>NC_133620.1:385965402-386295402 GCF_048593235.1 Sminthopsis crassicaudata | reverse complement strand
TTGAAATCAATCTGGAACTTACAGGGATCCTTTTATATACTTCAGTGCATACACTTCTTATTTGAGTTGGAGTTAACTATTCTATATTATTTAAAAAAATAGAGTCTCTGGGGGCAGCTAGATGGCACAGTGGATAGAGAGCTAGCCCTGAAGTAAGGAGGACTTGAGTTCAAATCCAACTTGAGACATTTCATACTTTCCTAGCTCTGTTACCCTGGGCAAGTCACTTAACCCCAATTGACTCAACAAAACAAACAAACAAATGAATAAGTAAGTACATAAACAAACAAACAAATAAATAAATAAAATAAAGTCTCTGCTGAGCAGTATCTTAACTCCAAGCTGAAAGACTGACTGACCTCCACTTTGGGGTGGCCAGCAATGTTTTAGAAATGCATTTGAGACTGGTCATTTTAAATGTTTGTGACTTGAAAAGAGGTGGGAAAAAGCAGCTTTAGTTTTTAAAAATGAAATATTTGTGTGGCAGTGGAACATTTCAATATATCAACTTAAGTATCAAAACTTCAGCTCCCAAAGGCATCATAATGGCAGCTTGCCTTTATATGGTACTTTAAGGTCTTAGAAAGTACTTTACAAACATGCCCTGAGATTTATGGACAATTATTACCCCCATTTTATAGATGAGGAAACTGAGGTTCAAAGGAATTAAATAATTTGTTCAGGGTCATACTACTAGTTAGTGTCTAGGGGTGGTGGTAGGGATATTAGCTCAAGTTAGGCTAAGGCAGTTAGGTGATAATTCAGTGAATATAGTGTTTGGCCAGGCAAGAGCTGGGTTCTCAACCACTTACTGGCTGTATGATCCTGGTTAAGTCATCTAGCCTCTCTTTGCCTCAGTTTCCTCAAGCATAAAATGAGAATAATAAGAGTGTTTATGTCATAAAGTTATTGTGAGGATCAAGTGAGATGAAATTTGTAAAGCACTTAGCATAATGCATGGCACATAATAGATGTTATATAATAATATATATATATAATGTAATATGTGATGTTATAATATATAATATATGCAATATAAAATAGACAAAATGTTAAATATATAAATATATCTGTGTATATGTGTGTGTTTATACCTTCTCCCTCTCAGGTCTTCAGGGATCCAAACTCAGGTTCTCCTTACTCCATGTAGTACGCTATTCACTTCGCTGTGCTGTATGGGTAGCCAGTCATCAAAGCTGTAGCTTCCTAGAATTGAAGTTGGAAGGAACCCTAGAAAATAAGAAATTGGGACTGAATATTTTATAGATGAAGAAACTGAGGACCCCAGAAGTGTGATCCCAGGACCTTCACTAGTTTTGAGCTGGTGGGGAAGTCTCTGAGAGCTAGATGTGTGAAGGGAGAGGTTAGCCATAAAAATAGGAAGCCTTCAGGGGTCTCCAGGCTCGCCAGGTAATAACTCTGTGACTCCTAAAGGAAAGCACTAAGCTGGGGAGTCTTCTTATCAGCTGTCCTTCCAGATAAGCTGTGCAAAAGCTTCCTGGAAGGTCAGCTCAGGCCTATTCCTGCAGGACTAATGTGGGCAGGTGAAGTAAGGAAAAGCAATGCAAATCAGGGTAATTTCCTCTGCAGCAATAATTAACCTGTAGGAACCTTGCTGGCTGGCTGGGGTAGTTTAGGGAGCACAGCGTTAGAGATGTTCAGATGAGAGGAGAGTTTTCCAGCTCTCACCTTGATTTGGGCTGTTTATTGGTATGCTTTTGGTTCCAATTTATTACCATAAAAAAATCTCATAAATTAAATTGCCAGTCAGGGAAAGTGACCTGTTTTTAGGTGGCAAAAATGGTGTGCTAAACAGATGACTGGAGTGGGAGGCAGGAGAGGGATGGTGATATCTATTTTCAAGACTACCATTAATGTTACTGTCTTGGACAATTGTCTTTCTGGAACTCAGTTTCTTTATTTGTAAGATGAGACATTTGGATTTAGATAAATTTGGAGCTGAATTGTACCATGCACATGATCTAAAACAATCCTTTTATTTGTAGATGAGGAAATTGAATCCCAGAGAATTGAAGTGTCTGTCCTGAGGTCATCTGATAATATAATAATGATGATAGTGGTGGTGATAATGTCATATTTGTATAGCACTTTAATGTATGCAAAGCTCTTTACACATTATATTACAACCACCTTCTGAGATTTCTTATCTTAAGTTTAGGGTTTGTTCAGTTGTGTCTCATTCTTTGTGACCCCATTTGAGGTTTTCTTGGTAAAGACATTGGAGGGGTTTGCTATTTCCTTCTTCAGCTCATGTTACAAATGAGGAAACCAAGACAAACAAGGTGAAATGATTTAGCCAGAATCACACAGCTAATAAGTGACTAAGGCTAAATTTGAACTCAGGTCCTTCTGACTCCCATGCTGGTTCTCTGTCTATTATAACAACTAGATGCCTTACATGGTCTCTAAAATCCCTTTCAGTTATAAATCTATGATCTTATGATCTAGGTTCTCTGTTTTTCTTAGAAGTCCTCTTCAGATTAACCTTCTCACATTTACCTTTTAGAATTATAAAACTGAAGTGGATCTCCACTGTATTGCTTTACATCTACATAGGGACTGTCCTTAAAGCTCTCACTCACATCAGCCTTTCTTAAGGAGTTAACATATGTAAAGCCCAATGCAAACCTTAAAGCACCATAGAAATGCTATTATAATTATTAATATTATTATTGTCATCATTATTATACAGGGATATTCTATAGCCTTCCTGAGGCATCTTTTCTAGCTAGCTCATTTTCAACAAATTTCTCCTGATATCTAAAAGAAATCCCTTTTACCCCATTGCCTTCAGCTTAAGTTCATTGTCTCTCTTCTAGATGTCTGGAGGGTCACACCACTGCCATTAAGCACCTTGTCACGTCTTTAATCACTTACTAAAATGTTTAAGGATATTAACAGGTGAGCTCAGTCTATTATCCTCATTTCAAAGATAAGGTATTTGAGCCACTGCGGAGAAGCCCAGGGATTCATTCACCATCATCACTGAGCCAATGGAGAGGGCAGGATTGGAGCCTGCATTTAAAAGCCTTGATTTATTTGACAGGCTATTGTTACTTCACTATAAAGTCTAGCATGGGACATTCCATTTTCTAATAGTAATTTTCTCTCTCAGAAAATAAGAAGTTAATATCTAGGTTCATTGTAGGGATACCTTTTGTTATCAGGCAACAGATGGGATTGATAGATGGCTAGGCTAAATGACCAACCTCCATTTTTGTCCATTTTTCTACTTAAAATTGGGGATGGTTAGATGGCACAGTGGATAGAGTATTGGCCTGAAGTCAGGAAAGTTCAAATCTGACTTTAGACACTTTCTAGCTGTGTGACCTTAGGCCTTGCTTGCCTCAATTTCCTTTTCTGTAAAATGAACTGGAGAAGGAAGAGAAAATTCAGTCTTTACTAAGAAAACCTCAAATAGGGCCAATAAAGAGTTACACATGATTGAAAATGCCTAAACACAACAACAACAAAAAAATGGAGAGCCAATGTAGCTTGTTGACTAGAAAGCTCAGTTCAGGAAATCATGGATTCAAGCCCAAATCTAACCCATAGGGACTAGATTATCCTGGAAAAATCCCTTAATTTCTTAGTGCCTCCAGTCAATTCTCTGAGATTATAAATTGCATAACAGTTGAGGATCTGCATTGGTAGAGGGATCTTCCTCATTGGACTACTGATGGAATCACAAATTGGGACCAACAAATGGGAAAATTTCCCTGGTACATTTTGCAGAGTGGGGAATCCATGTGCTGAAAGTGGTAATTAAAACTTTGATAGCAATGGAGACACCATAAATGTTAAGTAATTACCTTGAATCAAGTTTGGGGGTAGGGGTAAGATAGGAGTGGAGAGAAAAAATAAATTCAGATTCTTGCAGGGCCATTCTTCTGGAGGCCTCCAAGCATCCTGGGGATGGGAGTACACACAATTTCCATATTTTCCCTCAAAAGGTTTCATTTTCTTTTAGGGAAATTCTTTTTTTTCCTTCCTTTTCACTAACCTATCCATTTAGAGAAACTTTTGTGATGCCATTTTTTCCCCTGAGGCAATTGGGGTTAAGTGACTGCCCAGGGTCACACAGCCAAGAAGTGTTAAGTGTCTGAGGCCACATTTTGAACTCAGTCCTCCTGACTTCAGGGCTGGTGCTCTATCCACTGCACTACTTAGCTGTGCCTTGATGCCATTTTTCTAAAAATGCCAAGTTCAGAACAAGTTACATATGGGAAGAAACATCTCTTTAAGTGAGACTAACTATGAAAGGGAGAAAACTGATGTAGAGAAACATTTCCAATATTTCTGGTCACGATGGAACTTGGATTCTGAGGGTTTTTTTTTTCCTGCTCTATGATTGTAGGATCCTATAAGATGGAAAAAAAAATAGCCAATGGACAACTGTATAACGATTTTTCGTGACCCTGAGGTGACCTTGAGTATGGCCTATTTCAAAGAAATAGAAATAATAATAAGATTAAAAAATTTTTTTCACCCCTCTTACCTTAGAATATGTTTGCTTCATTTACTATACTTGTATCTGTAGTGTTATGTTATAATATGGATTGAGAAAAAACCTTTAAAAATGAATACTAACTGAAAATTACAGAGAGTACCTTGATTTATGACTTGTATAATGTCCTTTTAATGTATTTCAGCTGGAGTTCATTGAAGTCCAGCTTTCACTGGGCAGTGTTCTGGAACTGGGAAAGTCCTGGTGTTGCTGGTTACTTCTGTGCTCCTCAGAGAAAGCTGGATTCAGATCAGAAGCCTTCTATGTGTTTGTCCCTTGGAGCAGTTGCCCTGGCATTGAAGAACCTGTGGTTGAATCATAGTCAAGAACAATGGTTCCACAGACTTGTTTTAAAACTGTCAAAGCATGGGAAGCCTGGGGCTTTAGCTCTCCAGTTGCCCTTCTCTTTCCATTGTTCTCTTGTCCCTGTTTAGCTGATGTGTTTATGACGGGATTAGGGCAGCAAAAAATCTTCTCCTCTACTCCTTTTTCTATTTACTCTCTATAAAGGACTTTGTATCCTATAGATACAAAATATATATGGAGCAGATTATTTGGACTTGGTGACACAAGCCATCATCTCCCCCGCTCCCCCCCTACCTATTTCCCTCTGGAATTTATGAATTTGGAAGATATATTTTAACACTTATTTAGCACCTGGTATCATCCTTCCTCTCCCAGCTCATACAGTGGTTCTACCAGATGAAGTTACACTAGATTCTGTTATTCTGTAAGTCTGTCTTCACTTAAAACCCATAGAAGGAGTTCTGAGTAATGTGACTAACAAGATGGAGCCAAATGGATTAACTAGATTATTTTTTTAATCCTCATAATCTTTCCAATCTCTCCAAAGAAGGGATTATGAGCAAGAAAAAAAAAAAAAGCAATTTTAACTGCTTCCAGAGTCCAAGATACCAACAATCCTAATGAAGTAAAAACCTAATCAAGAAATCTAATTTCTATCTGGTAATAATCTCATTCAGTACTTTCTCACAACACCCAGCTCATGATACAAATGGATTATATGTCATTGTGCTGTTTGTTGTATTTGAACACAAAGCACATACATTTGATATTGGCCAATTTTGGGGTAGAAATTAAAAGAGCCATAATATATTAAACTTCTCAGTAATCTTCCTTTTGGCAAGTACAACATACTATGGGCTGAGAAAATTAGTTGTATAGATTGAGTATGAAAAGTGATGCAGAATATGATTTTTTTCCCCCACTGGTAGGTTTGTGATGCAGTAAATAGAGAGCCGGGCTTCGAATTAAGAAAACCTGAGTTCAAATCTAGCCTTCGACACTTCCCAGCTGTACGACTCACTTAACCCTATTTGTCTCAGTTTCCTGATCCAAAAAATGAGCCAGAGAAGGAAATGACAAACTGCTTAAGTATCTTTGCCAAGAAAAACCCACAAAGAGTCAAACATGACTGAAAAAATGACTACACAGAAAAATAGAGAGGTCCTTATATAAAATTCAAGAACTGCTGCTTTAGGGCGTAACAAGCGATTTTCCCCATAACTTCCCTGGGAAACAATAGTATTATTCCTGTTTTATGGATGAAGGAATTGAGAGTCAGAGAGCAACTTGCTTAAAATCATACAGCTAAGTACTGGAGTCAGGATTCAAACTCATACCTCTTGAGTGCAAGTCCAACAATTAGTTCCACTAAATAGTGCTGACTCATCTCTTATTCTTAGAGCAAGACTTCAAGTGAAGGAATTGCTTAATGATCCTGGTGATTTGTTCAGTGGTGCCATTTAACTTTTGAGAGAATCCTTCTCGGAAAGAAACTTGTTTCAACATAAATCATATGGATGGGACTTTCACATTTTTCTGTTGCGAAAATATCACAAAACTTAAACAGTGTAATTAACTTATATCAACTGCCTTTCCCATGCTTACTAAGCCTATTCTCTAATTACTTTGTAACATTCTCACCTCCAGCTCTTAACCCTGATCCAGCAAGGGCTGTGGTACATAACTGTCCCAGCCCAGTTCTGGTCTCTATTGCCTTCATTTAGTTCAGTTTATTTCAGTTTAGCAAGCATCCACAAAAAAGATCTTGCTATATATGTGCGCAAGCCACATCCGTTCCCTTGTCTCACTGTTTCTTCCCTGTCATTATGTCATATATGGAGAACTCAGAGAAACTTGGGAAGACTTTTAGAAATCAATGGAGAGCAGAATAAGAAAAACCAGGAGAGCAATTCATACACTGGCCATAATTCCATAAGGAAAATCACAATGAAAGATTTCAGAATTCTCATCCATGAATAAACCCAATTGCAACTTCAGAAGACAGAAGCAAAATTATGTCTCCCATGTCTTTCTGCAGAGAGGTGGCGGACTATAGGTATGCAATGAACATCCATTTGTTCATGACCCCTTTGTTGTTAAATCCAGGTCTATAACCTCATTTCTTCCAAGGAATTTTCCCTGATTAGCCCCATTCTCTTTTATGCTTTTGTTTCACATTTCCCCAGCACAAATGAATATAATTTTTATTCTTTCCTCATAACATACTTATGGGCTCAGCTTTGATACTGCCTAGATTTATGACCTTTGGCAAATCACTTTTCCATTTTGTTCTTCCATTTCCAGACATACAAAATGGAAGGATTGTACTTGATGGCACCTAAGGTCTTTTCTAGCTGTCATTCTATGATGTGATAATTTGTTATCACATTATATTATATATTTTCACATTATTTTTCAGTTATTTCTCATACCATCTAATAAGGTAAGATATGCTATAGAACTATAGGCTTAGAGTTAGAAGGGACCTTAAAAGTCTAATTGATAAGCTTGAGAGCAAAAACAAAATTTAAAAAAAAATTGAATCTATAATGTTGCCTGGCAACCAAGAAATCTTTGTTGACAGAGTATATGAAGATGATGCAATGGTTCTACTTTGAGTAGAGCATAAGATTTTTAAAAATTCTAGTTTCAATTCCAAAGCCAGGGATCGTTCTTTAAAAGAAAAAAGGTTTGATGTTTTCTTTTTCCTTCTTCTTCTTATATTACTATCACATCTAACTCTCTTTCCTCCAATAGCAATCTCCTTTGTAACAAATAAGTATTGCAAAGCAAAACAAATGAACATATTGGCTATGTCAGAAAATGGATGCTTCATTGCATACCTATAGTCTAGCACTACTTTGTAGAAAGTCATGGGAGACATATTTTCACTTCTGTTTTCTGAAGTTGTGATTGGTCTACACATGGATCAGAATTCTGAAATTTTTCATTGTTGGTTTTCTTTCCAATTCTTTGCTATTGCAAAAAGAGCTGCCACAAACATTTTTGTAAGTGTGCACCCTTTCCCAACACTATGATCTTCTGTGGGATACAGACTCAGTAGTGACACTGCTAGGTCAAAGGGTATGCACATTTTTATAGCCCTTTGGGCATGGTTCCAAATTTCTCTCCAGAACGGTTGGATCACTTCACAACTCTAACAACAATGCTTTCATGTTCCAGTTTTTCTATATCCCTTCCAACATTTACATTATTTTTTTCTGTCATCTTAGTCAATCTGATAGGTTTGAGGTGGTACTTCAGAGCTCTTAATTTGCATTTCTCTAATCAATAGTGATTTAGAGCATTTTTTTTATGACTATAGTTGTTTTTATTTCTTCATCTGAAAATTGTTCATATCCTTTTACCATTTTTCAATTGAGGAATGACTGGCACTCCTATACATTTGACGCAATTCTCTATGTTTTAGAAAAGAAGCCTTTATCAGAAACACTGTGTAAAAATTATTTCCCAGCTTTTCACTTTCCTTTTAATCTTGGCTGCATTGATTTTGCTTGTACAGAACCTTTTTAATTTAATGTAATTAAAATTATTCATTTTGCATTTCGTAATGTTCTCTAGTTCTTGTTTAGTTATGAATTCCTCCCTTCTCCAAAGATCTGACATAAACTATCTCTTACTCTCCTAATTTACTTATGTTTAAATCATGAACCCATTTCAACCTTATTTTGGTATATGGTGTGAAGTATTGCTCTGTGCCTAGTTTCTATCATGCTATTTTCCAGTTTTCCCAGTATATTTTGTCATATAGTGAGTTCTTATCCCAGAAGGTAAAGTCTTTGATTGATTACTATAGTTATTGACTATCATGTTTTATGTATCTAACCTATTTCATTGATCCACCACTCCATTTCTTTGTAATTATTGCTCTTTCTATACCATCTCAACAAATGATTTTGCTTTGGGCTTATTATATCATCTGGCTAGTTATTAAGAGAAAGAGCATTGGCTAAGGAGAGGGCTTAACAATTATAATTTTGGAAGTTCAAATTCATGGTGTACCTTGAACCTCAAAGTATCCACTTCTCTGGGGAACCCAACTTTTGAGTTTGAATTAGAGGGAAGTAGTTCCTTGAGAAGGGCACTATAGGCACAGTTCGTTTGATCTATCTTAGTTTATGGAGATTATCTCAGAAATGGTATAGTCAGATTTCTGGTTTTCCATGGCTCACAAAGTTATGTAAAATAACAATGAAAAATTAGCCAAAGGAATTTTTTTCCTGTCCAGTTTTATGGCAAGAATAGCTTCAGACTTGGGTGAGTATAAAGGAGATGATGTCTACTTTTACTCACAGGGTATCTAGTTCACATAGTTGCTAAATGAATTCTGTTTGATTGATTGATTGTGAAAACATTAGGCACTCTTGGAAAAGCAGCACTCAATCTGTTGAGAAATCATCTCTTCACATTACAAACTCTAGAGTTTAAATGAAAGAGCACTTATTACAATTTCTAGGCCATTGGGCATGAGCTCTGATGTGGGAGAAACATCTGGGAATTCAACCTTGTGCTGCTAGGGATTAGAGAAGATCCAATACCTTTGGTTTGAGCAGGAAAACTTCCAGGATTTCATACTTTGTTCTAATTATTGTATTTCAATGCCTTTATGTCTTCTTTACCTCCAATTCCTTAGCATTGCTTTTGTCACCTATGGCCTAGAATCAACCCCCTTGACTTCTGAAGATTCTGAGCTCAAATAAACTAGATTTCATCCTAGAGAAGGACCCATAGTATGTCTTTATGGCTCTTTGTTCTTGTGTAGGGTTAATTCAGGAAAATCTTCTATTTTAAAGTTCATGTCTAGGTTTCTTCAAATATGGGTCTGAATAGGCACTTAGTGTAAATATGGGTCTAGCCAAAATGCTTGTTCAAAATGCTTTAGGTAATATCTTTCCCTTTATGTTGGGAACTGGAATCCTCAGATTCTTATTTTTGTTTATAGTCAAAGGATCCTAGTCCACCCCAGCAAAAGGAGAAAGGACATAAAAAGATACCTAGAATACAAATATGAATTGTCTTATTCTTATATAGAAAAGGAGATGCTAAGGAATAAGGAATGATAGAACAATTATAAGAAATTGAGAAGCTCACTTTAAGCCTCATTTAGATCTTCACAAATAGGATTTTATTTTACATTTGACTTCCAATGAGTGCAGCTATCCTTTCTGTACTTTGACTTTGCCCATCACAGTTTTAATGTATTGCAAGTTGGCATAAAAAATTAATGTAAATGGGAATTTTTTTGAGTTTTATGGAAGTTGTAGACAACATGTAAAGACTAGCAGATAAGACAGAAAAACTCAGAAATGTTTAACCACAATTTTACAATAAAATATTGTAAACACCCCATAAAATAAAAAAAAAAAATTCACACCTTTACTATGCAGGGCCAAAACATTTTATGCAGATTTTTCAAATCTTAAGGGTGCTGTATGGCTAATCTTGGCTATATGGAAGGGATAACTATAGCCTGATTAATGAATCACTGCCAAGTGGGATCTTTCTGGAGGATAGTTTCTGTCTGTCTGTCTGTCTGTCTCTTCCCTTTCTTAAATTTCTCCCTCTTCTTTCCATCGCTCTCTCCTACTCTTTCCCTCTTCCCCCTTTCCCCTCTCTCATTCTTCTCTCCTTTTCTCTCCCTTATTTCTCATTCTTCCTTTCTCCTCCCATAAAAATCCCAATTCTGTCCCTTTCAACTGATCTCCCTCTCCTGCTGATGCTTCTGCAACTACTCCAGGAGCCACTCCCTTGGTACCCTGCTGCTTGAGGTCTGGGGAAGGAGAAAAAATTAGCTGCTTTTCAAAGTCTCAGAAGACTATGAACCAAAGGAAGGAAGACACAGAGCAGCTATATTGCAGCATTCTCACCTTGGAAGCCATGAGCTCATAGCTTGTAGCCTGCTGGAGGGAAATGAATCTTTCATTTTAGAGATTACAAGGAGAAGAGGCCACCAGATGTGGTAGCTGTAGCAGCTGACTTTGGTGAGAGACCAACTCTTAGGAGTGACCTACTTGATCCACGTGAGCAGTAGATTATTTTTGCAACTAAGAAGACACTGAATTTAACAAAGAGCCAGCCCAGCAATGGAAAGAAGAGAGGCTTGTCTATTGACTACACAACTCCCAGCAGTGAATTGGATATGGACTCATTGAAGGGAGAAAAGGATGTCCAAGGCCAGGAGCTCATTCCCTTTGTGCTTCCTTTGGATCTCACTCTCTCCAGATACCTCATGTTTGTGCACCCTATGAGTGTTGGGGTATGCTTTGTACTAACCACTCTAAGTTTGAGCACAGTCTCCTAGAAAATATATCTGTGGGAAAGCATATTTCTCTTTTTGGAGGGAGATTTTTGTGATTTCTATCCTTTTTATACCTTCTCAGTTAATATTTCTTTGTAGAAGCTAATAACTGTTAACTGGCTCATTGATGTTGAAGAGGTGGGGAATACTGGCTGGTGGCTCATGGGTGATTGTATGACAAACTCCACCTCTTGGAACCCTGAGGGAAGAAATAGTCACCTTCTTGAGGTTCAATTTACTGTGTATATGTGGGTACATATGTGTGTGTATATGTCTGTGTGTGTTTGGAGAGTGAGTCCTAAGGAGGTGTTACAAGAATATCACATATAGCCCAGCCTTTATTTTTTTTACTACCAACAGAAATTAAATGATGCAAAGGACTCTTGAAAATCCTTAAACAAAATATAAACCTAAAATCCATTAGAATACTGATAGAGTACTAGAAAAACCTGAGTTCAAATTTATTATTTAAAATTATTATTATTATTAGCTATGAGACTGTGACCAAATCACTCAACCTATGTTTGTCTCAGTTTGTCGCTGAAAAATTGGGATAATATCAGCACTTACCTCTCAGGATTATTCTGAGGATCAAATGATATAATATTTGTAAAGTGTTAACACCATGCCTGATACCTAGTAGGTGCTTAAAAGAAGCTTGTTTTCTTTTTCCTTTTCTTGGAAGACAAAGACAATTTTTTTACTGATTTAACAAACACTCCTTATTCATCTTCTACCTACACTGTCCAAGAGACTCAAAACAATATCATGGAGAACTGGCAAGGTCTAGATCTCCTAGGTCCCTAGTGATGTGATTTTTGTCCCCCAGTGCTCAGGGAAGTCTTCTTTCTTCTTTAATGGGTATAATATGGGAAAATACATCTCAGAGAGATATATTCAACTCTCAGAGTCAGGAACTCCCCATCTCTTATAAACTATAGAATGTAAGAATTTTCAAAATCAGAATTATCTGCATGGTATCAGCAGAGATGGAAAAAAAATCATTCTTAGGATCACTCATCTCTGATATAAATTCAGAAAAGCAGCCATCAACAAGCATATGCTATATTTCAAGCATTGTGCTAAATGCTGGGAATACGAAGAAAAGAAAAATAAAAACCAAAAAACCCATTTTTTGTTCTCAAGGAAGCTAAAGGAGACAATGTGACAAAAATATGTACAAATAAAATATATAGGATAAATCAGAAGTAGTCTCAGAAGAAAGGTTCTCAGATTATGAAGGATTGGGAAAGACCTCTTATAGAAAGTGAGTTTTTACCTGAGACCTGAAGGAAATCAAGAAAAGGAAGAAGATATGAAGAGAGTATCCCTAGCATGAATATCAATGAATAAAAACTCTCTAAGTCAGAAGATGGATGGTCCTATGTGAGAAAAGGCCAGTGGCACTGAATTGCAGAGAATGTGGAAAGCGGCAAAATGAGAAGATTGGAAAAGTAGGAAGGGGCCAGGAAGCCAAACAGAGGATTTTATATTTGACCTTAAGAATAGGGAGACACAAGACTTTATTGAGTAGGGAGATTACATATTTAGACACATGCTTTAGGAAGAGTGGAGGATGGATTGGAGAGACTTGTGAAACAGGAAGATCAAGGGATAAATGAATCCATGGAAGTTGAGGTCATCAAATGAAAAGATATAAAGAGAGAAGACAAGAGGGCAAAACCTTGACGGAGACCCAAGTCTGCATCTTCTGGGGAGTAAGAAAAAATCCTTCCACTCTACATTTTTGAATTCATGTATGAAAGTCCAAGGGAAAGGAAGCTTGCAAAAAATTGCAATTTATAGCAGAAAATCAATATTGTAAAGAAAAACATCTTTGATAGACTTAAGAACTGTGATCAAAGCAGTAGTTAATCATATCTCTAAGGATCTATCATGAAGCATAGGCTGCTCACCTTCTGACAGACAGATGATTAGAGCCAAGGTACAGGAAGAGATACACATGTTTGAACATAGCAACTGCAAATTTGTCATTCTTGTCTATGTTTATTTGTTATAAGGAATTTCTCTTCCTTCCTCCCTTTCCCTTGCCATTTTTAATTTAGATAAATTGAAGGAGGGGTTAAATAATAATGATGTCTCCCAAAAGAGAGCCATTGGAACATTCTAAAATGCCCATAAAAAATAGAAAGAAATTGAGAAAGAAACACAGATAAAGAGGATAATTTTGAAAGTAATGCATTGAATTTGTTATATACTGTTTTTTGAAGGAAGCAGTATGAATGAGAGATTTATGATTTCATATATGATTTTCTTTGTGTTTTGCTATGTATGTATTTTTCTAGTCTCTGTATAGAATCTTAAAAAAAAAAAAAAGAAAGAAAGGGACAACTCTTTTCACAATTTGCTCATCCCCTGGGTGTTTGAGGGCATCTCAATAAGTAAAAGAAAAATCTTTCTCCACTCAGTGGATAATAATCTTGGACACAGCCCCAATTGCTCTGCATCAATAAAGGGAGTTTCTTGTATTCTTTCAATAAGGGGCCACATCTCAGTCTATCTGTACAGGATGTGTCTTGGGCAAAGATTCATGTTCTGCAATCTCATTAAGATGATTGTAGTGTTCTAACACTCTTCAATTGAACCGAGCTACCTGATAAGCCTCATGGACTTTCAAATAGGTCCTCTAATTCTGTTGCCCTATTTTGTAGTAATTATTCAGCAAAAGCAGCCAAAATACTGAATAGTTAAGCTTTCCTTTGGTCATTTGGTCTAAGTGCTTTTATTAGCATTTCAAAAAAGTTATTATCCTTTATCCATATTTGATTAAAGGTTCATAGCTCTGAATAAAAGATGAATTAAAAAAAAAAAAGTTTCTCTCACTTTCTCCCCACCCCAACTCTCAGCTCCACTTCCTTCCTTATAAAAGTTACCCAGCTCCTGAGCGAGGCCTGTAATGGGTATTCATCTTTCTCTTTTTCTGAGTTCATTTTGACCTTAGAAGACCTTCAAAGAGGTTGACCTGAGCCACAGTCTTGAAAAGAAGAAAATTTGTTTCATTTGCATTGCTTACAACCCCAATCTTCACTAAAACTGAAAGAACTAAAAAACAACAACAACAAAAAACCCCAACCACCACATTTTACCTTATGTCTTGTGGGTGGGTATTTATCATATTTCATTGGGGTTTAGCATGCAACCTGGCCCTTGCATGTGGGATTCCATGAATGTTGGCTGGAAGTCAGTATGGTTCAGCCCTGCTTCTGGTTTAATTAGTTCATCTTTGTGGAAATTTCGGTCATGTGGTCAGTTTCCTGTGTGGAATGAGTTAGCAGCCATGCAATCATGGAACTCCTAACACTGATAGCCATTTTTCAGATTCATGCCATTGGTCACTTTATAAGGGATTGTGGATAAATTAGTACCTGCTTTTGAGATAGGACTCATAGGGTCTAAGCTATGGAGCTGGAAGGAGCTCAAAGGCCAACAAGTTCAACTCCCTTCTTTCTGAGGAGGGGAAAAAAAAATCCATGGAGCTTAAATGAAATGACCAAGATCACATGGGTAATGTGTGTTGATAGATCATTTGAATTCAGATCATCTGATTCCAGCAGTGATACATTCCAGTGTACCAGAGTGAGCTCCCTCACTACCTTTGAGTATGAAGAATAGTATAATGGATAGAGTTTTGAATTTAAAGACCTGGGGTCTAAAACTGCACCTGATACTTACTAAATGTATAATCCTGAATCTGTTAATCAGTTTCTTGGATCTCAATTTCCTTAACTGTAAAAATAAGATAATAGTACCTACTTTACAGGATTATCGTGGGAACCAAATCAGCAATGGTTATAAAATTCTTTTTAATCTTTAAAGTACATATTAATATAAGTTATGATGATGATGATTCCCATCTACCTCTAAAATTATTCAATTTTGTGGTCACTATGATTCAATGGAATATAAGCTCTTTGAGGGCAAAGATTCAATTTTTTTCTTTGTATTCCCAATAGATAGCATAGTATTTGGCATATAGTAGGCATCTAATAACTGTTTATAAAATAGAATGGAATCAATTTAAGTAACTGAATTGAACTCAGTAATTGTAGCTTAGGGCAGAGAACTTCCTTTGGCCATGGCTTTTTCTCTCCCAATCTCATCTCATGCCTGCTTTATAAGACCTGGCTTCCTGAGGAAGTTGCCAAGAGAGGAAGTGTAATAAAATCTTGAAGATGCTTTGGAGATCCCCAGGACAAAGACATAATTAGAACTCACGGGGCTGTTATCATAGTGTATATTTTTTAAAAATATCTATTATGTGGGGGAACAAAACAAGTTCAACCCGCTCTTTCTGAAATAAGCATCTTGTACTTTCCTTTGCAAGTGTCTGAGGTTTGTGGTAAGGATAGTCCTGGTGGGGTAGAAAGGAGAATTCTCTACTCTTCTTGTAAACAATCTGCTCCTATTACAGAGAGTGAGAGAAAGTAACTACACAGAATGTTTTCTGGCTAAGGGGGCCTCAGTCCCACAATACCTAGCAACTTTCTCCTCATACCTCTTATAATCACTCTGAATTTCTGGACTTATCCCAAAACTTCTCACTTGGGGAGAGAGCCCTTCAATAGAATCTCAGTTCTCTGAAGCCACGAACTTTAAAAAAATTTTTTTATTAAAGCTTTTTATTTACAAAACATATACGACGGGTAATTTTTCAACATTGACTCTTGCAAAACCTTCCTTCCCCTTGATGACAGCTAGTCCAATACATGTTAAATATGTTAAAATATATGTTAAATCCAATATATGTCTACATATTATACAGTTATCTTGCTGTACAAGAAAAATCAGATCAAGAAGGAAGAAAAAAACCTGAGCAAGAAAACAAAATGCAAGCAAACAACAACAGAAAGAGAATGTTCTGTGTTGTAGTCCACACTCACTTGCCACAATCCTCTCTCAGGGTGTAGATGGCTCTCTTCATTACTGAACAACTGGAACTGGTTTGCATCATCTCATTGTTGGTGAGCCAGGGACTGCTTCTTTTCCTGTAGTTGTATATCTAGTGCCTAGAAGAATGACGGGCACGTAGCTACTTTTAGAAAAATACTTGATAGATTCATTCCTATTTCATCTTATTTGAATTCAAGATAAACTTGAAAGGTATAGCTTCTCTAGGATTCTTACCATAAAGGCCTGGATTGCTTTTGACTTGAGAGATTTCCCTTTTCACTTTTCATGAACCGGAGGCTAACAATTTTTCTGTTTCTAAGAGATTACTACCTGGTCAATGGCAGTACTGTTTTGGTATCTGGAGATAAAAACTCTTGCTTGTTGCTCTAGGTTGCTGGATAATGTTGAAAAAATCGAAGTTTCTTACCAGGTCAGTTCAAGTCCCAAGAGGTACCATCTTGTCTGCGTTTACTATCACAAGTCTAGCTACTTGAACCTTCAATTAGGAGCCTAGTCTGGTATATCAGCTGCTGCAGGGTTTATATGTCCAATACATGTATCCTTGTATTTCCATATATGAATGTTTTACTTAGAATACTCAAATATATCTAGACACATATATACACTGGTATGTGCACAGAAATGTGGGAAATGAGGGAAGAGAACAACTCTCAGAGTTAAAAAGGTCTCAGTTCAAGTACCTCTTCTGCCATATTCTTCCCTGCCTAACAATTTCTCAGTAGGTAGGATACTGAATAGTTACAAATCTGCATTAAAAGAGAGAATTGCCTCATTTAGAGTCCCTTATAACAGTAAAATCATAATCCCACATCAGCTTCCCTACACACACACACATCATCATCATCATCATCATCATCTCTTGATTAAATATTACTTAGGAAATGAAAACCATTATATCCTGAAGCTAAGCAAAAAAGCGGGGAAAACATCCATTTAGTTCTGTTGCCTTGCCATTTTAAGAAAGGATCAAAATAACAATTATCTAAGGGATGTGTCTGAACACCAACTCAGAGGTTTCTCTTGGTGTTTTCTTCCTGTAATTTGTTGACTTGTATTTCAGGAACTATGCTGGATAGTCCAGGACAATCAGAAGAAAGAGAACTGAAATGGGTAATGGTCCTGGAGTCTGGCTCCATCCCAACTACATATATAAAAAACTTTCTCAGGGTCTCAGTTTCCTTATCATTAAAATTATAGGGGGCCACCATGTAGCATAGTGGATAGAGTGTTGGGCCTGAAGTTAGGAAGACTCATCTTTCTGAATTAAATGTAATCTCAGGCACCTACTAGCTGTATGACCCTTGGCAAGCTACTTGTCTGTTTGCTGCACTTTCTTCATCTGTAAAATGAGTTGGAAAAGAAAATGGCAGAGGCAGCTTAGGTGACCTAGTGGATAGAGCACTGACCCTGGAGTCAGGAGGACTAGACACTTAATAGCTGTGAGACCCTGGACAAGTCATTTAACACTGCCTTGATGGAAAAAAAAAGGACATGGCAAACCTCTCCAGCATCTTTGCTTAGAAAACCTCAAATAGAGTCATAAAGAATCAGACATGACTGAACAACAACAAAAGATAAGAGGTGTTGAATTGGATGATCTGTAAGATCCTTTTTTACTTTAAACCCAATGAATCTGTGATCCCTGCTAAGATATCTTCTCAGGACCTCACAGAAAAATTCAAGTGTATAGTGTTTTAAAAAAAGGAAAATCTATTCTCTCTTCTACCCCTCTCCCAGTGAAAGAAGAAAAAAAGAATAAAAACCCTTGTAAGAAATATGCATAGCCAAGCAAAACAAATTCTTTCATTGATCATATTTTTAAAAAATGATCTCATTTTGTATCCTGACTCTATCACTTCACATTCTGGAGGTAGGGAGTATATTCCATCTTCAATCCTTTAGAAGAACAAGTTGATCATTATACTGTTCAGTTTTCTCAAATGTTTCAAAATCATTTGCCTTGACAATGTTTAAATTGTTTTTCTACACTAGTGTTTCTGGGCAGCATGGTGTCTTATATAGTATCATATGCAAATAATGAGCTCCTTGAGGATAAGATTGATTTTTGCCTTTCTTTGAAGCTCTAATGCTTAGCACAATGCCTGACACAGAGAAAGGCTTAGTCTGTGCTTGTTGACTTGATGATAGCATCTGGAGATTATGATGATAATAGTGGTGGTTATGGAGCTAAAATTTTAAAGAAGATTTCTACAGAAGCTTTGCATAATTACTTTCCACCCTTTAGCTATTAGTACCAGTTCTAATTTAACAACCTTTTCTAATCTGATTTTATTCATCTATACATCCAATGTACATATTGTTTCTCCCTTAAAGAATGTCAGAGTGTGGAATCATTTCATTCTTTGTGTTTGCAATCTCCAAAATCTAGCACAGTGTCTAGTATTCAATAGACACTTAATAAATGCTTGTTCATTGATTGATTGGTAGTAATGAACAGTCATGGAAAATCCAGATAAAGGTCAGAGAAGAACAGGTTCTCATCCTAATTTTGACACTAATTTTTTATGGGACTAAAAGAATTTATTTATGGGACTATAAAAGCATTGGGCTGTAAGAATAGTAGCTCTGCTTTCTTCATAGAGTTACTATGGGAATAAAGTTGAATAATAAATGTGAAAGGACTTAGAAAAATTATAAATACTATGCAGACATGCGCTAGAACTTCTATCAAAGGTGAAAGGAGAAAAATGATCTGGATAATGTCCATATCAGTTCTGATAGTAAGATGGACAAAGAATTAGCTGGAAATGACTAAGAATTATGGGCTTAGTTAAGGATACTTAGTTTTCCTAAAAACAGTTTTTGTTCTACAAAAGGGGGACCCAAGTAAAGAGATGGGATGGGATGGAGGCTGGGAGTGGGGGAGGGACTGCAGCTGCATTGATGTGGGACAGCACCGGGCAGTTATAGTGGTTCTGAGTCACCCTCGACAGAAGTGATTGACTCAGGAACTTTGAAAGTGATATTGAAACAAATTTGCATTTTTTCCTTTCAGGGGAACACAGTTCCCCTCAGTTCCACCTGGATGTGTTTGTCAGCATTTGCATAGGTAATAATTAGTAGTTAGCAATGTGTGTCTTCTGGTCCCTGTACTTCCATCCTCTTAGCAGGAACCCTTGACTTTGGGGTAGAAAATCTGGTTTGGGAATTGATGCTCCCCATTTCCTAGCTGTGTGGGTGTGCTAAGCTGCAGTTTGTGAAATGAGAAATGATTGGGTAGCTGGGTGGCCTAGGGGACAGACTGTTGCCCTGCCCTTAGCAACATCAAAGTTCAAATCCATCTTCGGATGCCTACTATGTATGGGAATCTGGGAAAATCACTTAACCTCCATTTGCCTGTTTCCTCATCTGTCATATGGGAATAATAATAGCACCTAACCCTCAGAGTTGTTAGGAACATCAAGTGAGATAATAATTGTAAAGCACCTGGTGTGAAGAGAGTACCATACAAATTATTATTATTATTATTATTTATCTATCAAATGAAAATAGTAATAATAGGGCATTTAGATGGCGCAGGAGATAGAATTTTGGTCCTGGAGTCAGAAAGGCCTGATTTCAAATTTGAATTTAGACATGTACTATTTGTGTGACCCTAGTAAGTCACATAACCTCTGTTTCCCTCAGTTATCTCATCCTTAAAATGGGGATAATAATAACCTCCCAGTATTGTTGTTAGGACCAAACAAGGCAATGCCTGTAAAGTGCTTAACACTTAAATAGTAAACTCTGTGTAAATCTTAGTTATTATTTATTATTTTTACTTAATTACCTTGCAGGTTTTTTTCATGAAAGAATTTAGAGAGGCGGCTTGACATAGGTGAGAAGGCATGATTTTGGAGTGAGAGAACTTGGGTGTAATTCCCATGTCTACTCTGTGTGATCTAGGGCAGATCATCTATCTTCTCTACAGATTTCTCATCTATAAAATGCAGGGATTGGTCTAGATCTTTTTGTACTTGTTATACAAATATTTTCTTATTATTATAAATGATTATCTTATTGTCATGTAGACAGACAAAAGGTAAATCAGTGGGATATTTCCCTATCTTCAAACTATTTTGAGATATTGGGTTGGTATTGGGGAAGCAGTGAAAATCACCAGTCACATTTGACTTTGAATTTGCTGGCACAGGAGCTGGCATTTCTCTATCATGTCACCATTTACAAAGCATCATACTTGCATTACATTTGTCACAGGGAGGGAAGTAACCCTATGTCCGTGATTCCTTGTTCTCATGACACCTGTGAATCCACTCTCACTGAAGTCTTCACATTTCTATCTAGTGTGATTTAATTATGTGTCTATCTATTAATTTCCCGTTCTATTTGCCAGAGCAGATTGTCAACTGATTGTTTGGTGTTTGTGTGAACTAATTAGACATGGAAGATCTAGTTTGGAAAAAAAATGGTTCAGTTTTTTTTTTTTTTTTGCTCCTGAAATATGTAGCAGGAATTAGAAACAGAATGGAATAGAATGATTGGAAAGGTTCCAGACAATTTTTAATTGTGTTCCCTCCCCAGGTCTTGTCTTATTTAACCATTCCATCCCCTCCCATAACTATCCCATCACTTTTCTGTTGGCTGTTAGGACAAAAGATTGAGAATATCAAAGAATATGTGCCATATTTCTAACTTTCTTACTATATCAGTGATGAACACTTAGATAAATTAGAGAATTTCCAAATCTATTTGTTTAGGGATTTGTCTATAAAGAACTCTTAGTGTTTATGGGTTCACCTACGAGAATTCCATTTGGGAGTTCTCATGCCTTCTGGTTGTTGTATTTACATACTCTTGGCTAGTTCAGGACCAACTTGCTCCTGTTTTTCTCTATTGGAAAAAATGACTAAAAATTAAAGGCCATCTGGATAGCTAGGTGGTGTAGTGATTAGAGTGCAGGGCCTGGAGAGTCAGAAAAACCTGAGTTCAAATTTGTCGCTGACACTTCCTTAGCTAGCTGTGTGATACTGGGCAAGTGACAGTTTCCTTACCTGTAAAATGGCAGACTAGAATATCTTTTTCAAGCTTGAAAATTCCGGAAAGGGCCATAAAAAATTGGACATAAATGAAAACAATTCAAAAGCAAAAGTCAAGCAGCTTCCATAAGATTTCAAAGGAGCAAAAAAGTTAGATGGAGACATAAGGAGGAGTTTACCACTAAATTCAAATCAATAATTAGTTGTCTACTTCTTGCAAGGCATTGTTCTAGATTGTCGAGGATATGAAAGTGAAAGGTGACAGTCCCATTACTCAAGGAGATTACTATCTCCCTTGTTTCAATATCACTTTCAAACTCTGTCAGTTTAACCTTCTTTCACCAATCTTTGTCCCCCACTTTACTATAAGGTGACATGGAGGATAATCCACTGAAATGAATAACTAACCACTACTCCATATCTTACTTTTCTTTCAGTTCTCACAGGCTGTAGTCATGTTGTCCCACAGTGAACTAAGTTCCACTTCAGTTAAATGCCTTGTCACATTTAAGAAGTGGCCCAAGCAGTACTAGAATCCAGTAGAATGCTCATGGAAGACAGGGTCAATTTTTAATTCTATCTTGTATGCCTGGAACCCAGGACAGTTATTTTTACGTAGTATGCACTTAAATGCTCATTGAATTGAATTGAACTCAGCTCTTCTGACTCCTAAACTAATCTTTTTTTTCCCCTACCAAATCATGCTTCCTTTTATTTATTACTGAAGAGATGGGAAGTAACTTGGGTTTGCTTTGGGGATTGGGTTTTTACTCCTTTATGGCTGGTGGTCTTTGCCTAGTCTCAGTCCCAAACTAATGTCTGAAATGATGGTCGAGGTCAATGGGAGATAGCATAGCAGATAGCATAGTATCAGAGACTGTTAGAGCTGAAGGATCATTAGATATCTAATGGTCTCATTTTACAGATGAGGAAACTAAGGCCCACAGAAGGAAAGAAATCTGCTTAATGGATGTGTTAGTGTTTATTTCTTCCTCTCCAATTAGATGGATTTTCTCTTTGCTTCCTTCAAACACTTCCTTTCCTGTCTCCAGACTGCCTCCCACAATCATTTCTTTGGCTTCCTCCACAACTGTTGAGGGTCCCTTCTTAAGCCTCTTTCCCTGAAGAGTCTTCTGTGCTGTAGCAAAGGTCTAGACACCCTCCTTCCCTAGTGCACAATTCTTTTGCATTTCTTGGCAAGTGAGGGCCAACACAAGCAAATCAAAAAGTAGTTTTTTTCAGGGATCTCACACAAAACCCCCCCAAACACTTCTTTATGAAGCTTTAACTACAAGCAACATTTCTGAAAGCTTCAGCTGGAGATACCTGACATACCAAAATGATAATATATGGGAAAAGAGTTAAAATGTTAAAGTGCCTTAGGAAACAAGATGTGTTGTTAGTCTCTAAAAATCTCAACTAAAAATACTTCTAGATGGCTAGAGCCAGATTATCAAAAAATAATCAAACCTACAAAAAATGTAAATAGGATGCTTTTAAGCCCAAAGTGGATCCTGATTCATTGTCTCTAGTGTTAAGCTTTGAGGGTGATCAGGATCATATATTTGCACTTTGCAAGTTTCTAGTGTGTTCTGAAGTAAACTTGAATTTAGAACCCAGCATTCTTCCTAAGGAAGGAAAGAGGGGAAGTTAAACAATGTGCTCTGGGGTAAGCCTCCAGTGGATTTTAATTTGTCACATAATTGTGGTTTTGGTAGTTAAAATAGAATAGTAGCCCTGTTAACAAAAAATTAAGCAAATACATATGGATTTCTTCTACAGTCTCCTTTCTTCTGTCTGGCAATCAAAAATAAGATCCATATTGCTTTACCTTGTGGTCATTTTCTCTGGTTCCTTCCTGGTGAATAAATGAATGAAAAATTATTTTATTATTGTGTCATGTTTTATATATATATATATATATATATATATATATATATATATATATATATATATATATATATATATATATATATATATATATATATATTCCCTGATACCTAATTCTACTGTACCTTATAGTTAAAAACCAGAAGTAAGAAAATCTTTGCTCTTAAGAGGTTAGATTCTAATTGAGAAAGAGAAGATAGTTCAATGGTCCAGTGCATAGAGGGCTAGGCTTTGAGTTAGGAAGATTCAAGTTCCTGAGTTCAAGTTTGACCTCAGACATGTACTAGCTGTGTCTGAGACCCATTTGAACTTAGGTCCTCCTGACTCCAGGGCTGGTGCTCTATCCACTGGGACACCCAGCTGCTCTGGCATTAGATTTTAAGAGATCAATATTTTCCCCAGGCTTTATCCCATGATTAGATTCTTTGGAAAGAGCAGTTTTAATTGAATGATGAGCTGAGAAAACAGATCATAGAGAATTTGGAACAGAAGGAAAGGAGAAGTAGAAGCATTGAGTATGGAGACAAGCATCTGGAGAGGCAGGAAGGCACCACAGTGGATAAAACATTGAATCTGGAGTCAGTTCGATTCCTCTGCTGAGTTCAAATCCAACTTCAGATACTTAATAGATGTGTGACTCTGGGCAAGTCACTTAACTGTGTTTGACTCAATTCCCCATCTTCAAAATGGGGACATGCTAGAGAAGGAAATGGTAAACCACTCCAGTATCTTTGCTAAGAAAATCATGGACTTTGTCAATGGGATCACATAGATCTTGATTTGGACATGACCGAATAACAATAACAACAATGTACTGGAAATAGACAAAAATGAAACCGAGGGAGTCTGGATTTTATTGAAGAAGACCCAGATACATATAAATACACACAAAACATATAAAAATTGGAAGATTTTTCTTTTTATTAACATGGCAAATAAAGAGAGTAGAATCCATGGGATACCAGGCATAATAAAATCTTATTTAGACAGAGAAGATATGAATAGTTTTATAAGCTGAGAGGAAGGAGCTAGTATAGAGGGAGAGTTTTGGAGAAGTACAAAAGAGGCAAGGAAATAAAGAAGAAAAGTACAGGAGTAACCTTGGCTAAGAGAGAGGGTCCTTCTTCCTCTGAATATGGGAAACAATAATAGCTGATATATAGCACTTAGAAATTTGTGGAGCAGTTTATATACACATTTGATCTTGAAAGATAAAGATCACAAGTTATCATCCCATTTTACATAGAAGGAAACTGAGGGTCAAAATATTTAATCAATTCACCAAGATCCATGCTGCTTATTAAGTAAGCATCTGATATGGTATTTGGAAGAACATTTTCCTGATTCTAGGTCTAGCAATCTAAGTACCAGGTGAGTTTACCTCTTGAGTAAAAGGAAATTACAGGAATGGAGAAATAAACTGATATGTTGACATTGGATGACCTTGGTCTTTAAGGTCTTTAATTGGTGAACCCATCTGTTGAGAGTGGGTGGACAAGAGGTAGAATTAAAGAGAGAAGAGATTTGCAACAGCTACTGTCACACTGGTTTTTAGACTTAGGACTAGACCTGGCAGGGGATTGTGAAGTTTCAGCAACTTGAAAGGCATTTTCAAGTACTTGTAAACCAGACTTGAAAGTAGTCATCATTACTAGTGAACTCCAAATAAAAACTTGTGTTGGGAAAGACTTATTATTGTACCCCTGTCTGGTAAAGCACAAATTCCTTGCTGGTGATGGGGGTTATTCCATTTTTATCTTTCCATACTAGCAATTGGTATGTGGTTGGGGTTTAATAAATACATGTGAAATTTTTGAAGGAGAGAAGAATGATGTCATAAATTTTACCATTAGTGTCTGTCTTTGAGAGGCATCATGCTATCCCGGCTAGAAAGATAAACTTAAGAGTTAGCAAATCCTGGATTCAAATCCTGCCTGGTAGCAGCTGTGTGACCTGATGAAGCCATTTGATCTTTCTGAGTTCTGGCTAATTTTCTAAAGTAGGGGTTCTTAACCCTTTGAGGATCCATGGATAGATATTGGAAAGTCGATGAAAACTGGGAAAAATAAATGACATCTTTGTTTTCACTAACCTTTGATTTCCTTTGTGATCCTATATTTTTTATGCATTTGAAAGCCTTATTCTGAGAAAAGGTCCGTGGAGCTTTATTGCCAAAAGGATCCAAGACAAAAAAAGGTTAAGAATTCCTATTGTGAAGGTAATATGTTCCTTTGTAACTGGAAATCAAAGGAAAACACAGCTCTCATCTTTGGTTTATTGACTTATATCCCTTTAAAGTAAAGATAAAAGATAAAAGGTGGTGGGGCTGGTATATATGAGTAATGTCCTACATACAGTAGGTGCTCAATAAATGTTTATGGTCATCCTTACTGCTGAAGCTTTTAGCTACTTGTTTACAGAGATAATGTTAACTTCATGGCTATTAACCTTTAAAGAACTTGATTCAAGTAGATTGGTCATGAATCCATTTCTCAAATACCTTATACATCAAATATAAATAAATACTGAAAATAAAATTCCGATCAAACCCCAAGGGAACAAGAATGCCTTCTGGTCTCAGAAGCTTTGTCCTGAACAATACCTGTTGTGTGTGATATGAGAAGCAGCCTCCTGAGTTCCCATGATCTGAGAAGCTGAGTTTCCTGCTTGGCTCAAAGGCCTTCAGAGTTGTTTTTGTCTTCATTCTTTTCAGGCAAGCAGAGAGAGAAATGTACCCCAGCATTGAATAACAAGCTGCCTTGGATGAGTGGCAGGAAGCTCCCACCACTAACCCATGAGAACTTTGGATGGGGTTTGCTGACCCAGACTCATGGGACAGCTAGGGTGGGCTGCCTTGCCCTTGCTTTGTAATCATGAATTCTGGGAAAAATCATCCCGAGTGGGTCAGGAAAGAAATAACCCAATGCCCTTCCCCTGAAGAGAACCAAAGGGTTTGGGATGAGAAATATTATGTTTTAACTCCCACTAATTCTTTATGGCTACTCAGTCTCTTTTCTCAATGGAGGAACAGTTACTTGGCTTCATGCAGAGCAAGCTTTCAGCTAAATTGTGAAAAAAAAGTTGGCATTGGGTATCTTCACCCTTCACTTCTTGCATTCTTCCTCAACTTGTCCCTATCCCCACCTTCTCTCACACCAGGTGCTAAATCCCCTTTCACTCTATTACTTTATTTTTCTTAATTAAAAATTGCCCTCAGGAAAGGTCTTCCCTTAGTATGAATTTTGATCATTGTGTTTCATCTCTTAAGGATCCTTTATTTTCAAGCCATATCTTATTTTAGAACAGAGGTTTTTTTTTTTTAAACTTGGGGACTCTGGAGAGATTTGAGGGCATCGGTGAAGCTGAATGGAAAAAAAAATATTTGTATCTTTATTTCAACATAACTGGTTTCCCTTGTAATCCTATACATTTTATTTCATGCATTTAAAAAACATTACTCTGAGTAGGGGACCTTAGATTTCACCAGACTTCCATAGTAGTCAATGACCCCCCCCCCCAAAGTTAAGAACCCTTCCTCTAAGTTCTCCTGTTATAATAATTTCAGGAATCAGCAATTGGGAGGCAGAAGTCAGGAAGACCTTCTTTGTATTCATGAGGAAAAACAGACCAATACTATAGAGGCAGCTGATTAATACACCTATGAAAAAGACCCATTCTAGTTTTAAGTATCATGAGATTTAAAGTACAAGTTGGGAAACTGAGGTACAGTACTAAGCAGCTACTAGTCATATTATTGGACTCCCATTTCCTTATCTAGAACACGAGGATGACCAGAAAACGCAATCAAAGCACAAATATTGAAAAAGGGAAAGGAAAATTGCTATTTGTAGAAGAAATGGTGTTTTAATTAGAAAATCTCATAGCATCAGCCAAGAAACTAATTGAGCCAATTAATAGCTATAACAAGGTAGCACAATACAAAATAAATCCACAAAAATCGTTTCTGTAATGTAAGGAGATAGGACTAGATGTTCAGGTTGCTTTTAGTGTTAGCAATCTATGTTTTGATAACTATCAGTTGGTGGATTTTTTTTAAGGGTCTTTGTCTTTTAGTCAATAAAGTATATCTGAATAACCAAGGTAAATGGAAACTCTCTGTTATCCGTAGCATGGTATGGTAGAAGGAGCCTCAAAGCCTTGCTAAGGGCAAGTCACTTAATCTCTCTTCCTCAGTTTCCTTATTTGTGAAATGGAAGGGTTCTATTAGATGGACTCTGAAACCCCATATTCTTCTAGATCTGTGTTCTTATGCTACTTCTCTATGGGGAAATTAGAAAAGAAATGAAATTAAAGTTTCATTATTTGTAAGAATAAATGTCAATGGTTAGCTTTGGCTATTTGACTTGGAATTCTAACTAGAGACATAAGGCATAGAGCGCTGGACCTGGAGCAGAAAGACCTGAGTTCAAAATGAACTCAGGTACTTACTAGCTGCTGTGACTCCTGGGAAAGTCCTTTAATCTCTTTCTGCCTCAGTTTTCTTATTTGTAAAATGGGGATAATAGAATTATTTTGGGGATCTAATGAAATACTATCTATAAAGTACTTAGCACAGTGCCTGGCACAGGGTGGGCACTACATAAAGGTTTGTTGTTCAGGATTTGACCAGTCATTTCTGACTCTTCATGACTCCATTTTTGGGGTTTTCTTGGCAAAAATACTAGAGTGCTTTATCATTTTCTTCTCCAGCTCATTTTTATGGATGAGAAAACTGAGGTAAACTTGCTCAAAGTCATTCAGCCATTTATTTTGATTTGAACTCAGATCCTCCTGACTTAAGGTTGAGTGTTCTCTACCCACTGTATGACCTGGCTACTCCATAGCAAGGTTAGTTATTTAAATGAACAGAAGTTAAGAGACATAGCCATAGCACCAATTTAGTGTGATTTATGGAAAAGGAAATAAATGGGTTTGGAGTCAGAGGACCTGTTTAAAACCCGTGAACCAAATCACTTAAATTCTCTGGGTCTCAGCTTCCTCATCTCTTTGGCAGATGATTTTCAAGGTTCCTTTTACCCTAAATCTATGATTCTAACATTTCCCTATGTACCCACTTGTGTTGATGCTGCATATTTGATTGTGAGGACAGAGAAATGAAACTCAAACAGGATAAATGCCCCAGTTAAATTTACTAATCAAGGTTTTTTTGAGAGCTAGGATTAGAAAGGGGCAGTGGATAGAGTAATTGCTTAGGAGTCAGGAGGAACTAAATTCAAATCTGGCTTCAGATGCTTCCTAGCTATGTGATCCTTAGCAAATAACTTTATCCTGTTTATTGCCTCAGTTTTCTCATCTGTAAAATGAGTTGGAGAAGGAAATGACAAACCACTCCAATATCTCTGCCAAGAAAACTCCAAAAGGGGGCACGAGGAATTATACATGCCTGAAAATGACTCTTCAATGACAATGATTAGAAGACTACTAGTGACCACAAGCCATCAGGCTCCATATAAATCTCTAAGAAATATTGCTCCAAGTGAGGAGAGGGAGTAAATCTAAACCCTTGCTTAGGAGATTTTCTCAAATCAGGCCTCCTCCTCCAAATGTACTTTTGAGAAGATTTCAGTTTTAGAGCTGGTGTAGGCTAGAAGAGAAATTCCCTTCTTTGTAGCTCCTGTAGACTTACAGAAATGACTGAATGACGGAGAGGGAGAGTGTGTGGGCTTGCTACAGAGCAGGACCATGTGGCCTGTGTGGGGCAGACATTTCCGACTGTGACTGTGACAGAGCGGCAGCAGGTGTCAGGAGTGTATGTGGAGGAGGGGAATGTAAGAGGAGACAGTCTGGGGTCATAACACATGGCAAAAATAACTGGCATTCTAGTTTGGTTGACAGCCACTAGTCATTCTTGCAGATTTACCACCAGCCTTCTTTACTTTGACCATCTCCATCTTCACCCCCACAGTTTCATTTAATAAAATAATAAAAGCATTGGCAGCTCACCACACTGAGAAAAAATTAAATAGTAAGGAGAAAATGATTAGTATGCAAGAACAATACCAACAAAGACTACATTCTCAGTAGGATTTGCATGTAGGGTTTTTTTTCTTTCTAACTTCATAGTCTGAGGAAACAGAAAAAAAAATCCTCAGTTGTATAGAAATGAGGTTCCATGACTAAGGCAAGCAGCAAATAATAAGCAATACATTCAACTCTGCTAGATATTCATGGGGTCACAGATTGAAAACTGGAAGAGACTCTTTTTATCTGATCTTTTCATTTACATATGAGGAGATTGAGACCCAAGGAAGTTAAATGGCTTGCCCCAAACTATGGGGGTATTAGTGGCAGTGAGCATTTGAACCCATGTGTTTTTTTCTGTGGACTCACAAGATATGCCATGGTCAAGTGTTGCAGTTATTTGATTTTACCAAAGAAAGGTTGATTACTAGGCCCCCATCTTGGCTAGGAGTTTGTGGTTTTAAAGAAATTATTATCCTACAAATCACAGTGCTCATACATGGATCTTCTGTCTGTGAGTTTGCTGGATTCTAAGAAAAACTGGCCCCTATGGAAACTCTGGATGCCAAATGAGGACTACTTGGTGATTTGCCTGCTGACGTCTGAGCCTATTAGCCAACCCCTCCTCCATGATTCTAATTCATTTTGGGTCCATTTAATATCCAGATGTTGCCTGAGACTCTTTAGGGTTTTTTCCTTTCTTCTATGGTGTTGCTGCCATGGAACAGCATCAACAGCTTTTCTGAAAACAAAGTCTCTGGTGCTTTGTCTAGCCTCCTATTCCATGACTCAGAACAATGGGCATTCCATCCCTTACCCCAGGAGACTTGCCACACATTGTTTGGAAGCCTGAATGGGAAAATTTTTTTCTAATATTTAAGTGATTTTTCTGTTTCCCTTTCTCTCCCTCCATCCCTTTCATTCCTGTTACAGCTATGGTACTACCACTCCCCAGAGATCAAAGAAATACTTCTCCCTTCTTTGAGATATACTCCCTCCTTAACATGCTTGGATAAGTAGCCTATTTCCCCTGAGTCATTATCTGTCTGGATTGGTCAAAGGTCCTTTCCAGCAATGTTTTCTCCCTCTAGAATATCACTTGCCCATCCAGCCTATTATCAACCTTTGTTGGTCCCCTCTTCCTCAACTTCTTCCCACTTCTGAGTTGGTCAACAATCTCCTGGAGAGAAGAGCTCAGTTACTTCTAGTTTCTTAGGTTGTACTTAGGTTGATGTTAGAATTTTGTTCTATTTTTGTTCCACAAGGCAGTATCTTTCTACCTCCCAACCTTAATTTCCTCATCATTTTTTACTTGCAATTTTTGTGAAGCTCAAGTGAAATAACATTTATTAAGTTCTTTGCAAAACAAAACATTTGATAAATTTCAGCATGGTCATGATCAGTTATTATTTTTATTATTGTAATTATTCCACCATTGCATGGGTAACCAAGCTGACATCTTTTGGATCACAGAGGCAAAACATAGCCTAGTAGATAGTGGATGACCCATAGATGATCTGTAGTAACTCTTTTGGAAGAAGTTTAAAGAGTTCCTTACACCAGTGAAACCCAGAGTTGAACCAAATAAATTATATCCTTAATATGGCATTATTAGTTTTTAGTTTTTAGATAAATTTAAATTTTAAAAATTAATTAAAATCTATTAGAATCTATTTGAAAATATCTTAGATGAAAAAGTTTTAGATAAAAAGTTTTTAGATAAAATTAATGTAAGATGAGTCTCTTTTTTAAAAATCAAAATTTAATTTGTTTACTAAAAGTCTATAATGTAGAGTCATGGTAAGACTTTGAAGATATTTAAAGTTCTTCCACCCATTCAAAGAAGAAAATGTTTGGAGAAATTGTTCCAAATATCTATCATCTCCAAACCAGGTAGCTTTTTTCTTTTTGATTTAAAAATGATTAGGCTATAACAATGTCAAAGAATGTATATTACAGCTGCAGCAGTAAAGGGCATATATGTCCTACCTTCAGGGAATTTATAGTTTGGAAGACACAAAGGGAAGACTTTACATAAATGGATTTCAATGAGGAAATTCTAGAATATCCTAGAGCTTGAAGGAGTCAATTTTATGTCACCCTCCACCATCAGCGTCTGGAGGATCTCACTATCTTTTTTCCATTTCTACTAAATTCCTTGGAACTATAGATTATGTAATTTTGGCACCTGGTTATTGCATCAGAATCAACTACTTCATGACTATATGAGACCAAAATTTCCCTTTTTAGATGCTCTGTTTTCAGTGCTCATGCTGTGCTACAATCAAAGTCTAGACTAGTGTATTCCTGATGGTTTTTCTCCACCACATTCTTTCCCTCTCTCCCGCTCATCCATTACCAGTGTCATTTTAAAGATTTCCATTCCTAGAATAAATATGATTTATCCTTCCAGCAGTCTCTTTATCCTTTCGATGTCAAAGGAAACTGATTCATCAGCCTGAGGTTTTTGTCTGGGATTTTGGGAAAGCATTTCCAGAAAACACAATTTATACCATTGCCTGTGTGTGGGATTTGGGTTTGGGTACTAGACCTTTTTTCCCCTCTTGTTTTGTTTCATTTGGTCTTCCTTTGGGATGTGGTCACCACCTCTCGCTGTCCCATTGTTTCTCTTGATTCCTCAGTTAGAATTAGATTTCCTTTAAAAAATCATTCTTTTTGGTTCATTCAATGGTACGCTTCTAAATGTTGGCAAAAGGAATTCAGCCTCAATGTAACACTTCTCTTTTATCAGGTAGACATGATCCAAAGAGTTAAGGTGTAGATATATGGACGGAAAAGAAGAGGAAGTTGAACTTCACATCATTTGGTTATCTTTCTCAGGTTAGCATGAATGATCATGTATATTCATTTTCTTTTTGTCTAGTATTAGGACAACTAGGTGGTATGGTGGGATAGAATGTCAGGTTGGAATCAGAAAGACTTTTTCAATTCAAATCTGGTCTCACATACCTATAAGTTGTGTGACTCTGGAAAGTCACTTAACCCTCTTTGCCTCAGTTTTTCTTACCTGTAAAATGAGCTAGAGCATAAAATGGCAGACCACTTCAATATCTTTGCCAAGAAAATCTCAGATGGCGTCACCAAGAATCAGATATGACTGAAATGACTGAATGGCAAAAACAGCAACAAGGGGATGGTAGTAGCAGTGTGGTGGGGATGAGGATACCAAGAATAGGGGGGTGAGAGGTATTGTCTTCATTAGGGAGAAACATACCCTATTTCAGTCTGGAAATAATTTTCCTCATTCACTATTTTTTAACCAAATGACGTAAACAAATCACTGTTAATTTGGTTTAATAAAACACTTTGTTGTGTTTTGGCATTAAAAAAATGTTCAGGTAGGGGGAAAGTTAGAACTCTCCAAAAACTTTTGGTTAGAAGTTGAGGAACATCAGCAAGAATCAGCTCGCAAAATGTAGATGAACTTAGTATTCGTGAAGAGATTGTCTTCTTACACAAGGATCATCTTTGAAGAAGAGTTGTAGTATTTTTACAAGAGAGGATGAGCTGCTTGCCTGATTGGGAATTGTAGAGCAAATCTATTTTGGTCTCCATTTTGTGGATTCAGAGCTTTCTACCAATGAGACTAAGCACAGACAGCAGCTGAGAGCTTAACATTTGGAAGAGTGGGCTTAGCCTGTGGTCCCAACCCCAAATTCAAAACATTCTCTCTATTGGAGACAGAGGGATAGTTAAAGCAAGGAAGGCTCAGAATCAACAAGGGGATTTCCCCCTCTTTACTGTAAGTAGTTGAGAACAAACTTGGGAGGAGGTTAAATGGCTATTAGTTGAGCATAAACATTGGGGCAACATGTTTGTGGGAGAAATATTTAGCTAGTACTAATTGAAAACAGTGATGTTTGGTGGAAAGGTGGTTAACTTACCCTAAAGTGTGTTGTCAACTTTTAAATTTGCTCTAACTTATGTATTGAATCAGCTGTAAGTGGAGGTCAAAGAAGTCAAATTAACAATTCTGGATTTTAGAAATCACCTGGTATAATCCTCTAGAAGTGAGAAATTCATCCAAATATAGATTATACTTCTCTCTATAAAGGACATACAGATATAGAGGATCAAATGAATTTGCCAAGCACTTAGCACACATAGTGAGTGCTTAATAAAAGCTTTTTCCTTCCTTTCTTCCTCCTGGTTTTTCCGAAAATTCATGAGTGTATAGATCATGAGCAATGTATCTGTTTCAGTTATCTATATGTGAGGAAAGAAAGCCTAAACATTGAATCTGTGTAGAAATAAAAACTGGAATACTATTTTCTTGATGGCCTTACCTAAAATGCAGACTAAGTATCCTGTTGCAATGCCATCTGCTTGGGAGGAGTGGGCTTGGAAGGCAGATAGCTCCCAGCAGCCTTTGGGCAAACTAGATTTTCTGTACTGTGGCTGCTATTTCTGTTGACTTCCTTCTCATTCTGTTACACCTGCTGTGGATCCTTCATTTTAAGCCTGACAAATCAGTTGACACGCCTAGTCTATGTCTCTTGGCGTATCATGCCCTGACTTATCTTACTCTGCTCTAGGCTGAATCCTGGCAAAAGCCAGTTTTTGGAATACTCTGACGCTCTTTCCTTTTTGCCCTCTTTCTAGTTGGAGCAGAATGCAGTATCAAGATGCCTGCCCATCCTGGAGCCCTAGCAGTGACTGGGCTGAGACTTGATACTTAGAGAAGACCGGTCACTCTCTGGACTTTGCCTTGACATCCTTTAAATTAAAATGTAATTGGGAAATATTTAACAAAATATGTAGAAATACTAAAATAAAACATCAATGACATGTTTTAAAACTAAGTCCATATGCAGCTCTGGGGATGCTTAGGTACAGTTTAGTGACCTATGCCTAAGTAAGTTTGACATCACTGCTCTAGGGAAGAGACAACTTTATGAATTGAAAAAAGACTAGACTTGAGTGTAACCTGGGGCTCAGGTCCATTTGCATAAGACTTTTCTTCATTGGTTCATGAAGGCCAGATGGTGGGGAGCCTGTATGAAGAAAAGAGTTGGCAGAAAGCTTGGTTTCTAGCTTCAAGAGTTGGCTCACCCTGTTCCAGGCTCTTTACATAGAAATATCAAAGATTTTTTTTTCAAGACAGATTCTCACTGGCTCTCTACAGGGCTCCTAAGGGGGATGTTATTAAAAAAATCCAAAGGTAATGAAATAGTGGAAGGAATCACTGGCTTCCTGCCCCCATTTGCACCCCTTTGAGAAGGGTGCTGTATCTCAGGACTGCCACTCACAGAACCTCCCCTACATTAATCTTTTCCTTTTGCCATGTGCAAGCTAAAGCTATAGCAAACACATCCTCCCACTCTTCAGCAAGAGTTGTCATGAGCAGGCAGGCTAAAGGGACTACTCAGGACTGCCAGATTTCTCACCCATGTGATTTCCACTCTGGGCAAACCCAGAAAGTAGCATTGCGAGCAGCCTCCTCCTGGCCTGATTGCCACTTGTTATTCAAGAAGGCTTTGGGGGTGTTAATGCTGAACACAGAGGCCACATGATCTTCTGGCATATCAGATAGTCCCAAATAATTGGACGTGGCTTTAGCAGCCCAAGAAAATAAGGTTACTAGAACATTTTCTCCATGAAATTTGATAGCTTTCTTACTGAAGCTAGTACCTTGAGAATATGATAAGCATGAAAAAAGCCAGGGGGACACTATGCCCCCTGGTCTTGGACAACTGACTAAGGTTTCTGGGACTTATTTTTCTCATCTGTAAAATGGGAAATGGCCAGACTCAATAAGCTAGTTCTCATTCCCTTCAGTTCTAAATCCTATGTACTTTGATCCTTCCGATTCTTTCAAACATAGGCACCCCCAAACATACTCTATTGAAAGCAGCACTTAGATGGGGCAATGGTTAGAATGCTGATCCTGGAGTTATGAAGACCTGTATTCAAATTCTAACTTAGATATTTACTAGCAATGTTGCTCTGGTCACTTAACTTCTTGCTGCCTTTGTTTCCTCATCTATAAAATGGGAGTAATAATAAAGCCTACCTTGCAGGGTTATTGTAAGGTTCATATGAGATAACATTTATAAAACATTCTATAAACTTTAAAATAATATACAAATGCCAGCTAGTTTTACTCTTTTCTTGAAGTTGAGGAGATTTAAATAACTCTATAATATTTTAAATTTATATTTTAACATTTTAACTTAGTTTTGTTTGTAATTATATGCATTTTACTTTGTGCATTTAAAAACTTCATTCTTAGAAGGCTTTGTCAGACTGTCAAATAGATCCATGACACATAAAAGATTTAAGAACCCCAACTCTAAGATCATAGCAACAAAATTGTGAAGGATGTTTCCGCCAATGAACCAACAGGTCTGAGAACACATTCATAAATGATTAAAGCTAATTTTCTCTTGATGACTTGGAAAGGTTACAAGAGATATTTCGAAGCAGAAAGCCAGTATTAAGGACTTTAACAGGCAAAATCCTCTTAAGGCCATACCTGGCTCCCACTAACTCTGTTAGTTACCTGCCATGGTAACTGAAATTCTGATCTGTGGAGTCATTCCTTTGTATTTAGACTGTTTAAAATATATAAATGCCAAAAAATGGTCAAATGCTACCTGGACTTACCAGGACTGTACGGTCTTGGGAAAATCACTATACTTAATTCTCTGGGCAAAAACATGGTTTCTTCCCTTAAAGAGTTTACAGCAGGCAACTATCCACACATGAGATGTAATGGAAGTATGTCACATATGCAAAGCCATCCATTTACTAAGATGGCATCTTGACACGGAGAACACTGTGGGGTTGCTTCCAGAAGAATCATGATAAATAGGGAGTCATCTTTTGAGCAACCTTCAGGTCCTCAAAACAGTACAAAGTTTTATTTATCAATAATGAATATCTGGGCATGAATGCTGTGGTAACAGTATAATGTAGGAACTGAGTTAAGTTATGAGCCAAATAATCTTTTGGCAAGAGTCAGAAGGCAGTGCAGGGGGATTAATGCTCCTGAGGTGCTGGAAGAAAAAGGTTTATACATTTGTTCTTGAAATAAGTATCCCTTTGTCAGAACCAATAGATGTTAAGTTAAATGATGAAAACAATAAATGTTAAGTTAAATGATCACTGGGTCCCTAAAATGGGTGGGACATAGAGATGTAGCAAGGAGAAGATTGATCTTACTATAGAAGAAAGAGGCATTCCTCTCATTCCTTAGAATGGAGGATGAGAAAGAAAGTGGCCTTGAGAGAATGGGATCAAAGCTTTCAATTACCAAGATATATAGAGTTGTAAATAAAAGATAATTCCCAAGGAAAGGTACTAGCAAGTGGGTTGGGGGTAGGTGGGAATGGCAAAACACCTCTTGTAATAAGATCTTGAACAATGCAAGAAAAAACAGCTAATGGGGGGAGTTCATTCCAGACATGGGGCAACAATAAAAAGGTCTGGAATCAGGACAATATTGTAGGTTGATCCTAAAAAACATGTCTGTAGTCCTCTGCATCTCTTTCTTATGTCCCATATTAAAGAATGAACTTTTGTGGGACAAATTCTTCCTTTAACCAATTGCAAAACTGGTCTCTAATGTTGCATTTCTCCACATTGGCCTTGGAGCACCTCTATGAAATGTTTTCTTTATGTTTTGGACCATATATCATCAATGGTAACAAAATGCCATAGAAATGAGAGATTTTTTTTTTACTTTACAGGGATGCTTATGATGATGAGGTACTTGAAAGGGTGACAAAAAGTAATGTTAACTGAACCAGATTTTTAAAGCCAATTCTTTGGGATTCAAATCCAGTGCTTTTTGCATGTTATGATTTGGGGTATATTTTATCCTATGTTAGATTCCTCCTAAATGTGGCTACTGCAATGATAGAGATTTCTTTAGCTACTGGAGTTTTAGAATCCTCTCCTCAGAGTTTCTGAGGTTGCCTGTTGGTCAGCTTTTATGTCCTCCAGGAAATGGGAAGAAGCAGTGTTGTTCTCTGCCCGACATCCGACTGAGGGGGATCTGGAGTAATTTGGGAGTATTTTACTCATCTATGTACTTCTCTGTACTTTAGAGGGGAAAGGCTACAAGCACATAGGAAACTGAGTCAGGAGAGGATGTGGGGGTTGGGGAGGAGCCTGAGGTGTCTGGGTGGGGCAGAAGTGCTTCCAATGATCTCTTTGTTCATCAGTACCTGGAACCAGGCAGCTGTGATGTAACAGGGAGTGTTGCCTTGCAATGACTGTTTTTGTTCTGTGGGTGGAGTGGAGATGCCTGCTGTGATGGGGAATCCCACAGGTGACAACATAGCATCCTCTCAGGCTGACGTGGCAGCAGGCGCCCCAGAACCCGTCCAAGTATGACACTGTCTTTATGAGCCAAAGAGCATGACAGACGTCATAACTCTCCTGCAAACCACCTTTTACAAAGGCTCTTTGTGGTTGATTCAGGGATGACTCATTTCTTACCCGGTTGTGAGTCAAAACGTACCACTTTCATTAAAAATAGAATGCACTGGGGTTTAACGGCTACATGACTGTACTGTGAGATTAGGGCTGAGAATCTATGCCAGATGATCAAAGATGGGGCACAAGAAATCCTGCCCAGGGCTAAACCAGATGCTTTCAGAGTATCCCAAAACTAAATTGACTCTTCATTAAACTCACCCATGGATGGTTATTTATTTAAAAATTTTTATTTAATAATCTGTCAAGTATTGTGCTTTTGCTATTGTGTGTGTGAGTGTATGTATGTATGTGAATGAATGAGTGTGAGTGTGTATATGTATGATTAAATGTGTGTATGTGAGAGTGTGAGTTGAGTGAATATGAGTGTGAGTATGTGTAAGTGTGAGTATGAGTATGTGAAAATGTGAATGTAAGTGTATGTGTGTAAGTGTGTGTATAAGTGTATGTCTGTAAGTGTGAGTGTGTGAATGAGTGTGAGTGTAAATACATGTGCAAGCGTGAGTATGTGTGTGTGTAAGTGTATTAGTATGTGTAAGTGTGAGTGTATGTAAATGTGTATGTGCAAGTGTGAGTGTGTGAATGAGTATGAGTGTAAATGTGTGTGTGTGAGTGTGTGTATTTATGTAAGTGTATGAGTAAATGTGGTATGTGAGAGTGAGTGTATGAGTGCATGTATGAGTGAATGTGAGAGTGTGATATGTGTATAAGTGTGAGTGTGTGCATATGTATGTATAAGTGTGTATGTAAGTGTGAGTAAGCGTGCTTGTAGGATATGCAAGGTTATAAGAAAGTATAAAGAAAGCATAAGGTAGATTCCATATTGGTGTCATTCAGTTATATCAGTAGTATCTGATTCTTTGTCTAAAACCATTTGGGTTTTTCTGGGAAATTTTACTGGAAGGGTTTGCCATTTTCTTCTTTAGCTCATTTTACAGATGAGGAAACTGAGGCAAACAGCGTTAAGTGACTTGCTCAGGGTCACATAGCTAGCAAATGTCTGAGTTCAGATTGGAACTAAGTCCTTTCTGACTCCAGGCCCGGCACCCTGGCGTTACTTAGCTGCCCCATGTGCCTTAATGAGTTTTCAATTTAATTGTGAAGATAAATCAAGTTCATATGAACAAGACCAGTCCTGGGAAATCTGAGTCAAAGGATTTGGGTTCTGATGCTTGCTGTTACCTCTAGTCTGTAGCAATGGGCAAATCACTTAATTTCTCTGGGTATCAGTTTCTGGTAAATTAGGGGTCTCTGAGATCCTTTCCAGTTCTAAATCTGAGATATTGTAAAATTTCATATAATGTTCAATAATTCTATTATAATAAAATGCCAATTACCCCAAGAGGAGTGGAACGAGAGAAGGGGAGAGTCTGGGGTGGATTTTGGAGGAGTTGGCAAGAGCGCAATGGACAACATGATACTTGAGCTGTGCTTTGAAGGACAGGACATGATGAGATAGAGAAAAGAGGGAAGAACAGTTAGGAAAAGGTCTTCCAGAGCCCTGGGTTGGAGCAATCCATCTCTACAATCCAGATTCTCTGGATTATTTTAGTGTGGGAAGAGAACAGCCTGTCTCACCCATTTCCATTTTCCACTTCTACTCCCCCACTCTCCACGGAGCTTTTAAAACATAAAGATAAAGATAAAGAATGGTTGTTCATTCCTTAACATTCAATAAACATATGTTTATTAACTAATATATGCAGTTCATGATGGTCGGTGTTGGAGGAGATGCAAAAATAAAGAAATCACTATCTTTAAATAGTATTCATATACACAGTGTGTGTGTGTGTGTGTGTGTGTGTGTGTGTGTGTGTGTGTTAGCTAGGATATTTTGAAGAAAGCATCTCAGATACATGTCCAAAACATAATACTATCATTTTTTCCAAAAACGCTCATTCTTTCCTGCCTGTGGGCACTATGAACCTTCTATTCATTCATATGCACAACCTCAGGGTCATCCTCTTTCTCACTCATCCCACATCATATACTGAATCAGTGGCCAAGTCTTATAATTTTTTTTCTCACATGCATCTGCTTCTCTCCACTCACACAGCCACTAATTCAGACTTTTGTCATCCTCACTTGGACTATTGCAATAACCTTCTAATTGGATTCCTGGCAAGACTTTCTACTCCAATCTGCTGTCTGAGTAATTTTTTCTAAATCATAGGTATAACTATGTCACTCCTTCCCCTCCTGATTCAATAAACTCCATGATTCTTTATTACCTCTAGGTCAAAAACATAAACTACTTTGGTATTTAAAGTTCTTTATGATGGAACAGGACTTTGCTGAGCTTGCCCAGATCATCTAAGATAGAGGCAACCTAGGGGGAAATGGCAGACACCTGTGTCTTGGAAAAGACATTCTATGCTCATCTATCAAATGGGTGGAACAAAGAGCCTCTTCCCATTGGATGTGTTACATCCTTTAAAACTACCAGACTGAGACACTCTCATTTTCTTTCTGGCAGTGTCCAGAGGGTGAAGGTCTTATCCACCTATAGCACAAAATACGATTAAATACTCCCTCTTTAATCCCTGTCTTCCCAAGAAATAGGCTTAGGTTTTTGGTTTGTCCTTTTTGTCCTTTTCAGTTCTGGGCACAGGCAATGGGGAGCTTGAGCCATGGTGACCTTGGAAGCACGATTCTAGACTCCATGTTGTTGCCAGCTCAGAAAGGAAGCCCTGAGGAACCAAACAACTGAGACCCAAGCCTGGAGTGGGCTGGGGCTTCAAAGTTGGAGCTTTGAGGAACCATGTTACAAAGGAATTGAATAAAGCTCAACCTAATTTCCCTCCTTTCTCCAAAGACCAAGGGGATGGTGAGAGGGAATTACGGTTCCCTGGTGTTTGAGGGTTGCATTTGTATATTTATTTTTTCTAAATCTTTGAAGTAAATATTTCTAAAAGATTATATTAAGTGGGACAAAAGAGTAGTGAACCCCTGAAAATTGGGAGAATACCATCTGTGGCACTTGAGCCAGAGCCAGAGACTAGAAAACCCCCACCTTAACCTCCTTAAGGGAAATGGAGAACTTTTGGGGAAAGGTAAAACATAAAGCACCTGGATTTTAGGCAATGGGAATCAGGGTAGTCATTATTAAAATAACTTGACTTCTTTGTATCTTTCCAGTCTTTTAAACCATTGTTCCCTTACACACATGATATAGTTTAGTTATACTGATGCTTGCTATTCCTCACACATAACACTTGCATTTTCTATCTTCATACCTTTGTACAATTCTCCATGTTAGCATGCTTTTCCTAACATTCAACTCTTAAAATTCTTATCTTTTTAAAAATTTCTACTTGAAGAACACCTCCTATAGGACAGGGCTTTTAAAACTTTTTTTGCACCCACAATCCCTTTTTGGCCCCAAAAAACTTTTATGTGATCCCAGGTATATAGCTATATAAAGTAAGTATTCAACTCAAACAGTTACTGATGATAAATCACAACTTTGTGACCTTTCACATTTAGCTACAAGATCCCATATGAGGTTATGAACCACAGTTTAAGAATCTGGGCTGTAGGAGACTTTTTCTTTTTTGATTCCTGTAGGTGATTGGTTATAATGTAGAAAAGAGGCCAACAATCTGCTGCCCAAGAATCATATCTGGCCCACCGCCTGTTTCTGTACAATTGGTGAAGTAAAAAAAAAAAAGGTTCTTACATTTAAAATAGAGCAAAACTTTATTTAAAACCTTAAAACCATTTTTAATTGACCCATTGTAGAAAAAACAGGTAGTGAGCTGGATTTGGTCATAGTTTGTTGACTTCTGAAAGATGAAATCAAGAATAATATATATATATATGTATATATATATTTAAAGCAATATAATATATATAGGAAGCATATAATTCTATGAGAGTAGAAAAAGGAGAAATCATAGAATTTCAGAGCTAGAAAGGTTTTGGGAGATTGTTTAGTTCTCAAATCTGTCATTTCACAAATATAGAAACTATGGCCCAGGAAGGGGAATTGACTTGCCTAATGTCTTCCAGACAGTTAATACCAAATGAGACTCAAAACCAAATATTTTGTTCCAAACACAGTGCTCTTTTTACTTCAACATACTGTTTGGGGTAAAGGGGAGGGTGATGATTGGGAGGAGGAATCAAAGAAAACTGCATGGAGATAGTATTTGAACTCTTCCTCTAGTGATGAAGAAGATGGAGATAAGAAATAGTAAGATCATAGCAATTTTCTTATTTGTGCTTTCAAAAATAGATTGAAACTTCTGGTGGAAAATAGACTTTATCAACCCACCTATCCACCCACATACATTTTGGTATGACTTGTACCAAGGAATACTGGGTAGTCTATTGAAGACCACCAATTTTACCAATTGACCACATTTTGAGAATCTCTGTTTCATTTCATTTATTAGATCTTTGGCCAAATTTAGAATTATTTCCTCTCCTTTCAGATTACTTTACAGCTATTCTGTTTATATTTTTTAATGTACCTAGTTATGTAATTGTTGTCTTCTCCATTAGAGAATAAGTACCTTGAGGACAGATATTTGTTTTTGTATCTCTCTCTCTTTGTCTTTGTCTCTGTCTCTCTGTCTCTGTCTCTATCTGTCTCTGTCTCTGCCTTTCTGTCTCTGTCTCTGTCTCTCTGTCTCTGTCTCTTTCTCTCTCTATCTCTGTCTCTGTCTCTCTCTCTCTCTCTCTCTGTGTGTGTGTGTGTGTGTGTGTGTGTGTGTGTGTGTGTGTGTGTGTGTGTGTGTGTTTAATCTTGGGGAAGGAATTTCCATCTGTGCTGGAAGAGATCAATAAAGATTTAATGTAGAGGGTGATATTTATTGCTCTTCTCACCCCTGGTGGAAGTCCTTCTCTTCAAATAAAAAAAAAATACAAAGAAGGTAGGACAGCTAAATAGCAAAATAGAGTGCTGGGCTTGGAAGCATGAACACTCTTCTTCCTGAGTTCAAGTCCAGCCTTAGATACATATTAGCTGTGTGACACTAGGCAAACTGTTTGCCCCAGTTTCCTCATCTATAAAATGAGCTGGAGAGGGAAATGACAAACTACTTCAGTATCTTTGCCAAGAAAATGCCAAAAGGTATCACACTGAGTCAGCTATGACTGAAAAATGACAACATTTGAGATTAATTTTGAAGGGAGCTAAGGATTTTAAGAAAGGGATATGAAGAGAGAATGTATTAGGTGAGGGAGGGCTTGTTTGTATAAAGTAATCAGTAAGAGAACAGGAGGTAGATCAGTTTGCCTGATATGCAGTATGAAGTATGAAGGGTGACAAAGTGTGATGTGCCTGGGTAAGGATGCTGGAGTCAGATTGTGAAGGGATGGACCTTATAACTAGAGCATAGAGCGTAGGTATTGATATCCAGATCAAGTTCCCAGGGCTAGTGTAACTAAATTTCACTGAGTTTCAGATGTTAACATTGAAGTCATATTTATATTCTAGAAGCTAATAAATGACTTTGAGATTTGTTGGAGAATGTCCAGAGCTTTGTAGCCAACCATAGTGAAGATCTTGAATCTATGCCATATGAAAATTGGTTGAAAGGAGAAGAGAAGACTCAGAGGGGATGTGATTGCTGTTTTCAAGTTTTTGAAAGATTGTTGTGGGAAGGATTGTTATACTTTTTCTGAGGATCCCAGAGACAAAACTGGGAACAATGGGTTGCAAAGAAGCCAATTTATGCTTTATGTTAGAAAAAGCTTCCAAACAATGAGAATTGTCCTAAAGTGGAAATGGCCAGCCTTGAAGAGGGGTTCTTCTTCCTTGGAGGTCTTCTAATAGAGATTGGCTGATCCCTCATTGGCTTTGCTTTAGTAAGGATCTCTATAAGTTACTCAAATTTCTTTCAACTCTTGTTGGTTTTTGTGATCACTGGAAATAGAGAGGCTCTCAGGTATAGATGTAAAATGCATGAAAATGCAAACAGCATTAAATGGTAAAGACACAAGAGGGCTTAAGGTGGGGTATTTTGAGAAGTTTCCCAGGGGTGGAGATGGAAACATCTTTATGCAAACTGCCTGAACATTAACAGGATGCTCAGGGAAGAGGATTTTCAGTGATATTCAATTAAATTTATTACACAACAATTAGGTATCTACTATGTGCTGGAGTAGGCCCTGAGATGCAAAAACAAAAATGAACAATCTTCCCTTCAAGGGCTTTATATTCTGAGGCAGTTGATAAGGAGAGAAGATATTACCTTGTAGTTTAACAATAAAATTATCTATGTATGGAGTTATTGATTGATTTTTTATTCATTCTGTTCAATCTAGAAAATACAGAAAAACCTAAAGAGACTCATTTTAAAATAAGGGGTCTAGAGTAATTACTGTCCTTACAGCAACTACCTGGAAGATCATTCTATATATAGCTATATAGCTATAGCTTCTATTGCTCAGAATAGTATCTAAGCTTCTCTTTGGAAATTGCCTTCACAACCAAGTTATGAGGCAAACAAGAGAGCTGACCCTTGTTACTTTATGAAGATACCTTTCTTTTGGTATTAATGGCACTGACAAATGGCATGATTATCACTTAATTATTAAAGTAAAATTGTATTAATTATACAATTAATAATTTGGTCATCTACATAATTACTCAACTTTATTTGAAATTACTTTTGGCTGTTACCAAGCCACCCCTAAAGGCTGGAGATTTGCTTCCTGAGATTCAAAAAAGATGTACTGCAGGCCTTGATAATAGTTTAAACAATTACCTTAAATTAAATTTAAACAATTAAATTTAATTAACTTAATTTAAAAAGCAGAGTCCCAAACATGTTTTGTACAATGGTAGCACCACTAGAATAAGGATGGTGCTTCTATTCTTATGACCAGAATGACTTCAGATATGAGAGTTCTGTGTTCATTAACAAATCAGACTTGTGCCATAGTTCACATATCATGGAACTCCCTCAGAGGAAAGAATTACTCTTATTTAGTTTCATTCATAACTTACTGGGTACACATGAGAATCAAATATAAGATGTCTTTGGTTAATCAATCAGATAAACATTTTTTTAAACAGTTATCTACTTTGTGCCAGATGCTGGGGATATAAATACAAAAGTCTCTGCCTTCAAATAGCTGAACAGTAAATACTGAACAGTAAATGATACCCTATTCAGAAGTCCTCAGATCTCTCACAATAAATTCTTTATTACTTATCTCCACCTATCCTTTTAAGCTCATTATACATTGCTCCCCTTCCTAAACTCCATATTTGCCAAATTGATCTTCACATCATTCCTCATATTTGGCATCCTATGTCTGGTCTCTCTGTCTCTCAACAAGTGGGTGTCCCTTCCTCCCCAGACCTGGAATGCTGCTCCTTTTCCTCAATTTTGCCTCCTGAATTTCTGAAGTCCTTCAAATCTCAGGTCAAATGTCATCTCTTACACTAAGCCTTTTTTTTCTATTTCCTTTGCTACTATAGCCTTCCCTCCACCAATGTTACCTTTTATTCCAAATGCAGAAATTGAAATGAGGAAGACCTGAGTTCAAACTCTACACCAGACACTACCCTAAGTCTCATTTACCTCATCTGTAAAATCTGTAAAAACAAAAAACAAAAAAACACCACAACAGCACCTACCTTATTGGATTGTTATGAGGATCAAATGAAATAATATTGTAAAAACACTCTGCAAACCTTAAAGCATTACATAAATATTATTATTTTATTTTAAATAACAAATAGATTTATTATATTATAAATATCTTGTTATTAATTTTATTGTTATTTACATATAATAGAACATAATATAATTAATATCAAGTAAATTAAAGTAAAATAAAATTGATGATATATTAATCATATTATATAAAACTTTTATTTTAATTTACTTATCAATAATTTATTATTAATTAAAAATTTTTTTGGCATACACTTATATATGTACATGGTATTTCCCTTGAGTCTATTTCATTTTTTTCTCTTTGTATCACCAGTACCTAGCATATTGCTGAAACAGCTGAAGCTTAATAATTGAATAATTCCTTTTTAGAGCAGATGGGATTAAAGTATATCATTCAGGATATGCTAAGTGTTTATTACTTTTGGCTTTACAGTTTACAAAGCTTTTGGCTTTACAATTCAACAAATACTTTCTAGTGATTAGACAGTTTTTCAAGAAATTAGTTGCTTGGCAAAGGTGTTTGAAGAGAGAATGAGATCATCCAGTGGTGCAAGAAGACTAATATAACCAGGCCTGTTTTCCTGGGGGTAGGTCTGAGTTTGGCTCACACATTTTCTGCCTATTGCACAACTGGAGGATATTTCTCATTAAGCTTGCAATGTTTCTCATTGTGAGTGTAATGAGAGAATATCATCTTCTTCACTATTGTTAAAGGTCAGTCAGTTAGTTTGGCTGTATTATATCCCTGGGTGAATCAGGGACTCCTTGACAAGAAATATTGATTGCCTGCTCTACTCATGGCCTCCTCTTGCATTCTGGGTGGGGATCATGACCTTAAACAATGCCATTTACTTACTGCCTTTTAACTGAGTATTTAGCAAAAATTATCAGTGAAGTTGTAAAGTTCCCAAAAGTATAAGAAAGGATCCGGAACAAGGAGAACAAGCAAAATCTTATGTGGTGTGTTTATGTGAGGTCATGTGGCTGTGTTTTTCAGTAAAATCTGTCAAGACTAGTTAATTTGTCACATAATGAATGGTCAGGATCTTCTTTTAATCCTCCCACGAAACACAGTATACTTTTCAAGGCAAAGGCATATGAATCTCTGCTTGACAGAAATGTAAATGTTTTGAGAAGATGGTGTCTTTGGCAAGTTTGAGCTACTGCAGAGATTTAGGATCTTGAAAATGAGGGATGAGTTGTAGAAGTTGATTTTCTGGATAATGTCTAATCATCATTCCAGTAACTAACCTACTCCCCCATATGTTATAGGGATCAGTAAAAAAACATTCACCCTCCCCATTACCTTCCCCATAGGCATGCATAACAAGATATTCTTAGAGATGGAGAGGACTGGAGGAAGCCCCAGAATATTACACTGTCACAAAGTTTCTGAGTTGAAAGAGATCATAGAGGCCATTTAATCCAACTTATCAATTGAGTAACATTTCTCTCTAAGACATATTTAACAAGTGGCTATCCAAATTTTGGTTTGAATTTAAGTGAGGATGAACCTACTACCTTTTAAGAAAGCCCATTTCACTTTCATACCTTTCATATCTTCAGTTTTAATTGTTGGGAAGTTTTGCTTTAAACAGTATCTATCCCTCCTTACTTTATTACAAGTGGATTCCCAGAAAGGTTTCCTGGTAATACTAAGAGAAAAAATGATACAGTTTCTGCCCAAAGGAACTTACATTGTTTCAAGGGAAACTTATACATATAAGGGCATACAAAATGTTTTTTTAAATTAATAGTAAATTATTGATAAGTAAATGAAAATAAAAGTTAATGATATAATATGACTAATATATCATTAACTCTTTGAGTTAGCTACCAGTGAAAACCAGAGCTCATGCTTCCCTGACAATGTATAAACCAACTAGAAAGGGAGGGGAAAAAAAAGCAGAGCAATTAAGTGACAAGACATGATCTTCCATTGCATACCATCAGTTGGGGGAGTAAACATTCACAGGATTCATTCATGGCTTGGGAATATACATGGAAAACCACATGAGGATAATTCATAGCACCCAAGCACGTGCCTGGACAGTACAATAAATATCTCTGATGCAAGAAATATTCTCTGGTGATATCATCATATTCTCTACTGGATATTTCTGCTGATCTTGAGCTAGGATGTTCACTGAGATATTCTTTGTTATCATCCTTTCTCTTGGCTTCCATTAATTGGGTTGTAATGGCTTGTAAGCCTCTCCCTTACCAGAGCAGGCTAGAGTACTTGGTAAAGCCTTATTACTTTTACTTTGTAAAACCTAAGACTATGACAGGTAAGAGTAGCTAGATAGCCAGCAAAAAACAGTAGAAGTCCTAAAACAGGATTAAGTATGTGCCCATTCCCTGACTTGATTTTAGAAAATTCATTTGAATTCTTGTTAAATCTTTCAGACACTTCTGGGAGTCTATACACAAAGCTATTAAAAAGCTATCTAGAGATACAAGGTTCTGCTTAGCTCTTCACTCTCACTCCAATTTTTCTAGTTGGTGTGCAAATTAAGCTAGTAGTCTAAGAGAGAGTGTTAGGGCTTGCATTTTTTGTTTTATATTCCTGCCTTCATTATGTTTACCTGGATTTAACAAAATTTCTGTTTTTTATTTATCATTTCTCATGGTGACTATCCTGTATGATCTTCTTACACTGACTATCAAGCCTAAATTCACTTCTTTCAAATCTTCACCCATTACTCCTAATTCCAATTTGTGGCAAAAAGCAAACAAGACTAATCCCTTTTTTACACGCCAATCCTTTAAATGTCTGAAGACAGAATTATGTGCCCTCTAAGTTATCTCTTTTTGGATGGTGGATGATACCAGTAGCTCCCTTCCTATTGTTTACTCTAATTTATTTCCTTTTGTATATCACTGACCCTGAAGAGATATTGATTTTGGTCCTGTTTTGGATTTTTACAATTTGTACATTAAAGGTATAATTTTAAAACTTTGCCATTGCTAGGCTTACTTTTTTTTTTTTTTTAAACTTTCTACTTTTGCTGAGAAACCTTTATAGAACCTTTCACCCTTGGCCTTAATGGATAAAATTTAAGGCACTGCCAGAATAGTTCAGCTCCCTGGAAGGGCCTTCTTTGTAGTAGTTCCAACTTCTCCCTCCCTTGGAGGCCTAAAATTCTCCTTGGAGCATTCCTCACATTTTCCAAAACCAGATATAAAAAGGCAGGCACACAGTTTATTAATTGGTAAATTCTGAAATGATAGATTTATATTTAGAGTAGAGGGCTATTTCTTAATTTAGCCACCAGGAAGAATATTGCCCTTTGGGCTAAAGAAAAGACCAAGAAATAGTAAATTGAATAAAAGAACCCTCTTGCATATAAAGACAATTTTCTGAAGAGAAGATATTCCCAATATGTATTTCCCAATATCCTAAGCTGAAGCAGGCGTTCCTGTTTTTGCCACTTTTTTTCTTTGAACAAGTCTGTTGAAAATGTCTCACTGGAATGAGCAGAAGGTCTGCATTTGGCCTACTGTTGTAGTTTAAGTACATGTGCTACTTCCTTAGTAGCATGTACCTTCATATAGTCAAAATGTTCGAAATTAGAGATGATTCAGATAAATAAAAATCTGGGGCATGTAGAGAGATGATGTTATTTTGGACTTTTTTTATCTACTGGAGAGAAGAACTGGAGAGAAATTCTGAAGACATCCTTTCTGGTAAACTGATAATTTAGACCTTTTATGGGATTGTAGTATTATAGATTTAGAGTTTAGAAGACAGTTGTCGAACTCCCTCATTTTACATTTGAGGAGATATGAGGTTTAAGGACGTTAAATGACTTGCTTAGAGTCACATAACTAATAAGTCTTCAAGACCCCAAATCCAATGCCTTTCAATGGGCACAGAATATTATAGTCAATTAAACTTATCTTTATAGTTTTCTGATTATTAAAACAATAATTTATTTCTGGTACAAATTCAACATTATTTTAGTGTATGACAATTTTATTTGATATTTTCGTATCAATATTCATTAAGAATATTGGTCTTTACAAAGTATAATTTGGTCATTATTTATTTTGATGGGAAAGATGGAGAAGCATCATTGCACAAAATATCCTGAATAGCAGAAAATTTTAAATAAACTAAAAATCTGAATAACCAAGGGCTAGACTAAAGGGAGGTTACATACTATCTCTTAGTTTTGTCCATGTCTTCTACTCATCAAGCCTAGGTAGTTCTCACCAAACTTTTCATGCCTCTCAGAGAGGCCCGAAGGATAAAATTTGTTTTTTAATAAGTGGGTATAGCTTTTGACTAAAGGGGTAACCTGTGAGAACGTGGTGACTCACAGTGGTTGCTCACTGGAAAGCTACCTCCAGTCTCTAAATTGCTTTAGTGGAGAATTATAGGTGTCTGCAAGATTCACCTAAAGGCTGTGTCTTTATAGAATGTGAGTAAGGGCTGATTCATGATGTCTAGCAACAAAATGAGAAAAATCTCATACTTTTGGCCTCCTCCAGTTTAAAAAAACAATTCTTGACTTGTTCAGCAAGACTAGAGCTTGTCACCTTACCTGAAATGGAAAGAGGTAGAGTTTGGGGGTCATAGTAACAAATGAGCATTAATAAGGCATTGCTTCATTAACCTGCAGGAAGAACAGGGGCTCTTTCTTTTCAGTGATTTGAAAATGGCCAGACTGAATGTTCATTTTGAAATAACTGCTACCTCCAGGCTGAGCTCTGGTCACATGGCTTAGATGGGAACAACTGGCAATGGGCAGCAGCATCAGCTGGAATATCAGAAACAGCATTTGGAGAAGAAAGGGGATCTCCTCTCTGCCTCTATCTATTAAGGCTCAGTCATTTGATTTATATCCAATAGACATTCTATATGGAATTTTGGGCTTTTGTATGAAGCTTCTATGTATTGCCCAACTTCACTATTGTATCCCAGTGTATTTCCACTAAAAACCATCCCTTTCTTGGTTCTTTTTTCTCTACTGAGTGAACTTGTTTAATTGAGTGAAATGATCTGGAAAGATAGAGCAAAGGGAATGTAGATAATGGTATAAGGGATTTATGGTAGTATATTGGAAAGAACATTGATTGTGGACTCAGAAGATTATTATTGATAACATAAGTTAGGGAACCTGGAAACAAGAAGAGTGCCAGTGTCTTCTTCAGAAATAGAGAAATATAATGAAAGATAATATGTTCTGTTTTGAGTTTGATATGTCCAATAGAAAGTTGGTGATGTCATCAATAATTATTTTCCCTCATCCTGCATATCCAGTACGTTACCTAATCTTGCCATTTGTCCCTCTGCAGCATTTTTCTTATCTGATCCTTTTTATTTACTTATGTAACTACCCACTTATTTCAGAATTGAATTAGCTCTTGGTAAGATTATTATTTCCTACTTGGCTTATCTATCTCAAGTCTCTTTCCACTCCAATACACCTTTCATACTACTGCTGAAGTGGTTTTTCTTAAGCATAGATCTGAGCATGTCACTTCCAACTTGGTAAATTATTGTGGATCATTATTGACTATGGGATAAAATGTAAAATTCCTTGGCTTCAAAAATCCATCACAACCTGGCCCTCCCAAGCCTTTCATTCTAGACCCATTACATAATACTTTTCTTCTTGTTCTCTATGGTCCAGCCAATTGACCTTTTCTTTATTCCTTACATATGGCATTCCATTTCCCTTTAACTTTGCCTCATAGAATTCATCTCTTCTTCTCATCTCATGAACTCAGCTCATTTTCTAAAGGAAGCCTTTCTAAATTCTCCTTCCCCTATAGTCTGTAATTTCATAATAACCTCCTATTTATTTTTATATAATTCTATATGTGTGGTGTCTCCTCTGATAGAATTTAAAATAGGAATTATCTCATTCTTTGTATTTGTATTTCATTCAAGGATCAGTTAGAGGATGTTTAACCTGGAGAAGAAAGGGTTAGTGACATGATAGTTGTCTTCAATCATATAAAGAACTATCTTATGGAAAAGGGTTCATTCAGACTTGCTCTTTTTGTCCAGAATGCTGACCCAGGAGGTATAGAGGGAAGTGGAAGAGTACACTTTAGTTCCCATGGACTAAAGGAAAGGAAAAAACCTTTCTAACAATCAGCACTGTTCAAAAGTGGAATTGGTTGCTTCAGAAGATTGTGGATTCTAATTAAGAAGAGGCTAAATGACTACTTTTTGGGTATGTGATTATGGGAATTTCTTTCATTAATGAATTGGTCAAAATGGTTTCTGTGGTTTCTTTCAACTCCAACTTGTGTGATTCTGTTATACTATTGGCTTCTTTGTATATTTTTGTCTCCTGTGAGTTGATGGCAGCATCAACAGTAATTTTCACATTGTATCTTTTCCCTATAATATTAATTTTGGTGAATATACACAGGAAAATTTGCCTCTCCTCGATTCTTTTTTAGTTTTAAGCTCTTTCTGATTAGGCTTTCGCATGCCGAGAAATCTAGTGGGAGGCTCTTAGCCAAAATACATAGGCATTGGCTATTCTATCCTGATTCAGAAGCCAGTGGATCAGCAGACTAGCTGTGAGACCTCCAATGCAACCACAGAAAGCAAATAGAACCCTAGCATAACAAGCAGGGCTTAGCCATGCTCACCCAGTATGGGAAGGAAGTCAGCAGCATCATCCCTAGGGCAGCATGAAGCTGTTGTTCTCTATAGAGGAAGCTTGGGACAATCTCTCCTTTGCCCTAAGAGCAGACCTCAACTTTTAAAAATAAATAAAAAAGCAAAAAGAGCTCTGATCATAGATAGACATATGGAGAAAAGGAAGAACAGATCTCACACCCTGAGGACACTAAAGCAAAACATCTCCAGATGAAGCCTCAAAACATGATATGAGTTAGATACTAAAAAAAAAGCTCTCTTGGAAGAAGAGAGTTAGAAAAATGGGAAAAGGAAATAAGAGCTTTGCAGGAGAATTTGGAAAAGGAAACAGAAATTATTTGAAGAAAACTCCTAAAAATAGTTGGCAAAATGGAAAAACTCCCTGAAAAACAGAATTGGTGAAAGGAAAACAGAGAATTCCCTAAAAATAGTGTTATTGAAATGAAAAAAAAAATCCAATGAACAAAATTACTCACTTAAAAGTTCAATTGGTCAAATGTAAAAGAAGGTATAAAAGCTAAGAAAATAATTCATTAAAAATTAGAATTGAAAAAATGGAAGTGAGTGACTCAATGAGTCATCAAAAATCAGTCAAACAAAACCAAAAATAGAGGAAGGACATTCAAGTCTTTCTACCATACCCCAGCAACTCTGATGGAATCAATTAATCAATAAACATTTTTAAAGCACTTACTTTGTTTCAGAAACTGTGCTAAGTGCTGGAATCATAGCATTTATAATCATTGGTTTCCTGAGCCATTTACCTAATTAGAAAGAACAATATATAGTACCTGCAGTACCTGAGGCTTGTACCTAGGTGTTGATGCTTTTTGGTTTTAGGTGCCTGGAAGTACCTGAAGGTATCTGCTGGGGGAGATTGGAATAATGTGTGACTTTTCACTGATTTGATTCTGGACAAAAAGGGAAGTCTTTTTTTTTTAAAGGATAAATATTAAGTATTTAAGAAAGAATTTTGAAAATAATTCTGGGAGCTATATGCTCCCTTTCATTGATTTCCTCTCCTTTTTATCTTTTCCTGGTTTAAGTAAATCTTTGGTAGAAAATAACAGTTTACAATAAAATACATACTAAAAGGATATACTACTTTCATATTTCTAGGTGACAACAGGATTACATTGTTATAGATTTTTATATCATTGTTATTGTTCTTATTGTTGCTATTACTACTATAATATTTCTCCATCCTCATCATTCTCTTCTCAGATAAGGTGACCTTTAGTTTCTGTAATTCAACTTAGATGGTTTGATGGCCTAGTCTTACATATGACTTCCTCAGGCAACCACTGTGCATATGACTGACACTCTTGGAGCAGAGTGAGAATATATTTATAGATGTCTTACCAGAAAAATTATTTAAGAATTACTCTCCTCCATAGTCATATTAATTCACTGCAGCAATGTCCCAAATATCTCCATTTCTCTATTTTTACAAAAGACAATAAATGTGGGTCACAGACCAAGTCCATTCAAAGGCTAGATTTTTCTGAGAAACCATTGACAATGTCACAGGATACCCAGGTCTGGGAACAGAAACACAATAGTTCCAGCAGCAAACCAGTGATTTCTTTTAAGGAAACAAGATTAATTCTTATAAGAAATCAAATGGGCCAGGGCCAATAAAAAGAGGGGTATTCATGAATCAGAATTCCAGATGGACAATGGGCAGTGTCAAAATCCAAAGGACATAGTTCCCATGGTTGAAAGTTCTTGTATTTTTCTTTAAAGATATTTTTTAAATGTTCTGAACTTGTTCAGTATTTGTTATCATAATAAGTGGTGAATTTTCCTTATCCCAATTCCAAATCAACAAATAGTATTATCTTCTTTCCTGCTCCATAACTTTAAGCATTGTTTGATAACTGTTGTATCTTTTTCTAAGTGTATAAGATAGGCTCCAAGACCTACTTGATTCACCATACCAGAAGAGATGATTGTTAAGGGATTGGAAAAATCAGCTGAGTGGGGATGGGCCAAATCACAGTTTAACATTTCTACCATAAATTTGGAAGTGAACACGTGTCAGAAAGCTTAAATTTAACTTCTACCCCAAAGGGTAGAAGAGTCAAATATGATCTCAGATTCATGAGATTTCCAAGAAATTGGGTGAATCAAAACTTATAAAAGAGGCACATTGTTCAATTTCATTTATTTTAGTAAACATGGAGTTTTGCCTTTTGTGTCCTAGAATTGAAATGAACCCTACTCATGTTAATATACTGATTGAAGAGCTGTGGTTGGTCTGGTCCCTGTCATTGGGAACCAATTGAGTCTACATGGTGAAAGGTACCATGTTTTAAAGAAGCTACAATCTATTGGCTAAAAGTACAATTGACTGCCTTAGGAAGTTTCCTTATCACTGGATGATTTTAAGCAGAGGTTGGTTGATCACTTCTTAGGGATGTTCTAAGGAAGAATTGCTGTCCAAGTTGGATAAGATGATCTTAAAGATCCCTTCTGATTCTGAGATTCTAGAATTTTATAATTTCAAAAGAGATTTGTACAAGAGAGTATTTAAAAATACAACTCAGCAGCATATGAAGAAGGGCTGACTGAGTGATGGATATGATTGAAGGAACAAAAAAACATTTAAATGCTTACTATGTGGCAGACACTGTACAAACCTCTGGAAAAGAAAATACAAAAGTGAGACAGATATTCATATATTTTGAGGGGCACAGAATATGATTAGAATTGTCTGAGGTTAGTTTAGGGCAGTGAGGTGGCACAGTGGGTAGAGTCCTGGGCCTGAAGTAAGGAAGATTTTTTTTTTCCTGGGAACAAATCTGACCTCAGATTCTTAACTAGTTGTGTGACTCTGAGTAAGTCACTTTAGCCTTTTTGCCCCAGTTTCCTTAATGTGTAAAATGAGCTGGAGAAGGAAATCGCAAACCATTCCAATATCTTTGCCAAGAAAACTCCAAATGGGTTTACAGAGAGTTGGACATGAATGAAACGACAGAACAACATGTCTAAGACAGTTTATTAGAAGAGTAAAATTTAGAGGAGTTTGAATGAGAGAGAAAACTGATGAAAAACAAAGATGAGGTGAGTAGATATTCTACTTAGAAGGACCAATATGTTTAATGTGTGAAACATTGATGTGAAACAAAATAAATATGAAGTTCTGGACTTTATAAGAATAGAGTCTGTGTTGGGTATTAGAGGAGGAATGATGCCTTTAGACTTAATGGAGATTAAGTCAGTCTGGAATGAACATCCTAAGACTGTTCTAGGTCAAAAAAGCCCACTGGGCTTGAACCAGTAGAATAAAAATTGGAATGATCTTTGGATTTGAGACAGTAATGTGGAGTGAATGGTATTTACATCCCTAAATTCTAATTTAGGCTCTATCTCTTGAAGCTAGCTAGGCCTTTGACTCAAAAGCTAACAATTGAGTCTACTTCGAAGAAAACTGATTATTCCAGGAATGAAACAGATTTTTTTTAGGATGAAAATCCGAAAGAGTAAAAATATTCACATTACTTTGATTGTAGTGATGGAATAATAATAATTTGCCTTTATAAAGAATTTTGCCTCTTATATGCTCACCATAGTAAGCCAATGAATAATAAAGCTTGTATTTATATAGCAATCTAAGTTCTATAAATTGTTTTATTTGCAACAATTTGTGAGACGGGTTGAATAGTATCCTCATTTTTACAGATGTGGAAATTGAGACTCAATCTGAGGTTTTTATTCATACACTCTGTCTCCAAATCTAGGGCTTATTCTAGTGTATCCTTCCATGAATAAATGGTAGAATGAGATTCTATAATTTAATGTTATAGTTCTCATATATAAAGGTTCTGTAGATTTTCTCCTTTGTTTTTGTTTTCCTTATCTACCTATTTTGGTGCACATGAATGGAATGTAGTCTCTGTGCCTTGTGACTGCCAATTTTTTTTGGCTCTTCACCTTCAAAAGTGGTTAGCTAGTGATAATCTATTGTTTCCTTTAAAGAGGATGCCAACAACTAAATTCCTACTTGAAAAGACAATAAAAAATTGCTTGGTAAGGCATAATTTTGATCCTAAATACTATGTGAATTATAGACTTATCTGGGTTTTAGATAGCCATATTATTTCTGATGTTCTCATAATTGTTTGACAAATAGGTCAAGTCCCAAAGGCATTGCTAAGGCTTCTCTATCTAAGCATCTGTCCCTGTCATAGCTTCTTAGAGTTAGTTGGTAGTTGTAGAATAAAATAATCTCACAGACCAGAAACCTAAAACAGCCTAAGGAAAAACAAATCAGTATTTATATAAATAAAAATAAATATTAATTTTTAATAGCAAAACTTAAAAGTTTATTATCCAACAGAGTAATATTAAATATAGAATTGCAAGCCATGTCATTATTTTTGGTTGTTGCTAGTTTAACTGGCAACAAATTGACTTTGACCCAGTCTCACTTGCTCAGCTAATATTTATGGCTATTAAAAAAATAAAGTCCACTTGAAATTCTAGGTTAATATTGGCTTTATTCATTTTCTAGTGTGTTATAAGCCAAATATTCAGGAATACTTCCAGTTAGGTAATATAGGTAAAGTGCTTTGCAAACCTGAAAAATGCTATATAAATATTATTATTATTATTATTCAGGAGGGTCTTATTATTAATAGGATATAGTCATTAAACATTATTTATAAATATTTATTTATTTATTATTATTCAGGAGGGTATTTACTTCTTCAACACCAGCTTCCCCATAATTGGTCCTTTAAAAATAAAACCTACCTTTCCTGATTAAATAGATCCGACTCTCTGCGTCACTCAGAAGAATAGCTGTCTGAGCTCTCTGAGTTTTTTCTTGTCCACTGCCATGAAAACACAGGTGTTTCCCATACAGGAAACACTAGTGGCAGATGGGAGCTGTCCACTGCTGAAGCTTCTTTTAGAAAAGCAAAATGGGGTAAGATTGGTGTCAAGTATTAGGACTTAAAAGCAAGGTGCGCTCTCTCTCTCTCTCTCTCTCTCTCTCTCTCTCTCTCTCTCTCTCTCTTTCTTTCTCTTTCTCTCTCTCTCTCTCTCTCTCTCTCTCTTTCTCTCTGTGTCTGCCTCTCTCTCTCTCTCTCTCTCTCTCTCTCTCTCTCTCTCTCTCTCTCTCTCTCTCTCTCTCTCTTTCTCTCTCTCTGTCTTATTTGTATTTCTCCCCATTTTTTCTATATACAGATCCATATGTCTGTATAAGACATACTGTGGGCAGGTAGGTGGCACAGTGGATAGAGCACTGAACTTGGAATCAGGAAAACCTGAATTTTAATCCAGCCTCAGAACTTTGCTATCTGCACAAGTCACTTAACCTCTCCTGTCCTTAGTCTGTTTACCTGTAAAATGGGAGAGTTGGACTTGAAAGCCTTTAAGATTTCTTCCGGCTCTAAATTCATGATTCTGTATTTTCCTACTTAGCTCTTTGTACTTGGTTGGGTATTGCAACATTTCAATCTTGGGCTCTTCTCTATCCTTTGAACCACTCCTTACTTATTAGAGTCATGATGGAGGCTTCAAATGGAGTAGGATTCATATTGATCAGAGATTTTAATCTCAAGGCACCAAACATGTCATCAAAGGCCACAACAGGTTTGCTTGCAAATTCATTGCATCTGTTGTTGTTGTTCAGTCATGTCTGATTCTTGGTGATCCCATTTAGAGTTTTCTTGGCAAAAATACTGGAGTGGTTTGCCATTTCCTTCTTTGGCTCATTTTATAGTGAGGAAACTCAGGCAAACAGAGTTAAGTGACTGGCCCAAAGTCACACAGTTACTCAGGTGTCTGAGGCCAGATTTGAACTCAGGAAGATAAATTTTCCCAATTCCAGGCCTGGTGCTGTATCAACTGTGCCATCAGTCCTATTCACTTCTTCTAATATCAACTATGCCTTTGCTTCTGCAATTGACTCAATTGTAGCAGTCAATTATTTCTTAAATTGACACTATCACAATCACCTAAGTGACTATTCTAATCTTTCTCTTTCTTCAAGCTTCCTATGTCACTTCTGTTCCCTCTCTCTGAAGAGGACCTACTTTACAAAGAAAATAAAAGCCATTCATCATGAGCTTCCTCATCTCCTATATTCTGTAGTGCAGAATCCATCCATAACTACACTTGTCATCTCCTCTTTTGCCTCGGTCTATTACCTTCCAATCCTCTTTTGCTGTTGGTCTCTCTACCTTCAATCTTTTCCTTCTCTAATTCATCTTCTATATAACTACCTAAAAAGGTTTTCCAAGATACTATCCTGATTGTGTCACTTTCTGATCAAAGTTCTTTAGTAGCTACTTATTTTCTTTAAGATAAAGCAGACTCTTCATCTAAAACCTTCCCAAGTCTCTCTCCTATATTATTGAGTTCTACTTTACATATTCCAACTTTCTTACATTCTAGTCAAGCTTGACTATTAGCTGCTCCCTGAACTCAACATCCCATGTTCTATGACTGAATGTTTGTTGCACGGATGCACAGTTCTTTCCTCAAGCCTGGAATACATGCCTTCATCCCTGCCTCTTAGAATGCTTTAGCTCAGATGTTATCTCCTTGAATAGAATTTTCCTCAATTTTCCCTGTTGTTAACGTTCCCCCCTCTTCAATTACCTTGGATTTACTTCTCTATGTTGATATTGCATCTTCCCAATCAAATACGATTCCTTGAGAGAAGGAAAGATGGACTGCATTTTGTTTTGTATTCCTTGGTGCAAGATTATAAAAACATTTTAAGTAAATGCTTATTGAATTGAATTGAGTTACTTATGCTTACTTTTCTAATAATGGTTCAACTAACTGGAGGCAGTAGAATATTAGCTTTAGATCCAGAGAACTGTGATTCTAATCCTATCTTTGATGCTTGTTCCCTGTGTGCCCTCTCAAGTAAAAGGAGGGTCTTAGACTAAATGGGCTCTTATATCTCTTTCAGATTTAGATCTATGACTTTTGTTTCTGGATACTTAATATCTGAGATGTTAATTTTGCATCCCCAAATGGGGTATTGCCTTCACCCAGACTAGACCTTTTGCCATCCCTGCAGCCTCCAAGATCAGAATCCTCTGCTGTCGTCCCTGGTGGGGCTCTGTGTCACTCCCTTGGCCCCACTTCAGGAGGTAGGAGGGAGAGGAAAATGCCAGTTCCATGATAATGCTTTCCTGTTTCCTCTGATCCCATTGAAGGTCCTCAAACTAAGCCTAATGACTTCAAGGACCAGACATTTTGATCCAGAACCAGCATATGTTGTACACAAAGTTGATCATTTAACAATTACAGGAAAGCAGACTCTTTCAGACTTGCAATGTCCATGGGGTCATCCAAAGTTCGCAATCAGAAAACTGTCAGAGGAAGTTCAGCCAGCATCAGGATTCATATATTTACAAGAACAGCGACATGTTTAGTCCATTTGCAGCAATAATTTCAATATAGAATACAGGATGGGGCAAGACTGGCTATAGTCAAATGTCATAATGAACTAATATTTATGAGATAGATGGTACTGAGCTAGGTGCAGAGGAAATTTTACATAACATGAAGAAGACAGATTCCATCTCTGTGCAATTTTCAATCTTTGGGAGGGATGAGTTACAGGGGACAAATAGATTTCCATATGTAACACATGTAGTGCAGTGCTCAGCTTCAGAAGGCCATTCAATAAATCCTTGATTGATTGATAGGCAGCTATACAGGCAGTCTTGGAAGAACAAATACAAATTTGCGACATTGTTTTTTTACTAGATTAGTGCTATTAAAGACTAGAAATTATTAGTACAATGAGTATGTGAGTGACAACCCTTAAAGCCTGGTTAATAAGCAAATCCTTTTTATTCTAATTGTCTATTTCAGACATCCGACATTTAGTCTATGCTATCTGATATTGTTAATTCTCTTTATTATGTATATAAACCCAGCTAGGTCTGTAAGGGACCCCAGAGAACATTTTTTTAGTATATTCTTTGTATCTTCATTCCCCTGCATATAGTAATGGGATTCAAGATGCTTGCTACTGTTTCTTCTTGTGAGAAAAGTGAACCTTGAACAGAAAGCACACTATCATCCTGCCACCCCCACACCCCCAAAAGGATTCAGGATTCCTTCTCTTTAGGTCCTTATCCTTATCCTTAGGATTGATGTATTCACCTTGTTTTTTCTCTAATGCCCTCAGTTAAATAAACTCATTCATTTTTTAGAGTTATTTTCTCACAGGATGAAGATGTCTCAAAACAAAAAATTGTGCATAGATAAATAAGGGGCAGGTATACAGATTGTTCTTTAAACCTAGATTGAACGTGATAATACAGTTGTGCTTCTAAAGTTGCTTCACTAAATCCTCAAGTTCATTCATTTGTTCATGCATTCATTCATTCATCAAACATTTATTAAGGATTTACTGGGAACTGAGGGATTGAAAAGCTTTTAATGTTTCTTACAAGCCCCTATCTGGTGTTCCTCTCAATATCAATTGATCAGTTGATATTAATTAACTTTTACAAAAGGATGTTTACTGAGAATGTTTAGCAGACTCAATGATTACAAACAATTTCCTCTAGCCAGAAGGCACATTTGCCTCCAGACACACTTGACATAAAATGTAAAAGTAAATTGACCTATGTGTAGAGAGCGCATGAGTCAAGGGATATTTTAAAATTCATGGCCCAAATATTTAATAAAGATCTATTGGTTACAGAGAACATGGTTAGGCCACTTGTAGACATATGACATTTAAAAAACCCCTTTTACCATTTATGTAGTCTTCATGAAATTTCCCTTGTGTGTCAATCTCTACGAGGCTCTCAGGATCAGTGTTATTCTAGAGTTCATTGCCAACATTTTTTTTTTTGTCATGAGGCATCTACCATTCTCAGATGATTAACTTTCCATATCCCTCTATAGGTGCATTCTCTATTAATAGTAATTGCAATTGCCTCTGGTTGACTCTACTACTGATTCTAGTTGTTGGGATGGGGGATATTTTAATGACTCTTCCAAAGTTCAAGAGGTCAGAACCTACTAAATTTGGTTCTTAGCTATTTATTCTTTTAGGTTCAAGAAATAACATGCACAAAAGAAATAAAGACAATATTTACTCATGGTGGTAAGATGGGAGATCAGGCAGCCACTGTTCCTTTCTTACCCCATACATTACAGCTGTTCTTGTCTCTCTTGCCACCAGAAAAGAAAAGAACAGAAAAATCTGAGGAAAAGGTTTATCAATCCTTCAATGTCAATTGAAATATCAAGTTATTTCAGCTCTGCTGCTAACCATACACAGCTCTAGCTTCTCAACCACACGTGCACACAAATAGGGTCACTAAATCTTTACATGTGATCTGCTACTCAATCATGATATTAATATTTTTAAAGTTTCCCCTTTATATTTGATATTGCTTTTATATAATTCAGATAAGCATATACTCATATGCCCATGCATAGGAGTTTCATCATAATTTTAGTTAGCCAGATTTCTTAAACCTATTGCCTCTTATGATCATATTGGAAAGGGGAGCTATCATTAGTTATATTGGGGTTAAGGATCTGTCTGAATCATTTTCTGTTTAATATAGGTAGTTTTAAAGTAAGCTAATCTGGGAGTCTGGGAGTCAAGGTAGATCACCAACAAAATATGAATCAGCAGAGTAGCAATAATTCTAAAAGAATATGCTTTAAGAATAATTGTGCCCAAACCATGATGGGTTTGCACTTTGCTTTGAAGACAGCATCCTTTTTGAGTTTCATATTTCAAATGTGATGTAAAGATAGAATAGGTCTAAGTGACAATAGCAACAATGATTAAAGAGATGGAAAAAAGCAGACCTGTGAAGAATGATTAAAGAAGCTGGTAGGGAGAAGAGATGAAATAAGAGGTGATTTGATGATAGGATTCTTATAGGAAGGCCTACAAGTATGGTGACCAATTCCACTGAAAAAAAGAGAATATTATAAAAAATATAAAACTTATAATGATTTATGAAGGAAAAAGGAATTTTTTTTGGTGGGGGGGAGCTAGAAATCTTAAGATTTTTTAAATGGATAAAATTGATATTTTTTGTTTTTATGTTACTTGTATGTTTGGATATATCTTTTTCCAGTCTTTACTTAGCAAATCATTCCTTGTAACAAAAAAGAGGAAAATAGACAGCAAAACTAAGCAACACATTGACTGTCAATTGACAGTAATGTAATGTTGCACACCTATGGATCTCTACTCTGCAAAGAAGGAAATGAAGTATGTTTTCTCATCTCTTCTCCAAGAATAAGCCTATTTATTATAATTATGCAACATCCATTTTTTCTATTTTTTTATTTTGCTTTGTTGTTATATTATTTCTATTTTCAGTGTTGACACTGTATAAGTTATTTTCCTGGCTAGTCTTTACTCTGCATCAGTTCATATATCCTCCCATGCTTCCCTAATTACTTCATTAATGTATCACTATTTCTTTAGATATTATCATCATATATTGTTAGGATTACTAAGTGAGAACTCAGGTTGTCTGGATGGTGACAAGGTGAGAATTCAGGTTTTCTGGACAATTACAAGGTGAGAACTCAGGTTGACTTGATAGAGGGGGCAAGCTCATTGGCTGGGGTGGTTCTTCCCAGAAGCCCTTGCATTATCCCACGCCCATTCTCTGGGAGGATAAAAAGAGACAGCACTGGGCGCAGAGAGCAGATCGGCCTGGAGAAGGATAAGAGCTGGAGGAGATTCAGAGCCAGGATTCAAGAAGAAAGACTCTGCATTGCATCAGGCTTGACGGGGCTCTCTGCAGGAAGGGAAGTCACTTCTAAGGACAAGAGTTAACAGCAACTGCCTGGAGACAACGGTTCGTTACAGGAAGAAGAATCTGTCTGAGAGATTTGAGTAGAAGACACAGCAGATCTCTTCCCAGAGAGTGAGCGTGGGATAATGCAAGGGCTTCTGGGAAGAACCATCCCAGCCAATGAGCTTGCCCCCTCTATCAAGTCAACCTGAGTTCTCACCTTGTAATTGTCCAGAAAACCTGAATTCTCACCTTGTCACCATCCAGACAACCTGAGTTCTCACTTAGTAATCCTAACAATATATAATCAATATATAATCATATATAATCAATATATATAATATATATCATATATATGATTTATATATATAATATATATAATCATATATAATCAATGAACATCTACTTTTTTCCAGTTCTTTACTGCCATACTAAAATGTTGTTCTAAATGTTTTCATCTATGGGATTATTGTTTCTGTTTTTGACATCCTCAAATTATGTACATTACATTACTCTATAGGATCTCTTGGTTAAAGGTTATGAACATTGTAATAACTTTTTAGCCTAATTCCAAATTGTTCGAAATTCGGAAAATTAGGAAAAATATTTTGATATTTCGGTGAGTGGTAGATCAGAATAGAAAGAAATTTGAGTCAGGGATATCAACCAGAAGTTTCTGAGAGCCTCCATCAGAGTGATGGCAGTGTCAGAGAAGAGAAAGGGAATATATGACAGATATTATGAAGGCAAAATTCAAAGGATTTAGTAGCAGATTAGATATGGGAGTGAGAATATAGCATTAAAGATGATACATAGGTCATGAACCTGGGAGAATGATGATGTCCTTGAGAATAAAAGGGAAATTAGGAAGAGATGAGTATTATTTTAGAGGGGAGGGAGAAATAATAAGTACAATTTGAACAAAAGAAGTTTAAGATGTCTATGTGATATCCAATTCAAGATGTATAGTAGGTAGCTGGAGATGTGAGTCTGGAAGTCACAAGAGAGGTTAAGGTTAGACTCGCAGGGGTTCTCAAACTATGGCCCGTGGGCCAGATGCGGAGGGCTGAGGACATTTGTGCGGCCCTCAGGGTTATGGCAAATGGGCTGAGGGGCGGAGACAGAGTGTGAGTTTTTGTTTTTACTGTAGTCCTGCCCTCCAACAGTCTGAGAGACAGTGAACTGGCCCCCTATTTAAAAAGTCTGAGGACCACTGGTAGAGGATTCATTGGCATATAGGAGTCAAGTATGACTGAATGATAAAAGCATAGAGATATAAATTGAGTTCCTAGAGCTGAGGAGATCACCAAACAAGAGAGTTAGCATAGAGTATAAAGAAGAGAACTAGAGCAATTAGCTGGGAGCAATGAACAGAATCCAACCTGGAGTCAGGAAGACCTGAATTCAAATCCAGCCTCAGACACTTCCTATGTGATCTGGGCAAGCCACTTAACACTGTTTACCTCAGTTTCCTCACCTGTAAAAAGAGGACAAAATGGCAAACCACTTCAGTATCTGCCAAGAAAACCTCAAATGGTGTCATGAAAATTCAGACATGATTGAACAGCAAGAAAAGAAAACACAAACTAAGTTTTTGGAGGGAAGTGGCCTACACTCTCTCTCTTTTTAAAAAAAATTTAATAGTTTTTATTTACCAGATATATGCATGGGTAATTTTACAATATTGACATTTGCCAAACCTTTTGTTCTAATGTTTCCCCTCCCCCCCATGCCCCAAATGGCAGGTTGACCAATGCATGTTAAATACGTTAGAGTATAAATTAAACACAATATATGTATACATGTCCAAACAGTTGTTTTGCTGTACAAAAAGAATCGGACTTTGAAATGTGTACCATTAGCCTGTGAAGGAAATAAAAAATGCAGGCAGACAAAATTAGAGGGATTGGGAATTCCATGCAGTGGTTTATAGTCATCTCCCAAAGTTCTTTTGCTGGGTGTAGCATCGGTTCATTACTGCTCTATTGGAACTGATTTGGTTCATTTCATTGTTGAAAATAAGGCCTACACTCTTAATGGGCATGACTTGGATGAAGAGCCAGCAAAGGCAAGAAGCAGAAGACAGGTAGAAATAGAACTTAGAGAAAGCAGTGTCATCAAAATCTAGAGAAAGGAGTCTATCAAGCAAAGAAGGATGATCAATAATGTCAAAGGTTGCAGTCAGGTCAAGAAGGATGAGGACTGAGAAAAGTCCATTAGAGTTGGCATTAAGAGATCAATGGTAACCTTGGAGGAAGCATTTGAATGATGGGAAAGAATAGTATTTCAAAACATCTGTTGTTTCATTGATATTACATCATCTCCTAATGCAAATCAGCTTCTGGTGGTTTCATGAGTTGCTATGGTCATAAAATTCATCACCCAATAGTCTACTTTTTGATGACAAACCTTTCTGGACTTCCTTTGGCTGGTCTTCAGAGAGTAGTCTGTCTCTAGGTTCATATTTAAGGCTTTTCTATTTTAGTTAGAACCTCCAAGAGTTGACTGCTCTAGCCTCTAGGAATTTAAGGATGCTTCCAAACTATGATGCAACATCAAAGTAGGATTTTGTCATAATCATCAAATTTTTAAAATGTATTATCCATCTCCTCTTGACACCATATTGGGAATTGTATGATTGGGTCAAAATATACATTCAATATTTAGCTATTCTAAATGAAAGAGAAGACAAGCAGGTAGTAGGGCATAATGACATTTCAATCTAGGTTTAAAGTATATAGCTGCTACATGTATACCTATGTATAGTTTTACTCATTCTGCTATACAATTTTTATTTAGTATTTTATTTAGTATAAAATAGATGGATTTATGCTAAATTCAGATTTGGTGTGCATGGTTCTCATGTTTAGTGTTATATTGGAAAGTTCTTGAAAGAGGAGAAAAATGCATTTAATGTGGAAGATTAGAAGAAAAAATGGCTGAACTACTATATGTTAAGATTGGAGAAGGAAGACAATGAACTGTGGAGAAAGGACAGGGGAGAGATCCTTTGCTATTCTGTTGGGATGTGTTCATTGCAAAGCTAGGTACAGAAGGTAAAGAGCTTATTTCTGAAGAGTAGGCAAAAGAACCACTCTAGGGCTCCTGGTGGTATCAGAGGATCATCAAATTTCATATTTGGGAGCAGAATCAGAAGATGAGATTGGAAAAACCCAAAATTGCCACCTAGGCAATTCAAACCTAGGCCTAGGTTTGAATCTTGACTTTGTTAATTACTGTCTGTATAACATTAGGCAAGTCACTTGACTACCTGAGTCTCTATTTCTTTACAGATAAAATGAAAGTATTCAACTAGTTGATCTGCAAGGATCTTTCTTCCAATTTCCAACTCTATTATTAGACAGCCCTATCTAGACTGTCATTCCATGAATGTGGTTGGATGGATCCATGTATGGATCCAAGACCAATAAGCCATATTAACCACTGAGATAAAGAGGACAATAAAATATTAAAATATTTGTTATTTTTATTTTCTCCAATTACATGTAAAAAAATCATTTTTTACATGTTTCCATTTGAACCATGTGGGAAGAAAAAAATCAGCACAAAAGGGGAAAAACCAAAAAAACAGAAGAAAAAAAAAGGTGAAAATACCATATATTGATTTACATTCAATCTCCATAGTTCTATTTCTGCATGTGGATGGTTCCACCAAAACTTTATTGGGATTGCCTTACGTCATTGAGTTGCTATGTCTATCATTGTTGATCATCATACAATCCTGCTTTTGCTGTGTACAATGTTTTCCTGGTTCTGCTTGCTTCACTCAGCCTCAGTTCTTGTTATTTGCTGTTCATCATTTTTTATAGACCAATAATATTCCATTACTTTAGTATATCATAACTTATTCAGCCATTCTCCAATTGATGGGCATCTACTAATTCTCCAATTCTTTGCCATCACAAAAAGAACTGCTACAAACATTTTTGCACATGTAGATCCTTTTCAAGAGGGAAATATTTAAGACCATTGTATTATGTCTTTCTTCTTTTCCCTGGTATAGGCAGTAGTGAAAAGACCAATTTAAAAAGATCACTATTTATAATGGCAAAAATTAAGGAAAACTTCTCTCTATGGTTGAAGTAAATAATAGCAATGATAATAGCTCACATTTATTTTTATTTTTTAATAGCTCACATTTAAAAATACTGTTCTCATAACAACCTAGCAAGGCAGATAGCATATGTATTATTACCTACATTTTACAAATAATGAAACAGTCTCAGAGTATAAGTGACTTGCCAAAGTTCTCAGAGAGAAAGGAGCATTGTATCCACAGCCTGGGAACATGGTTGCTATAGGAACACTCAAAGAGCACCTTCTAAGTCTATATAGGGAGTCACACATCTTTGAAACATTGAAGTCAGACCATTAGCTCTAGTTCACCTAGATTTGACTCTCTTCTGCTATTCTTATGTACAAGATGGAGATATACATGTGGGCCCACATAATGAATTTCAAATGGGTTAGATGAATTACGGGATCCAAAGAATGGTAAAAAATAGTCCAATGTTAACTTGGACAGAGTTCTTCAGTAGTGTGGTCATGGGATTTGTGCTTGTTCCTATGCTGTTGAACATGTACAGCAGTGAGTTAAATGAAGATACAGATGGAATTCTTATTAAGTTTGCAGATTACAATTAAGTTCTGATTAATGCAAATAATGAATCCTACAAAGTGGTTGAATTATTTGAATCTGTGTTATTTAAGATATGATTTATGTAAAATATGGTAATTGGTTACAGCTCAGTGGAAATATACATTGAAAACCTTTTGAATTACGTTTTTATCTATTTATTCACACAACATAGCAGCAAATAAGAAAAATTTGTTTCTGATTTAAATTTATTACAAAATAATAGTTATTTCAGTAGTATCAGAGTCTTCATGACCCCATTTGGGGTTTTCTTGAAAAGATATTAGTGTGATTTGTCATTTTCTTCTCCAGCTCATTTTATCGATGAGAAAAGTAAGGCAAAAAGAGTTAAGTGACTTGCCAGTGTCCCACATTTAGTCCATGTCTGAGGCTAAATTTAAATTTGAGGGGAAGAGTCTTCCTGACTCTAGGCCTGGCACTCTGTGCTACCTAACTGTCCTAGAAGAGTTATAGAAAGCAAAATTACAATTTAAAAAAGTAGTTATAGAAAGAAAAAATAATATTAAAAATCTTAAATATCATACTTAAAGATAAACCTATACTAACAATCCGAAGAAAATATCATTATTGTCATTTAAAATATTTCAGTAGCACAGATTGAAGCATTTTATTTTCTTTAACTCTTCAGACATAGGTCCAGACAGCTTTCGACACATCTTGGAAAATTTGCAAACTCACATTCTTACACAATAAACTAAGTGAAGTTGGATGTCCTGGGGCATTATTTGCAATCAGCAATGCTTCAAATGGGATATTGTTGTACTTGCAATATTTTTCTACAACTAGACTAAAATAACTTGAAAATCAGTTTTTGAAAACGCTTTAGTCACACTTGCTTTCTTGTTCTACTGACAAAGAACTGGTTGTAGCCTATTTTGTGTTACCTCCCAATAAAAGTGATAGTGATCCTTAGACATTTTAAATGCAAGATTTTTTTTTTTTATTTTTAGAAATATAAATTCTGGAAGACATTCTTTTCCAGAATAAACCTGTTTTATGTATATTAAACATCTGTTGATCACTTTTGTTATTTGTTATTGTTTAGTCATTTTAACAGTGTCTGACTCTTCATGACCCCATTTAGGATTTTCTTGGCAAAGATACTGCAGTGTTTGCCATTTCCTTCTGCAGCCCATTTTATAGATGAGGAATTGAGGCAAATAGGGTCAAATGACAGGGAAATCAGATTAGAATTCATGAAGATGGACCTACCAGATTCTTAGCCCAGTGCTCTATCCACTGTGCCACCTACCTGTCCTGTTGATTAGTGTATTCACCTTCCATTATTTTCTTCAAAATATCAGGATATTTAGTTATTATATCTTCATTGGTACTGGCCTTCTCTCCCTTAATTTTAAATTTTGCAATTGAATTTTATTTTTAAAGTGATTGAACCAACAGACACTTGCAGTAAATTTTTTTTCACTACTTACTTGATTACCACTTTCTTCCAGTGCCTTAAATAAACTTGAAGCTTTTGTCTAAATGACTGTTTTGCTAAAAGGAACACACTTTTCTGTGACAGTCTTCACTCTATACAGCTAAAGGATGTTCCATTTTTATCATTGTAACATTTTTTTACCTTTATATTCTTTGGAAACCCCAGAAATCTGGTACAGTTCTGCTTTTTGAATTTTATTTCATTTGCATCTTTTATAATATTTTGTGGTAATAATATTCTGTACGATTGAGACATTCTGATATTTTAGAATTACTATGACCATGTTAATGCTATTCAATTAAATCAATTTTTGTTTGAATATAACAAATCTTTTACTTTTTGTGTTTGCAATGTTTCCATCTGAAGTATTCTTCCTTTTGCCCATTTAAGGGTTCTTTTTAAAACTTAAAACAATATTGATGATTTAGCATATAAAGGCATATTATATCCATATGAGATGAGAGACAAGTGCAAATATGTTAAAACCTTCAATTAGCTTTCATACACTGCATTAATTGAATTCTGTCCTGTATTAAACATGACCTTGTATCCTTTTATAGTTCTTACCAAATTGAATTTTTGTATTATTTGAACTTTCACTAATTATGATGCACACAGAGCTGGGAAGGATAGCTAATATATTGGATTCCAAAATCAGAATCTAAAAAGATCACGAAAGGCTAGAATAGTCCAATTCTAATAAAATTAAATTTGATAGAGATAAATATAAAATTATCCACTTGGGTTAAAAAAAATCATTTTCATGAGTACTATATAAAGGAGGTATAGCCAAATGCAGTTTGTCTAAAAATATTCCTGTAGCAGTGGAGGGGGATAGGTTAATATACTATAAACTCAATATGAGCTAACAGTGTAACATGGCAGCTAGAACAGCTAATGTTATCTTGAATTACATTGAGAGATATAGTACACAAAAGAAAGGATTTGAATTTCAGCTATATTCTTCTCTGATTAGATCACATCTAGAATATTATATTTGCCTCCAAGAGAGACATTTTAAGAAGAACAATCAGATAAGTGGGAGAATGTCCAGAGAAGGAAGACCAAAATGGAGAAGCCTTGAGATCATGGTGACATATTTGGACGAATTTGGAATGATTAACCTAGATAAAACTTATTGTTCATCACTGCTATCTCCAATTTTAGAAAGGACTGACAAGAAACAGAAGGTTTATAAGTTTTAAAGAGGTAATTTAGGCTTGACATATAGAATAGTTTTCCAACAATTAGAGCTATCAAAAAGTAAAATGGATTGCTTTGGAAATTAATGGATTTCCTTTCTCTAGAGAATTTAAAGCAGGGATTGGATGACACTTTCATGATATATATTTGGCCTTGCTCATGCTTCTAAAACTAGATCAGTTATGTCTTCCCCATCAGGATTCTGAGATATTTTGTCTTTTTCCTAGTGACATTAGGTCCTAGAAGCCCTAGAAGGACTGTGTCCCCTCCCACATTATTGGGTGTCATCACTAGTGTCTCAGTTCCATTTTACTTCTTATCTTCAGATAGTTTTTATAAACATTTTCTCCAACACCTTGGAGGCATTCCCTATGTCACTTCTGAATCTGGAGGGAATAGATTTGTTAGCTCAGTTCCTGCATAGTTTTGGTTGGACCAGATTCATGCTCATATATAGCATCTCAATGACTGTTGAATTGGGATCTTAAAGATTACTTATTCTCTTTTTTTTCTGGTCAATGATGCTTCATTGGCTCTAGAATCTAGACCTTGGAATGCCGGTGCCCTCCAGATCTTTTGAAACTCATAAAATCAAAGATTCTACTCCCTTCAATTAGAAGGGAAAAGAATAATTGAGAAGGTTAAGTTTCAAGGCCCTTTTTGGGGGGGCAGGGAGCATGCTTTTAGAGAGAAGAAGAACTCATGTCTTTGCTCCTCACTAGATTCCATGACTGAAGGAGTCACTGAATTAGGGAAAGTTAATTTTATAAATTTAGATAGAAAATATGTGTCAGAAACAGTACTTGAACCCAGGATTTCCTGATTGCAAAGTTGCCTCTTTACTAAACATACCATGGAGCCTCTCAAAATTTATATATTGAACAGTTTTCAATGAAATGACTTTATAGGTAATAAGACAGACTGGCAGTTGTCCAGTGTGAAGACTATAAGAATTTGGAAAAGGGATTAGCTATGGGAATGAAAGAGACATACAAGCGTGGTATTCTGAATGTCAGTGATTTACTTGGGTAGGAGTTGGGGAATGAATTTTTGTGCTAAAGTTTTTCTGTATTTGTTTTTTGCCTAGATAGGGTTTTTTTTTAAACTTGAGGGAAATGTTCAGCTACTCTTTTTTAAATTTAATTTTTTAAGATTCTAAATTTAAGCTTAAAAGAACATTTCCATATACACAGGAGAATACAAAGAAGAATCTATATAAAATCATGAATCTTTATTTCACACTACTCAGTTTAAAGAAAAGTATATAATAAAATCTTCACTTTCAAAATTGTCTTACTTCTCTGCATTTACTTTTGAACTTTTATTTTTCCTGTATCATTGAAGTAAAAGTCACAATCTCTCTCTCTCTCTCTCTCTCTCTCTCTCTCTCTCTCTCTCTCTCTCTCTCTCTCTCTCTCTGAATCACTGATTAATTCCACTTTTACCAGACCAGTCTTCTTCATAAATTAAAAAAGAAAGAACAACAGCATTTGTAATAAATAAACATATTCACACAAAATGAATCTATATGATAGCTGTGTTCCAAAATATATCTATATCTCTGACCTTGGGTCCATTATCTTGCTGTAAGGAGATGGTAACATCATTTAGTAGTCCTCTGGAGATATAATATTAGTTTTATCAGAGGTCTTAAGTCTTCCAAAATTACTTTAAAATTTTGTAATCATTGTTTATGTTGTTCCAGTCATGCTTACTTCACTTTTCTGAAATTGCCTCTTTCATAGTTTATTTTGGCACAATAATGTTCCATTACCTTCATATATCACAATTTCTAGCCATTTTCTAATAGTCTAAGAGGCAATTTATTACACTCTTTTAGAGTCTAGTTCTGTTTTTCTCTTTAATTTCATTTTAATCTTCTCTTCTGGATTGAGAAGTCTATTTTGCTTGTGACTATTTCCCCCTACCAAATCATCCTTCTAAACCATAATCTAATCCTAATTCTTTCCTATTTCCTACATATTGGATGTATTTCTACACCAAATTATATGTATATGTGCATGTGTATATATGTGTGTATGTGTTCCACTTTCCTTTGACATTTCAGACAAGATTGATGTTCATCTGATGCCCACTTCCATTTAAAAAAGTATTATCATTTGCTTCAATTATGATAAATAGCAAGTTCCATTCCTCCTTCCTCCTTTCTAAAATAGTGTATTTTCATTTTACTCTTAATTTCCCCATTTCAAAACACCCAGAACAGAATTAATTTATTTCAAGGGCCTCTGTTTTTATTATTTAATTCCATCAATATACTTTGTCATAAAGAACACTTTTTTCTTCTCTATCTCCATTAATAGTGGGATGACATTATCATATAGCTCCTTCAAATTACTGAAATAAATTTATTTTTATAGGTTTCTCTTAATTCTTGTGTTTGTATTCCAAAACTCCTACATAGCTTTGGTCTTTTCATTAAAAATGTTTGAAACTCCCTTATTCTATTATATGTTTTTTTTTAATATTTGTAGGTTTTTTTTTTCTGGGCTACACAGTATAAATTATTCTTGGTTCTAATTCTATATCTTTAGCCTTTGGGAATATTGTAAACCAAGATGTCCTCTGATTTTTAGTAAAGCTTGGTAGGTCTTAAGCTATTCTGAGTATAGTTCCTTGGTACTCGAACATCTTTTTGTATGCTTGCATATTTTTCTCTTATTGTGGAAAATTTGGATTTATGCTATGATTTTATTATTTTGTTAATTGTTATTATATAATAATTATATACATTACATTAGTATATATTATCATTAATTTGTTATAATTGTGAATTATTAATAAATTTATTATTATGCTGGGATTTTTTGAGGTTCCTTTCAGGAGATTATGGTGCATCCTCTATAACTTCACTTTGTCCTCTTGTTCTAATAAATATGGACACTTTTCATTTATAATTTATGGAAATGTAGGCTTTTTAATAAAATCACAATTTTCACAGAATCCAATGATTCTTAAAATATTTCTTACTGACATTTTCTAGGTCAGTTGTTTTTAGTAGGTATCTTACATTTTCTTCTATTTCTTTTTTTAATTTTCTGATTTTGTTCTAATATTTCTTGTTGTCTTATGTAAGTATTGATTTCTCCTTCAACTTATTGGGAGTTGAGGGAGGGAGAGAATCTCATTTCTTGAGTAAGATTTGCCAATTATTTTCTCTTCTAAGTTACTTATTCTCCTTTGAATTCTTTCCTCAAGAACATGTATTTCATTTATTAAAATTCTTGCTTCATTTCTCCTAGATATTCATATAGTTATTGTGGAAAATTCACTTTTTTCTTTGAGTCTCTGTTCTTCTTATTGTGTTAGTTAATAAATTTTTATTCTGATCGACTTTTTACAATTTTTACTCATTAAAAAAATTTAGCTTTAGTTCCTGAATTGGAGTTTTGTTTTAAGCCTGGGTTCCATCCTTTTTGATCTTTTGGTGAAGATGGTTGACCTTACTTGGTGTGACCCTTATATGGATTATTATGCATTTATTCTTTGGTTCTTTAAGGTTCTGAGTTCTTGGTCCTCTCAGAAGTCTTTGAACAGTGTTTAGAATCTCAGATCTCCTGGACCTGAAGTATTTCTGTCCAAGTGTTGCAATGCCACAGTAGTGGCTGCCTGGTGCAGGGATTCACTGGGACTTCCAAGGTCCCTAATGTGGGGCTTATTTATAGCATGGGGCTTTCTTCAGTGGATCCTCCATTCTCACAGCCTCTAGATACAAAACCTTGCAAGTACAAGTCCTTGACTTTGGCATGCTGTTATATTGTTTCTGATATACTCCTTTTACTATATTGCTCATGGGTTCTCTGGCTGATTTTTTGTGTAAATCTAGGATAGAAGATGTCATTGAATTGAATTGATCATTGAATTTCTTGATCATCTTCTCATCTAGTTCAGTCTTTAGGGTTTTGCTGGAATAGATATGTGGCAGCTGGTGATGTACCTCCTGTGTAAATAGCCATCTCACTGGAAGTAGTCATGTTCAGTCAGATAAATATCTCCTCTCTCCCTACATTTTTCTTCTTCTTAGTTATTTAATATATCTGGCAACTTTAAATGAGCTTTACAATCTTGAGAAAGACACTGAATCTCTCTGAGTCTGAGTCAGATTAATCAGATGGAAGAAATCATTGTTCTTTACCTCCTGTGCAGCAAATTTGAAAGGTGGTAACTCCAGTTGAATTTTGAAATGAAGAATCCTATGAAGGGTCATGGGGTTTTATCTATGTTTTGAATCTAAGGCATCATCCTTCTGTTTTACATAATACTTCCAAAACCAATGTGTTTAAGGAGAGGACAGACTTAGCCACTGAACCACTTTACCAAGAACAGTAAATTTTACATTTTGGTTTACCATAAATTCTTTTCTTTGTAAGCCTCAATTCTCTTACTCCAGAGGTCTGATTCATCGAAAAGAAACAAGACAGAATAAATTTACCATTTAAAAATACTTCACACTTTTAACCAAATAACATATGAAAAGTATTTTCATTTGGCCCTATTCAGAGCGTTAAACACAGGATAGTTTAAAATATTAATAGTTTTTGAATTGGGGTTCTCTTTGTAGAGAATATATATGTGTGTGTGTATATATATATATATATATATATATATATATATATATATATTTTTTTTTTTTTTTTTTTGGTTGGGTATCATCTGTTTTTTCTCTACTTGACTTTTTTTAAAAGCATGAAATGTTTTGGATTTTATTATCAGGCTTATGACAGACGATGGAAAAATCAGACCTTTGCTTATTAGCCAAATGAATCAAACCTATTGCTTTCCTTTCCCTTCTCCTCCTACATCTGCCTCCTGTACTCTCCCTCCTACCTATAGCAATCTGAAAATGGTTTACAGAAGATAAAACTTAGGATTTTCTGCAAATGTGAATTCATCTAACCTTTGCTCAAAGTGAGATTTCAGAAGAGACTATTTGGGTTGACAGAAGGCAATGAAACCAGGGACCACTGATTTCTCTTCCTGCTTGTTCATTCATCTCTCTTTTTCAAATTAGAAGCATTTGCTCTCATTTGCATGGTATACTCTCTTTAGGTGAACTCACATGAAACACAATTAAGTCTCAAAGAGATTAACTAAATTATCCAAGGTTACTCTATGAGAAAAAAGACTCTTCACTAATGCCATTAATTCTACCCTAATTTATTGCAACTTTAAATATTACATCTTGGTAGTTACGTGCTTCTGGTTTCTTTAATGGGTTTTCCCTCCCCATCTTTTTTTCCCTATGTTTCAAATTTGTTATGGGGAAATTCCCCATGAATGCTTCAGAAGAGTATGCTTAATGCTTCCTTTGTCAGACAGTATGGAATTTGTGGTGTCTCTGTAATTTCCAGTCAACCCCTTTGCTGATAGCTTCAATTGTCCACAGAGGTTTGTCTTGTTTAGGGGTTGGGGCACAAGAGCAGCCTGACCACTGGCTATTGATTGCCTTCAAATAGAAATAGAAGAATAAGCAAAGAAAACTTCGAAGCCTAGGAGATACTTATCTAAAACATAAGGAACTAAAAGGTCTAATGGGCTGAGGTATTGCTTTCTCTCCTAGACTAAGTGCTGTCCACCCTTCTTTGGATATTCTTTGGTTTATTAAAGTTGTGACTGAATCTGAGACTGAATTCTGTTTCATTAAACCCTGACCTGGGAAACAAATTATGTAAAATTAAAGTGATGGCTCATATCTAGGGCTTCTCCCAGAGGAAGATAAATACTTGTCCTGCCCATATCTGATTAGCATTTATCATGAATCAGATATGGGCAGGACAAGTATTTATCTTCCATACATAAAAGAAAGGCAAAAAGACAAAAAAAAATGTTAACAATAACTTTAAACAGAATTCAATCTCATCTTACAGATAGTATTATAATTTGCTGGGAGGCTGTCATTAAAATCTCATCTAAACATGAAATAATGTGAAGAACTGTGGAGAGATTTGATAGTTCACCTCAACTCTTCACTATCTCCCTGAAAGACCGTGTTTTCTGGCAAGCTCAGCCAGGGATTTGGGTTAGACTTCTTGTTTGTGGTTGCCAGTCAGCTCCAATAATTGTGCCCAGGACCTGTGGATCTCTCAGACTCATGGATGGCCTTCAAACCTGAAAGTCAAGAACTGTATTAAGTCACTAACTCAGAAAAGGAAGCACAAAGTAGGAAAGGCAATCAGGTTCCCAGATCCAAAGTTATCTAGTCTCTCATTCTTCAAGGGAGTAACCCATAGTGTAGGGTAAAAGAGAACTTACTCATCTCTTTGTCCTCCATTATGGGAAGTCTAGAGACAGAGAATACTATTGTCCACAGAAGAGAGTTGGAGGAAGATAGTAATCCTGAAGCTTTCTTTCATTTTTAAGGAGTATAGTTCTGTTCTGTCCTGTCACTGTCATAGGAGTAAGAAGATGACCAGAGACTCATTCATAATTTACTATGCCATATCATCTGATACATTATGTGGTATAACATTGCTTTCCAAGTAAGTCATTAATAGTACACACACACACACACACACACACACACACACACACACACACACACACACGTTGTGGGGGGGGTTAAGAGAAAAATATTTTAGCCATTGTTTTGTGCTATTACTTCCATTTTGAATGGGTACAAAGGCATATCCCAGATCCCTTTCCCAACCCTTCTCTCCTCCAAGATCCTCCCAAATTTCACATAGATCTGATTCAATCCTTGGATCCTAAGAGATTCATTTTCTTCCTTTGCTCCTTGACCCTAGAATTTAAACTGAGAAAATATCCCAAATAAAGTTTGTACAATGACTCATATTTTGTTGCGCTTCTCCCAAAGAGAGTAATAGGATTTCCAACTCCCACAAAGGCAAACAATTTAATATATGGATATTGGGATGGAACAGTCTTTAGTGAATATACTACAGAAAATATGTAAGATACAAAGTACAGATGATTGTGAAGAATACAAATCAATCAAACAACTCTTGAAATTTTTCCAAGAAAGTAACACACTTGGGAAAATGACACATAAATACTTCCCATTCAACTCAGATCTGAACCCCAGTCCCCCAGCAATTCACAGCAATAGCTGTGTTGGCAAGGTTCAGATCACTTACCCTAATTTTCTTCCCTATCTCCATCCCTTTTATCATAACTTTTATCCCTTAGCTGTAGGAAAATCCTCTGTTCAGGAATTCTTTGGCTAGGAGGATGGTCTTTGAGCGTTGGAACCCAGAAATTTTGCTCTCTTGGGACATTTTGCATAGAAGGACCATTTTCAGGAATTCTGATTACTAACCTGTTCAGAAAAAGAAACAGAAAGAAAGAAAGCAATCAGGATCTTACAGCCCTTGAGCCACCTGGGCAAGTATAGGCACCTTCCCACATATTTCTTTTGCCAGTTATCATATTCTGCTCCTGATGTGGGAGGTTAAGGGAAAACTCTCCCCTGCCTTGCTGTGCTTTGTTCTAGAAATCCAAGGGAGAAGTACAAAAAACAGTGAGTTGGCATCTTAGCTCACTTTCATGGGCTAAGGGAAAAGAGCAACTCTTTGATAAATATCTGTCTCCCCTGACTCTCAGTCATCATTCTTCTTGGTGGCAGTCCTAGTCACAAGGGATCAATCTGAAGAGTTTTCTGTGTTCTCTTAGAAAGGAGCTAAGGCTCAAGTCTACCACAATAGAAGTTGCTTTTCATACAAAATCCTATGGCCTGTATTCTTATCAAGTTATTTGGAGGAGTCATCTTTAAATCGTTCAAGAGACTCCCCTTATCATTCTTTAAATAGTATATATTTTGAAATTTGTTTGCCCAGTTTTATTCCTCATTAGACTCTGGAACAGATGAGAAATTGAGGATTCGGGAGCAAAAGGAGCATGAATGAGGGAGAGTCAGCACTTCCTCCCACTTGCTTATTTTTCTTGCATTGTGATGTTGGTCAAATCTCTTCATTCTTTGATTCATTCTTCTCCCTCTAAATAAGGAGTTATAAGTATATTAGTATTTGGATATCACTTAAGGATGAAGGATTCAGGGTTGATAGGAACATTAGAGACCATCTGGTTCAATTTTATCATTTTATAGGTCATAGAGATTGCCTGACTGGAGTCAAAAACTAATAAACACAATCACAATTAGGACCTTCTCCATCCAAAGCCTTCTGTAACTTTCATCCTTCAAATTGTGCAAGAAGGAGTATAAGAAATTAGTTCCAATAAATGAAATTATTATATGTAAATATATAATAATATATTAAAAATAAAAAGAATAAAAAAATCAAACTTGTGAGCTTATTAATATAAGAAACTTCTGGAGGGGCTAAGAGATGTGACTTCTTCTACCAAGACAGATCAGTATATTTTCTTTAACTAATTATTTTAGAGAGTTGTCTGGATTAAGTGGTCATATAGCTAGTATATATTTGAATAAGGACTATAATCCAGGTCTTTCTGATTCTGAGACCAGATATCTTTATATTTTATCACTTTACCTCTCTGAATTAACTCATTCTAGGTGTACAAGTTTACAATTTTGAACTCAAGGAACTTCTTTATTAATGGATAAATGCAATATACTTCTTTAAAGGAAGGTATTCTTCTACTTTAAAGGAAATTGGGGGGTTTAACCTCAAGAAAAGAAAATTTAGAGGAAATTTGGGGAAGTAGGATTGCACTTGGTTTGTTTATTCCCAGAAGGAAGAACTAGGAACAAGATGTGGAAATCAAATGGTTTAATGAAAAGAAGTCCTGGGTATGGAGTTTGAATACCTGACTGCCACTTTAGATATGTGTGATCATGAACAGGTTACCTAACTCATCTACACCTCACCAAATATGTTTTTATCCTAAGATAATTGGTTGATTCAATAAATCATGGATATATTCCATAGTTCCTAATTTGCAAATTGATGGGATTAGATTTCATTTTCAACCAGCTGCATTCCTTGGATTGGCCTCTACCATCAACATATTTACAGGAAATCTCTTCATCAGAAAAATCATCATATTTTGAGATTGGTACTCAAATGACTTTGGTACTCAAATTTCTTGGGAGTTGGGATCAGAGCAAATGAGACAAGGAGGAACTTGACACACTGAAAAAATGTAGATCAAAGAGTCTACAAGTAGAAAAGAAGAAAGCTTTTTTATTTTCATGAAGAACTTCAGGAGAAACCCAAGAAGGGGAGAATAAGACTTCCAGAGCCTGTGAGTTATTTCCTTTGGCACATCTTATTACCTAAGTCTGACCCCACTTTCTCCTGGACTAGACACACACTAGTAGGAAAATGTGCCCCAGTTTTGGATAAGGACTGTTTCGTATCACTTTTGTTGTTGTTCATTTATTCAGTTATATCTGATTCTTTGTGATCCCATTTTAGGATTTTCTTGGCAGAGATATGGGCACGTTAATAATTTCTTCTGCTCATTTTACAAATGAGGAAACTGAGGTAAACAAGTGCCCATGGTCATACAGTTAGTGTTTGAGGCTCAATTTGAATTCATGAAGTTGAGTCCTTTTGATTCTAAGCCCAGAGATATCCTCTGTACCTTCTAGCTGCCCCATATCACTTTACTATACCACCTTCATAAGAAGGCATCCATGAAAGTTAATTAGGTCTGGTTGGCTAATTGATATCAGTTGATAATCATTGGGAGCAGTATACTAGTGGGGAGCTCATTAGCTGTAATACTAGAAAAACTCTAGGACTTTTAAGCTTCCCTGGAACCTTGATGGGAGAAATGGCATCCATATAGGGACTCTACCTGCCAGTGTGAGTGAGGTTGAAAGAGGGAGCCTTAAGAACATGCTTTATAATCTATGAAATGGAAAAAAAGTAAAAAAAAAGTCAAGTTTAGATTTAATGTAAACAAACAAACAAACAAAACTGCTTAATAATTAGAACTGTTCAAAAATGGAATGAGCTGCCTCGGGAGGATTGTAGATCATAGGTACATGGAGCTGGAAAAGACCCTGCAGGTTATCAAATACAACCCACTCCCCACAGGTTTTTAATAAGAGGCTGGAGGACTAGTTCTTTGATGTGTTGTACATGAAGATCCCTTTTTGGGTAAGATCGGATTGCTGTTATCCTTTCCAACTCTAAAATTCTGTGATACTCTGTCTCCCTACTTGTTTAGTAGTTATAAGGCATTGTAAATGCTGAAAAGACCACCAAATTTGGAATTAGAGGACATGGCTTATAGTTCTTTTTCTGCTATTTCTACCATCTTAGAAAAGTGATTTATTCTGAGTCTCATCTTTTGCATCTGTATAATAGGGATAAATATCTTTGCTACACTGATTTCACAAGATTATTGTGAGAAAAACATAATGGAAACATGAGTTATCATCTTCATCACTACCACTATCATCATTCCATTGATAGGAAGCGTGTTATATAGTTTAGTTTACCTCATGCTAGATTAAATTTGGATTGTGTCTATATGAATCACACATATGACCAAAAGATTTTTAGCAGTCTGATAGTTTGTTTCTTTTGTGTTGATACTTCCAGTTAGAATGAATGTGGACATGCCTTCTATTTTTTTGAATCTTATACCTAGTACTTTGCAATCAGTTCAGGAGGTGCTTAATGAAGGGTTTTTGAAGGAATCATGGATAAATGAATGAATGAATGAAACATTTACTATAGTTTATTAAGATAGTCCCACAGCTATCATATCAGGATTTCCAAGTGCCTGCCACGTGTAGACATATTGCAATGAATCAGACTAAGTGAATTATTTAAAGGCATCTAATTTGCTAAGATCATACAAATGTGTCTGAACTTGTTACTTCATTTGATTAGAGCCTTATGGTAATGTGGCTAAAGTTGTGGGCTTGATCCTCATACTGTCAACTTAAAATCAGTCAAAGAAAAATTGTTCCACACCCACATGGTTGATGGTTCCATGCCCATAGAGTATATCTAGAATATTGTTCTGAAAATTCAAACAGCAACAGAAAAATTAGGTGAGAAAATATGGATAGTTTAGTTTGCCTACTATTATCATTACAAAAACAACTCAAATCTCAAGTCTTATTGGCAATAGATTAGTAGTATGGGCTTCATATTTGAAGGATTATACTTTAAAACATTACTTATAGACCTGAGGTGTGATGGTAACAAAAAACAAACAAACAAACAAACAAAAAAACCCCCAAAACTTAGTACATACTGCTTTTGAATGACATCAAAGACATTTACTTCATATGTATAAATTTTTGCCCAAGTATTTTGGTGTTATAACTAGTACTTTAAGGAGTCTACATAGAGGAGAGAGAGGTCTAAACAGAATCACATGGAGAAACACTCATTATTTGCCCATAGACTGCAGGCAGAACTAGGAATTATCCTTGGTAGAGCATTAATACTCCATAGCAACATGGTTGTTGTACTTGCATTCATGGCTTTTCTCCTCAGCTGTCAAAAATGATATCTTTTGCTAGTGATCAGTTGATTGTGGTAAAGTGGAAAAAACTCTGGATTTAGAGTCAGAAGAACTGGTTTAACTTTTAATCCAATTGTTTACTACCTCATGTGATACTGGGCAAGTTAATTCCTGATTTAATGCCTCAATTTCTCCATCTTTAAAATGAGAGGGATGGATTGAGTAGATGCTCTGTTAGATTTTACTTATAAGCTTTGTGGTTTTATGATCTCTCTCTCTGTGTCTCTCTTTCTCTCTGTCTCTCTCTCTGATTCCCTCTCTTGCTTTCCTTTCTGTCTCTTATTCTGTCTCACTTTCTCTCTGTCTCTGTCTTTCTTCCCTTTTTCTCTTTCTGTGTCCCACCCCTGCCCTCCAGAGAGTTATTTACAGAATGGCTCTTATATGTTTAGTAGTTGTAAGCATCATTCAGAGTATGACCTGAAGGAATTCCTACTAATCACAACCATCTAGAAGTTTCTTTATCTGCTATATGTTTGGTGAGTTTCATGCATTTCTCCTGAGTTTTCTTTCAACAAGTTGACATTCTGGAGCAGATTATCTTGTTGTGTATCCATTGCTTTGTATTCATCTAGGAATGAGGGGAAAAGCCTGGGGACATGGTAGGGCTTTCCAGGAACCCAATTATAAAGAGGTGAGCTAATGAGAATATATGGGATACCATGTTTCTGACATTTCCTTTCAATGCTCATTTGTGATTGGCACTGTGATATATTTTATTACATGAATCATGAATATCTATGTGTAATTCTTTAGAACACTTTAAAAATATGGTGACATCTTAAAGAAGTAGAAGATACTATGTTACCAAGTTACTATGAGTAAACTTTAAAAGATTGCAGGAAATAGAATCAGGACTGTCAGTAACTTCTGCATTTTCAATCTAAGGGAAATTGGGAGACCTTATCTTAAAAAAAGAAAAGAATAAAGGAAAAAAAAACTGGTTTAATGTCAACATCTGTTGTAGAAGACAAGGCAAAAAAATCCTACAAAGATTCAATAAAATCCCTTACATTAAATCAAAATCTATTTAGATTTGATGATTTCCTTACAAAAGTGAGTGCAGGGGAGGATAGACAAAAATATATTTCAGGATTAATAAATGAGACTGGCCAAAAACTATATATCACAAAAACTTTCTTTAAGAAGAGAGTCGGGAAATGTGAGAAAAGGTGAGCATCAAAAAAAAATCACAGAAAATGAATCTGTTTGTGTCAACAGATAATTACTGTAATAGATATTACAGATATTCTGTTAATAGAAATGATTAGATACGGATGTAGAAGTTATATTCAAATTAACTGTGAACAATATGATCATTGACTTGTTAGAGCAAAGAACAAAATTAATTATTGTTCAATCATTTTAGCTGTTTGATTGTGACCTCAATTTTCTTGGCAAAGATAATGGAATATTTTGCCATTCATTTCCTTCTCTAGATCATTTTACAAATGAGAAACTGAGGCAAAGAAGGTTAAATGACTTGCTCAGGGTCATCCAACTAGTGAGTATCTGAGGTCAGATTTGAATTTGGTAAGATGGGTCTTTTCTTAAGGTATTTAGTGATCTGATCTTGCTATCCAAGAGATTCTCAAAAGTAGCACCAAAATTTGAAAATTTCAAAAGTGCTCAGTTTTCTTTATAGTTAAACTTTCATTGACATATATTACTACTGGAAAAACTGTAGCTTTGACTATATAAGGGTTTGTTGGCAGAGTGATATCTGATATTCTTCCAAAGGGCAAACATCTTTTAATTTCATGGCTATAGTCACCATCTGCAGTGATTTTAGAGCCCAAGAAAATAAAATCTAATACTGCTTTCATTTCTTCTCCCTGTTTGTCAAGGAAATGATAGAACCAGTTGACATATCTTAGTTTTTTTTTTTTGTTGTTGTTGTTGATGTTTTGTTTTTTTTAAGTTAAGTTTTAGGGGTAGCTAGATAGCACAATGGATAGAGCACCAGCCCTGAAGTCAGGAGGATCTGAGTTCAAGTCTGGTCTTAGACACTTAATACTTCCTAGCTATGTGACCCTGGGCAAATCACTTAACCCCAATTGCCTCAGGAAAAAAAAAAAAGTTAAGTTTCAGGCCAGCTTTTCCACATCTTTTTCACAATAATAAAGAGACTTCTTAATTCTTCTTCATTTTCTGTCATCAAAGAGGTATCATTTGCATATCTGACAAAGCTGATATTTCTCCTGGTCAGCTTAAATCTTGCTTTTGTTTCATTTAAATCTTTCCATTTCATATGATGTACTCTGTATGTAAGTTAAATACATAAAGTGACAATATACAGTCTTGTACTCTTTTATCCAATCCTAAGCAAATTTGGTCATTCCATATTGTGTTGCAACTATTATTTCTTGAGCCTCATATAGGCTCTTCAGAAGAGGACTTGCCACATTGTTTTTTTTTTTTTTTTGTAGTCTACACAGTCAAAATCTTTAATATAGTCAATGAAGTCGAAATAATTATTTTTTTGGAATGCCCTTATTTTCTCCACAATCCAAAGAATGTTGGCAATTTAATTTTTAGTTCCTGTCTCTTTCTTGTTTATTTTGTAGTTAAAGTTATTTAATTCGGAAAGGGAAAGATTGAGGTCCTTCACTAGTATAGTTTTGCTGTTTATTTCTTCCCATAACTGGCTTAACTTCTCTAAGAATTTGGATTCTGTACCACTTGGTGCATATATGTTTAATATTAATACAACTTCATTGCCTATGGTACCATTTAACAGGATATAACATCTTTCTTTATCTCATTTAATTAGATCTATTTTTGCTTTTGCTTTGTCTGAAATCAGAATTGTTGCCTCTGCTTTTTCTGCTTCAACTGAAGCATAATACATTCTGCTTCAACCTTCTATCCTTACACTGTGTATATCTCTCTGCTTTAAATGTGTTTCTTATAAACAATATATTGTAGGATTCTGGTTTTTAATGCACTCTGCTATCCACTTCCATTTTATGGGAGAATTCATCCCATTCACATTCACAGGTACGATTACCAGCTGTGCATTTTCCTCTATCCTATTTTCTCTCATATATAGTTCCCCTCTTCCACCTTGTCCCTACTTAGTAGTGTTTTGTTTCTGATCAACACTTCCTTCAATCTGCTCTTCCTTCTATCACCCTTCCTCCTTTCTCTTATCCCTTTCTCTTTGTGTTTTGTTCTCCCTTCTATCCAACCCCTCCCTTTTCTTTTTCCTTTCCTCCTATTTCTTTATAGAATAAGATAAATTTCTATATCCAACTGAGTATATATGCTATTCCTTCTTTGAACCAAAACCCTGTAATGTAATCTCTTCCTGCCTAATTGACCTACTCCATTATTATCTCTGGGCTAAGAGCTCCCTAAGCTACTATTGCTGCTGCTGTTACACTCATCATGGTCACCTCCAGGACCCAGCACTGGTTCTCTTGTTATACTTTGGATCTGTGCCTACTCTATGTTATAGGCCTCTCTTACAGACACTCTAGGTTGTCTTAGATTGGAAAAATGTTTCCCTTTGACCTTTTGGTTAGTTATGACACTATAAAATTTGATTTGAGGCATTATTTTAAAAATTTTTTTTGGAGGGAATGTTGGGAGAGTTCGTTTGGGTCCTGGTCTGTACTATCTTGGCTCTACCCCATTAATATACTATTAATCATGTTATAAATTGGCTCAACCAATCTGGAAAACAATTTGGAATAATGTTTTAAAAAATGATGAAAATATCCATATTCTTGACTCAGAGATCTCATTGCTAGGCACATATTATCAGGAAGATCAAAGATTAAAAGAAAAAAAACAAAAATAACCCTTATGTACACCATAATAGCACTTTTTGTGGCAGCAAAGAATTGGGAACAAAGTAGCTACTCCTTTATTGTGGGATGCCTAGAGAAAGTATGGCATGTTAATTTAGTAAAACGTCACTGTTACTGTGCTTTAACAAATTACAAATATGAAAAATTTGTAGTAGTATATAGATACAAAAATTAATATAGAAAAAGCGAATTCAACAATCTAAATGGAGAGAACTTCCCTCTAAATCCCACCTCTACCAAGTTAGATGCTGTGTAATTATAACAATCAATCTTGACCTTCCAGTGAAGAGTTGAGAAAGTATACTTTCCTCCCTTCAAAACAGAGGTAAGAATAATAGAAAGGTATAATATTGCATGTATTGTCAGAGATAGTGATCCTATTGGTTGATTTTGTTAAAGTTTTTTTTTTTCTTTCTTTAAAAATATTTGTCAGAAGAGATATCTCACTGGGTAAGGGAGGAAGAGATTAATATATTTAAAATGAATGTGATACAAAATCAAAATATATCTATAAAATAAAGATAAAGTTTTTAAAATATGGTTAAGAAAACATCAGTAAATAGAAAATCTTTATGAGGATAATTGAGAGAAGTATTAAGGATGTTCTTGATAAAAGTTTAATAAACTTGAGAAATCTATTTCTACATATATAATTGCTTATAGCTTTCCATTTCTCAAAACCTCTAATTTCCTGGGATTAATTCAATACTGAAGTTTAATTAATTCAATAACTGAAATTACTGGTATACAATTTAGTTAGCATTTATAGAGAATTTTAGAATTTGTAAAGTACTTTACATACTTGGTGTTATTTGATTTTCACAACAATACTGTGACATAGGTGCTATTATTGTTCCCATTTTATAGATGAGAAAACTGAGTCTGAGTAAGGTAAAATGATTGCCTATAATCACATAGCTACTAAGTGTTTGGCAAGAATCAGATCTTCCTGTACTGCATGTCCAGCTCTCTAGCTACCATCCTATCTAATTGCTTCAATGTAGTAATAATGTACTAAATAATAACACAAATATATAAATAATTATTTCCAATATTTTAACTGTCTGAAAGATAAGAGATCTCTAACCACTATTATAACTACGAATGACTTCTTACCTTTGGAAACGTGATTCTGCTATCTAGTTTACCCAAGATACAAAATAAAGAATTCTCTTTATCCTTTTCACAAGATAAATCTTAAAACAGTCTTATCAAGAAAGGAGGTCTCTCCATGTTCTAACTTTCAGTAGCTATGACAGGAAAAATCTTTTTGGTTTCTCTCAAGGCATTATTTTCTTTTCACTAGTCTTTTCAAACTAACAGTTAAAAACAGCCATTTCCATAATATTCCATTTGTCTCTTAGAAATATATTAACAGTATTTGTAGTCTCATTGGGGGAGATCATGTTTACTGTCACGACTGGAGAGAGTTTGAAGGAAAAAAAAGAAAGAAAGAAGATGAGTATATAGTCTTTCTTTGTGAAATCATTGAAACCTTTATCTATCAGCTGTATGCTTTTCAAATGTACAAATGGTACAAAACTAACAGGCATAATTGTTATGTTGGAGGATTCAGTGAGATCCTAAAGAGTAGCCCATAAGTTAGAATATTGGGTTTTATTTGATATAAAGAAATTGAAGAGACATAAATATGAAGTTTTTTACTTGGGCTCAAAATAGTCAACTTCTAAAATTAAAAACAAAGATGGTTTATAGTTTTTTTTTTTTTTTGAAAAAGATCTGGAGATTTTGGTGGAATGCAAGATCAATATAAGCAAATAGTGTTAAATAACAATTAAAAAGGGATCTTCAGCTGCTCTGAGGCACAGAGACTATGGTTGGGGAGATAATGGTCCCACTGTATGCTGCCTTGATCAGGCCATATCTAGAGCATTGTGTACAGTTTTGGGTATCACATTTTAGGAAGAACATGGATAAACAGGAGAATGTTCAGAACAGGATGATTGGGATAATTAAAGGAATGTTTAGATTGGGGAAAATATCATAAGAAGATGATAGGTGATAATGATTTTCAAATGCCTTTGAAGGGCTGTATTATGGAAACGAAACTAGAATAATTCTATATAAAATTAGGAGCAGTGGGTGGATGGAGCAAAGTGGTGGGCCTAGTTTTGATACCAAAAAATACTTTTTTAAAAAAAAAACAATTAGAATTATCTCAAAGTAGAAAAGTCTACCTTAGGAGACAGTTTCCCGCTTACTAAAAGTCTGATAAGAGAAGCTGGTTGAGTAGTTTTTGAATATGTTGCAGAACTTCAGTTCTCTTGTTTTCTTAGCCACAATTTCCTCATCTGAAAAATTTGAATAATAATATCTATAGTGTCTACATTCTAGAGTTGTTATGAAGCCCAAAGGAGTAAATATATATAAAATGCTTGTATGCTTCAAAATACTATATTAATGTCAGTTATTAATAAGACTGTATTATATTACATCTTGGATTAGACAGCCTTTCAGGGTACTCTCAAGAATTCTCTGAATGGCATTTCAGAAGATCACATGGTTTATGGTCATAAAGTAGCTAGGGTCATAGGGATTACATTTGTACCATATTTTCAAGGGTAATTGAAGCCCTTCAGCTCAAGGATCAGAGAGCAGCACCCTCATGCCTGTTTATTGTTGGAACTATTTGACCTTCTAATTTCTCTCAACTTTGATTGGTTCTGTCAATTCTTTTCTCTCCTATTGGCTGCTGAGATTAGAAAGTAAGACTAAACCTTTGGTCAACCAACCCAGCAGAAAAAGCCTTTGGAAATGGGAGATGCCTATTACCACTTATGACAGAATGTAAGGGTAGGAGGCAAGAGTCAAAAATAGAAATCCCAAGGAGATGAAGACACAAAGCATGGCTCAGTTCTCAGCTTTAACTGTCGACACACACGTTCACATTGATGACTAGCTGCAAGGGTGGGAGCTTGCAGCATGAACAGGAGTAGTGTACCACACTGTTCCTTCTAGGTTTGGCACTCTGTGGTTTCCTGCTTTATCAAATGGCCGTTGCATGCTGGTGATGATTCATGACATTTGGAAAGTGTGGCTGTATGCTGAAAAGAGGTGAAAAATTACACAGCTAAGGTCAGTGGAGGACAGGAACAGGGCTGTAATGAGATGTTCAATTTTGGGAAATGAGAGACACAGACAGACAAAAAGAAAGGAAAAGAGAGACAGAGAGACAGAAAGAGGCAGAGAAAGATAGAGAAAAACAGACAGAAAGAAACAGAGATATGGAGAGACAGAGACATAAAGAGATAGAGAATCAGAAAGAAACAAATAAAGAGATAGGAAAAGAGACAGAGAGACAGAGAGATAGGCAAAAGTGTAAAAAGAGACAGAGAGAAACAGAGACATATATATATATATATATATATATATATATATATATATATATTACATATGAGAGAGACAGAGACAGAAACAGAGAAAGACAGAGAGAGAGAGAGAGAGAGAGAGAAGAGAGAGAGAAAGAGCGAGCTCCAAACCAGATGATGTTTAATGGGGTATACTGTGATTCTAATATAAGACCTCCTTGAAGAGGCTCTAGGTATTGGACAGAAGTGCTGGGAGCATGTTGGAAGTAATGGAGTGAATCAATGAATGTCCATCTTCTTCTCTGACTCAGAACCAGTCCATTTTCTCATGGTGGTGTGGCTCTAGTTGTAATCTATTGACTTTGATGCAAAATCCAAGGTCTTGACCCTTTATGACTACTGGACCTTGTGTAACCTCTTTTGAATGAGTAAGGGGATTAACCTTGGTTTTGTGGCCTAATTCCAAGTTGAGCAATTACATTTGACCTAAGGTTTTCCTGTAGTTTCAATTAATTGGCCTATGCCTGTGTAATGTTGTAGAGGAGAACTGACGTAATGAATGGGATCAGTATTATTTGGTTGACCTTCCCTTGGTATCTTTTTTTTTTTTTTTTTGGTCACATGGGAGCAAAGGATGGGGAAATATAGGACATAAGTGTTACCAGTAGTCAGTCCAAAGGATAGGATCATTTGGGAATGGGGGGAGGGGGTAGACTTTGTTCTGGTGAAGCAAAAGAACATTAGGGAGGAGCCATGAAATCATATCAATCACATGTTCATGTTACACACACTTTCATTACTGATTTACCATGTGCTGTGAATGGTGACTATACTAGGTAGCTTCAGCATGCAAAGCATAAAGCAAACTCTCACCAGTTTCATCCAAAACCAAATAAAAATCCTTTCTACCTCAGTTTCCCTTTGTTCATCTTGTTTGAGTGACAGCTAGAGTCACCAAATCTTATACAATGTGAGTTTCCACCTCCCAAAGCAGCTGCATTTCAGTTGGGAAAGAAGTAATCCCTATAACAACTGTTCTCCCCCCCCCCCCATTTGCTAAATAAAGTGTCTCTATAACACTGAATTAGCAAAAGAACTAGGACTGAAAGAAGTTAATCTGATCTAAAACACACACACACACACACACACACACACACACACACACACACACACACACACACACACAACTAGCAACCAAGAACCAGGCTGCAGGCACAGAAGCATTTTAATTAAAAATAGAAAGGTGACCGACAGCCCTAGTATTTTCCCTCAGCTATAAAACCGAATTGGACTGAACAGTTTCTGAGATTCCCTCCAGCTCAGATAATTGATGAGCCTATACTTCTTCAGTTCATTGGTTTTCACTGTTTCCTTAAGGAAATGATACAGGATAGAAAGGACTAGTTAGAAATTTGGAGGGTTCATAAAATTTTTGTGTGGGTCTAAAGACTTTGAACCCACCTGCAAATTTGCTGCAGAAATCATTTGGGAGAAAGTACCACTGATGTTATAAATAGCATCTATATTTAGCCTTCTATAAAAAGTCACCCTGGTCATTCTTTCCCTTCTTCCCTTCTTTCCTTTGCACCTCCAAGTGAAGAACAAAGCAACCAAGCTGTGTAGTTTTGGTCAGGATGACCAGCCTGTTTTGCTGGTTGGTAGTGAGTGGGGATGGAAGGAACTATCATTCTCATGCTGTCAGGTTCTTCTCAAAGACTCATAATCAATTTATTTCTGCTTTCCCAGAGTTGTACATCCTGACTATGGCCTCAAATAGGAAAGATATTTTGTTAGGAGTCCTTCCCACTCCATATTCTTATTGACTGAAAAGTCAAAAGTAGACACTGGAAAATGAGTGATTTCCTAATAAGAATGCCTTGAAGAATATAAGAGATAAATGAAATTCAGGTCTTCACTGCAAAGAATGTAAGTTCTTTAAAAGTAAGGATTATTGCACTTTTTGTATTTGTATCTTTCACTCTTAGCACAGTAGGTGCTGACATCTACTCAGTGTTTAGCAAATGTTAGTTGCCTGATTGATTTCTTCCCCTCTTCTCTAGGAAGGAAGAATTAAAATTAAGCTTAAGAGGATTAACAAAGAGATCATTATATGAAAAATAGTGAAAAACCAAAACCTAAGAACATTTGAAAAACAATTCCTTTTGTACAGGTGAAAAGGCCAATGCAACGCCCTCAAGAAGTACACTGAATAGTAGAGAAAATATTTAAGGACCGGACATGCTGATGACTTATGTTTGGACTTGATGCAGAGTATCCTGGAAAATAATTTTTAAAAAAGAGTCATGACATGGAGTAAATCAGTTGGAGGGAGGGAGAAAGAGAGAGAGAGAGAGAGAGAAAGAGAGAGAGAGAGAGAGAGAGAGAGAGAGAGAGAGAGAGAGAGAGAGAGAGAGAGAGAGAGAGAGAGAGAGAGAGAGAGAAAGAGAGAGAGAGAGAGAGAGAGAGAGAGAGAGAGAGAGAGAGAGAGAGAGAGAGAGAGAGAGAGAGAGAGAGAGAGAGGGAGAGAGAGAGAGAGAGAGAGAGAGAGAGAGAGAGAATTATTGTTGTAGCAATTCAGGAACTAACATTTCACTACAGTTCCAGCGTAGTTTGAAAGAGATACCAGACAGGAACTGGTTCAAAATTTGTACACAGCTGCTCAGGTCAGATGACTGTGTCAGCTGAATTTACTCCCTTACTAGCTCTGATTTATCATCGAGGAACCTCTGACCTTTATTTAGTCACAAAAATACCAGTTTTGAAATCTCTTTGAAGATTGATTAAGTAAACACTAACGGTACAGATAATAATAATTGGGTGACGTTGTTTGGGTTATTTGTAGCTTGTAGAAGAATGCTGTGATTATAAAGCTGACAGACACATGGCCTTTCTGTCCCCTAATTTATCTTTTTGGTTGTTTGAAACATAGGAGATATTTTAAGGGGATTGAATTTGTAATGTGATATGGAGACTGGTGTTTGCATTCCACTGGTTTCAAGCTATCTCCAGACTCTAGAATCCCAAAGTTGCCACTGTAGGACAGCTGTGCAATAATTTCCCACAGTATCCAGGTGTTTTTAATACCACAGCTCTGGTAGAATTCTTTTTCTATATGTCTTTCTGGCCAATCTCTGAGTCATATCTTGAATGGTGGCTTGGTATAAGTATATGGAGGCATCTTAGTGGAAGTTTGGTAGATGAGAATAGAAAGAAGGCATTGTTTCTGTGCTCTCACTTTTGATCAGTTGTATAGGATTTGGCTGTTACCCTGAGTATACTTGGGTTTGCCAACTTGACAATGAGTATCTTTGAAAAATATGTGGCATAGATGCTTGAGAGGGAAAGTTGGTTCTCAGGACTTGACTGAATACCACTAATCTACCACTTCAATCTGAAACTCTGCTCCTGATTCTCCTAATTTCCTTAGCTTGCTTGGAATAAAATCTTCACTCTGGGCCATCTCTTCACTCTACTGCCCACAATTTGATCAACATTTTTATTCCGTCTCCCCAAATGGTCCCCAATCTCCAATCTTAGACTCTTGCTCAAGGAGATGAGTTTTTGCTTTATTTATTGAGGACCAAATACCCATGCCATTTCCTGGACATCTTCTACCCTGTGCCATTACATGTAATACACTTTTCCTCACCCTGCTATCTTTTCCCTACTGTACTTCTTCTGACCCCACCTTACACATTCTCCCCCCAGCATACCTCAGCTTTCCAGGACCAACTCTTTCTGTTTTTTCTACTTGTTAAAATATAAGCTCCTTGAGGGAATGGATTGTATCATTTGCTTGTTTTTGTAATTCCAGCACTTAGGAGAGTCCTGACTGCAGTAAACATTTAATAAATGTTTACTTAATCTCTTTTTGCATCTCTGTGTTTGTGTCTATTTGTCTATCTCTCTGTCTGTCCCTCTTCTCCATCTTAAAAAGTGTGAGAGTTGGTAGTATACACAGACTACTGAATCTTGGATTAATAATTCTACTATATTTTGGAAGTAGATGATTCTGTATCCCATAGATGTAAGAAATATCTTTGATGTAACAAATATCATTTGTTCAATCAATAGGAATTGAACAACTGCTTTCTATATGACATTATTTTGGGGTTTGGGGAGACACAAAATTGTAACAGCCAGGGCTTGAAATGAGGAAAGAAAGGAGGAGGAATGGTTCCCCTTCTTACTCAATTCCTCCTCAACATAAGGGTAAACAAAAAGGGAAATGAAACAAAGAATGCCAATTAGTCATCTTCCTCTTTCAAATTCCTAACATATGGAGCTCTCTCCTATCTCCTGTCATTGGAGGTATTAAAATGGAGATTGGATGACTACTTTGGGGAATATTGTAGGAGAAATTCCTGCTTCACAAAGAGAATTTAAATCTCAATATGCTTCTCATAGGGAGTGTCTAAATCTGTGATTTAGACATGGAAAGAATTATGGAGGGTTAGGGTGAACTGCATTTTATGGATAAGGAAATTAAGACCCAGAGATGTTAATGACTTGCCTTACTTCACATACAGAGTGAGTGACTGAGGTAGGATTTGAACTGGGATCCTGAAATCCTTTCCAACATTAAGATTCTATAAGGATATGGATCCTACAAGGAATTCCAAGGTGAAGAGACACCCTCTAAGTGATGCAGGTCAGCACCTCTGCTACTTATAGCCTTTGAGGAAATTTCTAAGAGCACCAAATTAAGTGACTTCCCTAGGGTTCACTTAGACCCTCCTGGCTTCTTTTCACTACACCACACTGCCTATTATAATTTCATCAATGGTAGAATTAAAGTCAAGTTCTCCATTATAGAATCTGAAATCCTTTCCTATAGCATTCTCTACCCTTCCCCTCTAATATTCATGAAGCATTAGTGTGTGTTTACATGTCTTCATCAATTAGTTCCCAAAGAGGGTGTTGGCAGGGCCCTCTGGGAAGAGTCAGAAGCTACAATGGACAAATTCCAGTTGTGTGACTGGTCTCATGTGTGTCCCTAACTGTTCTTCCCATTCCCAGCTTTGTGAAATTGGTGCTGGGAAAGGGCCCCTATAAAAACTCTTTGAGTTTTCCAACTGTGAGTTATCTTCATTGTTCGTTGTACTTGACAATGAGGCTAATGTCATTGCTTCTGTACTACTTTCATATGAAGTCTGTCCTTTGGTCTACTGTGCCAATCTGCATTTGTAAGACTTCTGTGTAGTTAGAACAGTATCCAGACTTTGGAAAGCCATGATATCACAGCACAGCATTAGAGTCTTTACGTGGTGTAGTAAAAACAAAAACAAAAACAAAAACAAAAAACCTTAGGGAGAAACTTAGTTCAAATTCTGGCTCTGCCATTCTATGATGTTTGGTAAATTTTATCACTCATTAGATCTCAGTTTCCCCATTTGCAAAATGAAGGATTTAAGTTGGAATGTCTCTGGATTTCTTCTAGCTCTAAATCTATGATTCTATCAATGTGTTCCCATTAATCATAGATGTAGAACCTGAAGGGATTTAAAAGTCATTTAGTCTGATCTCTCAATTTTATAGACAAGGAAACAGAAGTCCATGAATGTAAAGTCACTTGTCTAATGTGGCACAGTATCCAAGTCAAGATTCAAGTGCAACTGCTTTTAATCCAAACATAATTTTTTTCACTGCACCATTACGACAGTTCCATTTATCAATAATTCAAAAAGTATTTGTTCAGTATCCATTATGTGTCAGTTACTGAGCTAGGTTCTTTTGGGGGGGTACAAGTAAAAAGCTGAAATAATCCCTACTTACAAAAACCTTAAGTTCTTGCCAAACACTTTTGGGAGATCAGCTAATAGAGTATATAAATTCTAATTATTCTTTGACTTAACTCCTGTTATCTATCATGTTTATAATAAAGATAATTTCAGTTGTATCAATTTGTAGTTTAAAGATATGATGTGATTATATAGTATTAACCAGATTTTATAATACCTGCACCAGGAAGGACTTTGGTCATGTTCTTGCCAACATAATTGCAGTCAGTTTTCTTGCCAGTCTGAGTATCATCACCATTTCATGGGGCATGGTGGTATCACCAAAGTATAGTGACACTTTCTTAGCCTTCCATATGCTGAAGAAAAAGCCTGGGGGAAGTCTCAGAGCAGAAACTCTCTTAAAAAATACTGAGGTTTGATATCAGGCCTGAGAGATAACTATTTTTAATGGTTCTGGCTGGTTGTTCCTGCTCTGAAAGTTGTAAAATTCATGTTGTTTCACATTGACCAGTATACTCCATGTAATAGGTTCCCATCCAGAGTGGGAGAAGGAGTTCAAGTTAATAGATTGCCAACGATTAGAAAATATATAAACAAATTGTGGTTCATGAGTATTACTATGAGAATCAACAATATGACAAATGCAGAGTAACATTAGAAGATTTATAAATGTAGAGAAACATTAGATTTATAAGAACTCGTACAAAATGAACAGTAAAACTATAGTAACATACTATACATGATGTATATATGTAAATAGAAACAACAAGAAAAAGCAAACTGAACACAAAATGTATGATTGTAATTATCAATTACATCCTAAATAGGAGATGAAAAATATCTTTCTCTCTCCTCTCAGCAGAGGTAAGAGGCTACATTGGTTGTTTTTGCTACTCTGTTCCCTTTCTATCCCCTTAAAAATTTTTTTGTAAAGGTGTGAGAAGATATAATTTGAAAATGAAAGTGCTGTAAAAGCAAAAAAAAAAATTGAAACAACATTTTAAAAAGTTACTTACGTATTGCTGTATCTAGACATTTATTACGTATCTAGAATGAATGTAGCACCATATTCATGTGTTGACCTAAGACTAGCTTAGTATACATGAAATGAATCATAAATCTGCATGATAATAAGGGTCCAACATGTGGCAAAACTGTCTCTGGTCAAATTTATCTTTGACTCCTCCCCAATTTCTATTTTACTAACTCTCTCTTTTCTTTTATCCCTTTGCATCCCCAGTACTCCCTTCATTTGCCCCATTTAGCATCCTGTTCTTAGGCTTTTGCTTTCAGCTCATTGTCAAGGATCCCTCTGCAGTATTAGCTGATGCAGCTTCATAATGATCTCCCCAAGGATATTTACATTTAAATAAATGACTCCTAAAGATCCAAAGCCTTGACAACTCAAATGAATGTCAATCTGCAATGTTGAATTTTCAGTCAATAGGGAATATGTTTAGGACCAAGGCTTCCCTACCTGGAACTGTTCATCTTGCAACAGGTTGGAATACCCTATTCCACCTACATGAAAGGCCAGCAATTTAATTGTGCACCCCTTAATTTGTATATGTTTTTAATGGATTAATCTAATATGATATAGATATCTATTAATGTTCTGTTTGTTAGGAATATAGGTTTTGAATAGGAAGAGATTTTTGAGATTATTTAATCCAACCATCTCATTTTACAGATCAATTTACTAAATTGCCCAAGATCTCATAATTTATAAGCAGTCATCCTAATTTGTTCCTCATGATACCGTTTCTCAGTCTTTGCAGAAGCTGTCTCCATACCTAGATGCACTCCCTCCTTATTTCTGTGTCTTAGAGTCTCAATTTCCCTTTAAAGCTCAGTTCAAGTGTCACATTGTAGAAAAAGGCTTTCTTTGATACCCCCAGTAACTAATTATCCCTTTGAAATTACCTTGGATATATTTTGTATTCAAATATGAATAAGAGTTGTTTTTCCCTACGGAATATATAATCTCCTCGAGGCAGAAACTATTTAATATTTTTCTTTGAATCCCCAGTACCTCGCACAATTCCTGGAACACACTAGATGTTTAATAAATGTTTATTGAGTTATTGATAGCTTAACTGTTTGCAAGGAAAAAAGCAGCCAGTTCTTTGTCTTTTCAGTCCTCTGTCCACTCTCTTCATGCTTCTTGTTATGCTGATGACTTCCATTCCATAAACCTTGTACACCAGAGAATTGAACAGAGACCGCAAACTATCCACATGTTCTTCAATAGCCTAATGACTTCCAGTCACCACTGACCAATGAGAACTCCAACCAGTGACCCTTGGATAATAGGCTCTTTTTTGCATGACTCATCCTCTGAGACAACCCAACCACTTGCCGGGTGTTGTTAAGTGCCTGGTTCCTGTAAATATTGACAGAAACCATCCCAAGAACTATCAGGCAATGATTTGAAAAGAAATGTGTATGAATATGACTAGTGATTAGGTAATGCTCTTTGCTTGCTAAGATTTGACCAGTGATAAATTTCATTCCATTATCTACTTAATAGGGGCTCATTAACTTGTATATGACTCATAGTTCATGTATAGGACCTGATTCAGCAAGGAAAGTTTGGTTTGCTGCAACCCAGAACCTCTTCCAAGGTCTTTATGGTTTCTATGATACTGGCTTCCTAACATGTGCGGCTTTGCAGACAAGGAAATGCTGAATGGGAGTTTAAATCACAAGGGGAGAAGGAGGACATAGAAGGGATAAAGGATTCTACAATCCTTTTCATTCTCGGCATGTCTAATAAACGCACATGCACGCACATGTCCAAATGTATACGTCTCTCACAACCCATGTTCAAAAAGGGGTGGATATGCTCAGAAGTAATTTGCTCCTTCTCAAATGTGAAGAAACATCTAGGGCCCATTATTAGGATTATTGGCTTTGACTTCAGAGCCAGTTGAGGCAAACAAACCTCTGCCCAAGTGGGGACTGGTTTTGATCTCTTTCTCTGCCTTCCTAAGTCATCAAAGCTAAATTCTCAAAGCCTAAGTGTTTCATCTGTACTGTCTAATGGTTTTCATTGTGTTGTTTATTAGGCTAATCTGGTTAACTTCAAATTTATATCATCCATGGGCGTCTTTCAAAATATGTCAACATTTTAGTTGGTTTTGAATGTTCCTCCAACATTTGCCCACTCAATCAAGCAACAAACACTTATTAAATGTCTACCATGTGCTAGGCACTGTGCTAGGTGAAAGAGATGCAAAGACAAAACTGAAACTGTCTCTGTCCTTAAAGAGCTGATTTTCTAGAACACACATGCATCACTGTGTACAAAATATATACAAGGTCATTTTTAGGGGATTGTACAACTTTGATGAGCAAGAAAGGTCTCTTGTAGGAGATTCTGATTGAGCTGAGCTTTGAAGGAAATTAAGCTTTCAAAGATGCAGAGTTAAGGTGGGAAAGCATGCCTAGGTGTGGGGAATTGTTTGAACAAAGATATGGAAATGGGACATAGAATGTCATGTATAACGTATAATAAGAAGAGCTAGCAGATTGGGTGTAGGATTCCTTACCACAATAGGGAATATAATACACTAACACTGGAAAAGTAGATGGGAACTGGTTGTAAAGGCTTTAAACATCAAAAAGAGGGATTTGTATTTGATCCTGGAAGTAATAGGGAACCACTGGAGTTCCTGAGTAATGAAGAGACACAGTCACACCTGTTATTTAAGACTTTTAGAGCTGAAGGTCTGTTCAGTACATTAAAGATATACCTTTAGAAAAAAATATATACCTTGACTTCTAAATAGAGGCCATTATATAATGTGGTCTAAGTTAGTTTATTGACTATTAATTTTGAATGTCTTAGTAAGACATTCATATGCATCTATGTATATATTCCAATTCAGTTAACATTAATTTACTTTGTCTTCACTTTTGTATCTCCAACACACTGGCACAAAGCAAGCATCTAATAAATGCTTTTTCATCCATCTATCCATCCATCCATCCATCCATCCATCCATCCATCCATTCATTCCTGTTTCCTTTGGGATTTCCAGATATTTTCTGTTGCCTTAGCTGACTGTGGTGATACTTCCACTAAGCATTAAAAATGCCTCATCCTACTTGAATCATGTAGAAGTTTTCTAGTCACTGTACCTCAGATACCAGGAGAGAAGAGATTGCCGCAAGAGTTAAAACCCAGCAGATAGTAGCTGACAAAAGCTCAGTGACCATGGAACCAGTAGAGATCCCAGGAGAAACAATGAGACATAGCACCCAGTTAGAATCAAAGATGACATATCTAGATGACATCTATAATCTGTTGTTGTTGTGAGTTGCCCTAGCCGTACTATATGCTTCCTATGTGAATACCATCTTCATATATACCTTAACAATGTAAGTTCCTCTAAATTTATTTTTACCCACTCTGTATGTAGCTTGCTTGTACATACAGGTTTACATGTATGTCCATTAGAATGGTAATATCTTAAGGAGAAGAATGGTTTTTGCCATCCTTCCTATTTCTATTTATTCTATTTCTATTGTGCTTAACACAATGCCTGATGAATAATAAACCTTAATAAAAACTTGCTGACTGATTCCTATGATTAATAAGTTTCTAAAAAGTGTCAGGCACTGTGTTAAGTGTTTGGAGTACAAAGACAAAATTAATTAGTCTACGCCCTCAAGAAGCATATAGTTTACTAGAAAGAAATGACATGTACACAAAAAAAGTAAAAATGAAACATATACAAAAATGTGTGTGTGTGTGTGTGTGTGTGAGAGAGAGAGAGAGAGAGAGAGAGAGAGAGAGAGAGAGAGAGAGAGAGAGAGAGAGAGAGAGAGAGAGAGAGAGAGAGAAGGAGAGAGAGAGAGAGAGAGAACCCTAATAACCTGGGAATCAGGAAAACCTGTTGTTGGATGTGGCATATGAACTGAGTCTTAAAGGGAAATAAGGGTTCTAAGAGCCAGAAGCCCAGTGGGAGAATCTTCTAGGCATGAGGGACAGTCTGTTCAAGAGAGATAGGAGATAGAATGTCAAGCCTGGAGAACAGTTTATCTGGAACACAGAGTGAATGAGAAGGAAATTATGTGTAAACAACCTAGAAAAATAGGTTGGAGCCAGTGTTTACTGGGTGAAAAGCATTATGCTTCAACTCCTATAGCTTTTTTTTTCTTTACCTTTTGATATGCATATATATATTAATTTATTTATATTGATTTTTCTTTTCAAATACAGAGTTAGGAAGATCTGTCATAAAAACTACCTGTATCACCCACTGGCTGTGTGATTCTGGGAAAACCACTTAACCTCTCCATTCCCCATACAAATTTCTAGGATAATAAGGTGACATTGTGCATTGTTTAAAGAAATTTCTTCACGGGAAGTTCCCTATAACTGAAATCACAGATCTGGTCCACATGCCTCATTTCCCCAACTAACTACTCTTTGAAAACAGGGAGTGCCTCATGCTATCTTGTATCTTTTGTGCTGCATACCCTGCAGGTCATGAAGCATTTAATATGTTTTGTTAATTATATATAACCAACATAATATTGCATGTGGTATACATTACTTTGATACCTCAACGGTGTGGAGATAACACTGGATTTTTGAAGCAATGCTAGTAGAAGCAGAAAATACTTTGTTTGTGAACTTGGAGGATTCTGTCTTGTTCAAGGAACAGCCTAGATAAATTTGGCTATCAAGTATTGTTTAGTTAGTTATTTAAACTATTTATTGTCTATCTAATATCTATCATCCATCCACTTATAGTCTATCATTTATCCATTCCATCTATTTATCTATCATCCATCCATCCATCTACCCATCCATCTATCCATCTATCATCTATCTATCTATCTATCTATCTATCTATCTATCTATCTATCTATCTATGTATCTATCTATCTGTCTGTCTCTGTCTGTCTATCTATCTATCTATCTATCTAGCTATCTATCTATCTATCTATCTATCTATGTATCTATCTATCTGTCTCTGTCTGTCTATCTATCTATGTATCTATCTATGTATCTATCTGCTTATCCATCCATCCATCCATCTATGTATGTATCTCTTTCTCTTTCTGTCTCTGTCTGTCTGTCTCTATGTTTTAAATCTATCATATAGTTCCCACAATAGTAATACCTCCAAATGGCTACCAAGACATGGAGGGAGAGCAAATTGCATCAGGTGAGATAGAACCCCCACCCATAAAAAGCACAGATTATCTAAAGGGTTTGAAATGTCTGCAGCTATCTCTTTACCTGAAAAAGAGACAACCTTATGGGTAGGGAGTAAACTAGAGCACCTGCCCTCATCTTTGCCCTCACATACTCGCACAGACTGGTTTGTTTACTGTTAGCTGCACAACGATTTGCAAATCTCTTGCCTAACCACCTGGCAGCAGCTGAATGTTCTGTTTCCTTTGTCCAGGTAGATTACACACCTGCTGTGCTTTGGTGTTCCGGAACCTTCCGACATTTCTGATTTTGATGGAATGTTGATGGGTGGGAGCAGCATAGTAAAATAAGGGGAAATGGGATGAAGGGTTTTGGGGAAAAGTAGAGAAAAGATTGAATGAAGGGTTATGAGGAAAAGCTAGGAACTGATATACTTAATAATCTTTCCTTTCATTTATTCTATTAGCAGATTTTGGTGAAATAAATTAACTCTTAAAAGAAATTCTTTTCCCAGCCTAACCTCTTTTTTAGCAAGGAATTGAAAAAGGAACCCTAAACTTTGAAATTTTCCCATATCACTACATTTTTTAGATCAGGTCTGCAATTCCACTGATACAGGAAATCCTTAGAAAGAAATTTCCTTTATCAATGTAAGGCAGTGCTCTCTCTATAATTAAGAGTATTAAATAATGACACAGTATGGAGGGAAGGTGGAATTTGAACCCAGGCCTTCCTATCTCTAAGGCCAGCTCTGTTCATTCCTATGGTGTTTCATATCAGCTAATAGAATACTAAAACACACACTTGTCAGTGTTATTGTTCTAAGATGTTATGATGGGAATAAAATACAGGATCTCATAAAATATAGAGACCAATAAAAATGGAGACAAGTTGGGGCAGCTAAATGACACAGTAAATAGACCACAGACCCTGGAGTCAGAAGGATCTGAATTTAAATGGGACCTCAGACACTAGCTGTGTGACCCTGGGCAAGTCACTTACCTTGATTGCCTCCCATTCTCTCACCCCTAAAATGAAAGCAGTTTCTATGCAGTGGCCACAATGAACACAACAGGTTCCTGAAGGGGAAAGATTGGAGTTGAAAAGAAGGATAAGCATAAATGATATTAGAGGGAGGACTTGTTTGTAGATTGGAGATACTATAGGAGTTTATTCATGTGGCAAATATGGGCCTTGCTGTACTTTCAAAGGCAAGAGAAGGACCTTTGAGTAGCTCTCTGAGATAATTAGTTTGTGCAAACAAAAGATGCTTATAGTACCTTTAACCTCGAAAAAGAATGCAAGTATGTTTTGGCCGTAAGCCTGGAAAGTGCCTGAAAAAGGTTAACATCAGTGATTTTTAAAAATGTTCTCCTTAGAATTAAAAAAAAAATTGTGCATGTAGCTTGCTTATTCTAGCTTTTTCTGCTTTATACATCCCTTATAATGCTTCTCTCCATACCCCACTTCCCTACCCTTTGCTCAGGACAGGGCCCAAGGATACTGGTGTCTCTCTTCAGGAATCTTACCCTTCTTGTCTGCTATACTAGAAATGTACTAATAAATGTTTAACAACTGGCTTTCCATAAAAAAGTATGCATGATATGATTTTAATAATAATCTTCATTTTTAATATTTTCTCTGTGAAAAATATTTTACACCCAAAGGTTCTAAATAAAGTCCTCATTTCTAAAATATAGAGAGAATTGACTCAAAGTTATAAGAATTCAAGCCATTTTCCAATTGATAAATGGTCAAAGGATATGTGAACAATTTTCAGAGGAAAAAATTGAAACTATTTCTAGTCAATGAAAAAATGCTCTAAATAATTATTAATCAGAGAAATGCAAATTAAGAAAACTCTGAGGTACCCCTATATACCTCTCAGGTTAACTAAGATAATATAATAATAATAATAATAATAATAATAATAATAATAATAATAATAATAATAATAATAATAATAATATAAGGAAAAGATTATGATGGATGTTAGAGGGGATGTAGGAAAACTGGGTTACTAATACATTGTTGGTGAAGTTGTGAACTGATTCAACCATTCTGGAGAGCAATCTGGAACTATGCCCAAAGGCCTATCAAACTGTACATACCCTTTGATCCAGCAGTGTTTCTACTGGGCTTATATCCCAAAGAGATCTTAAAAGAGGGAAAGGAGGAATTTGCACATGTGCAAATTCAGGCCAGTTCCAATGGTCTAATGATGAAGAAAGATTGTGGAGACCAGAGAGAGATCATAGTATTGTCTTTTCACTTTTTTGGTGGTTGGTTGTTTTATTTTATTTTTTTTCATTCATTTCCTTTTTGATCTGATTTTTCTTGTGCACCATGGTATTTGTGGAAATATGTATAGAAGAGTTGCACATTGGATTACTTGCCATTTAAGGGAGGGTGGGGGGAAGGAAGAAGTTAAAAAAAAATTGGAACACAAGGTTTTGCTAAAGTGAATTTTGAAAATTATCTCTCCATGTATTTTGAAAATAAATAGAAAAAAATTTTCTCTAAAGTCTAGACAATTAACAAATTTGTTGTAGTGTAGATGATTTATAGTGCTTGCCAGCTTCTAAGGTGTGAATGCTTACATTGAAAAAATGTTAAACTTTATTTTATTTTAAAATTATATATATATATATATGTATATTCTTAATCAGAAAAACCCACCTTCCCACCTTTCCATTCCACCTCCATCTTTGAGAATAAAATCTGTTACAAAATATGTATAATCAAGCAAAAAAAAATTTCTCATTGATAATATTTTAAAAAAAATGTTTCATTTTGTACTCTAGGAGGTGGGCAGTGGATAGAGTGCCAGGGAGTCTGGAGTCAGGAATTCTCCTCTCTGTGAATTCAAATCTGATCTCAGCCACTAACTAGCTGTGTGACCCAGGGCAAGTCACTTAGTCCTGTTTGCCTCAGTTTCCTCATCTGTAAAATGAGCTGGAGAAGAAAATGGCAAACACTTTGCTAAGAAAACTCTAAATGGGGTTTGAAGTGACTGAAAGCAACAACAAAAGCCATGTTTCATCATCAGTCCTCTGGACTCTTGATTGGTCAGCATTTCTAATTCCTATGTAGTTGGCTTTTCTGTATTAGTTCACACATGGACCTCTCTGAATACATCATTAAAAATAATAAATTTTATTTTTCTTTCAGTTCTAGATTTTCTTACTCCCTTACCTCTTCCTTATCTGTTGCTAAGGGGAGAAATACAAAATCCATCACAAATATGAAGGCAAGTTAAACAAATTTTGGTATTTCTTTCTTAATTTCTTATAGCACAACAATATTTCATCACATTTACATACCATAATCCATTCATCTCACACTGGGAATTTAACAGTCAGTTCTTGTGAGGAATTTTGAACTGGTTCCAGCACCCCTCTGTCTTATCTGTATTCATCCTGAATAATGTCATCAGGAAGGTAATAGACCTTTTTGATATTCACTACTTTAATACAGGCATTGAGGATAATTGGGGAGGAGTAGAAAGAAAGTAGAAGTAGAGTAGAAATCACAAGACCTGGATATTATTCCTGATTCTTCCTATGGACTAGTATTAAAGTTATATAAATCGTTGAAGAAAAATTGAACAAATTACAACCTCTCTGGATCATGTTTTCTTCATCTGTAAAATGTGATAATGAAAGTAATGAGACCTGAGTTCTTTTTCAGTTCTCAAATTTCAGAATTGTACCATTAAGGTCCAGTAAAAAAGGGGCTGCACTGGGAGTCAGAAAATCTGACTTTGAATTCTGGCACTATTATTACCTGTGTGATTTTGGGAAAGATAGATAACTTTCATGGACCTTAGTTTCCACATCCATAGAATAATGGACTAGAAAACAGCCACTGAGATGACCTCAGGTTCCTTCTCCCTTTTAAGTCTATGAATCTATATTCACAGTATAAACCAAAGCTTTGTAAACTGTAGGTAGTGATCTCACATGGGGTCATGTAAGTGCATGTGAGGGTCACAAAATTATGATTTATTATCAGTAAATGGTTGTCCCATATTCTTGAGATCATGGAAAAATTTCTTGGGCAAAAAGGTGTTACAAATAGAAAGAAGTTAAGAAGTCTTGGTAAAAGCTACTACATGTTAAACACTAGGAACTAGGATACAATCTGGCTTTGGAAATAGCAGCTGTGGATTTCCCTGGAGCTCCCAATCCCAGTTTTCTCTTAGGTAGGATTAAAATTAAAAAGCCCCTGAGGAATTTTATATTTACTTTTAGTTACCTTACCTGAATTTATTTGTTAGTTAACTGGAAAAGTATTTTATTTAAAACTAGATTATCTCCCCCCTTTTCCTTCTAAGTCCTCATCTTCCTTCTCAGGCTCTATTTCTTCTTTACTCTATTTTGTTCTCTAAATCAGTATTTCTCCACCTAAATTATAACCCATGCCAGTAAAATATCCATATTACCTACTAGAGAACTGTCCTTTCTGCCCTAAAACTTTTTTTGTAGTGTTCAGTCTTATATGTGATATAGTGGAAAGGAGCATACTGGCTTTGGTGATAGAGAATTCAATTTCAAATTCCACCCTTGACATTTACTATCTATGAGATCTTGGGCAAATCACTTATCCTTCCTAGCCCTCGGGTTGGTTTTTTTTTCATTTAAAATATGAGAGATTATAATAAATAATCTCTGAGATCCCTTCTAGTTCTAGATTTATGATCCTAATCTTACTAGGTATGAGGTACAGGAGTTTTTAATCTGGATACAACTTGGAATAGATGGCCTCCCAGGTTCTTTCCACCATTTTCTAAAGTGAATGCCCTTTCTTTTTTCCTCCCTCTCTCACTCCTTTTCCTACCTTTCCCTCCTTCCTTCCTTCCCCCCTTCCTTCCTTCCTTCCTTCCCCCCTTCCTTCCTTCCTTCCTTCCTTCCTTCCTTCCTTCCTTCCTTCCTTCCTTCCTTCCTTCCTTCCTTCCCCCCTTCCTTCCTTCCTTCCCCCCTTCCTTCCTTCCTTCCTTCCTTCCTTCCTTCCTTCCTTCCTTCCTTCCTTCCTTCCTTCCTTCCTTCCTTCCTTCCTTCCTTCCTTCCTTCCCCCCTTCCTTCCTTCCCCCCTTCCTTCCTTCCTTCCTTCCTTCCTTCCTTCCTTCCTTCCTTCCTTCCTTCCTTCCTTCCTTCCTTCCTTCCTTCCTTCCTTCCTTCCTTCCTTCCCCCCCCCCTTCCTTCCTTCCCCCCTTCCTTCCTTCCTTCCTTCCTTCCTTCCTTCCTTCCTTCCTTCCTTCCTTCCTTCCTTCCTTCCTTCCTTCCTTCCTTCCTTCCTTCCTTCCTTCCTTCCTTCCTTCTTTATTAAATGCTTACTATGTGACAAGCACTGTGTTAGGCATAGGAAATACAAATAAGGCAAAACATAGCTTCTGCTCTCGGGGAGGTCACAATCTAAAAAGGGAGACAACACACACAAACAAAGCTAAACAGGGTAAATTGGAGATTCAGTAAATATTAATAACAACAACTAACACTGATGTGACACTTGAGGGTTGGCAAGCAATTTGACATATCATCTCATTTGATCCTTACAACAATCTTATGACCTTGTTACTATTGTTAGCCCTATTTTCAAAAAGGTTGAGAGAAGTTAAGATGATTGGTTTGGGGATCACACAGCTACTCTCACAGGAAAATCATGAATTCAAGTCTAGCCAGTTATCCACTTTATCTAATGGTTCTGTCATTAAGGGAATACCTACAATAAGTGAAATACAATGTTCATATCCAATCAAGTACCTTCCATAATCATAAATATATATAGTAATATAATTATGACATCAATTATATTAGTATATTATTTCTATACAGACATACACACATATATTTATGAATGACATTCCATATTTAAGGGAACAGAAAAGCAATTTATTAGTGGGCTACACTAATTTTTGCCAGATAGTGATTATTAATGGTACCGTGCCTCAGTAAGCCAAACAAGTCAATTCCTTGGGGTCAGGGGCTTCTTTTTTTTTTTTTTTTCTTTTCTTTGGGACCCTAGCTTGTGGCAATGCTGCTTTGCATATGCTGATGTTATTCTCAATATCATTTCAGTCCCTGTTTAGGGTTTTCTTGGCAAAGATATTGGACTGGTTTACTATTTCCTTCTTCAGTTTATTGATGAGGAAACTGAAGCAGAGAGAAGAGACTAGCCCAGTATCACCAAGTAGGTATAGCACACCCTTCATAACTGGTTGCTTTCAGTGAATTGCCATGAATATACTAAGGATTTTTTCATTGGTTTCTATTCCAGCTTCCTTTATAGTTCTGAGTTGCATCTTGATTTCCCTTTTCTTTTTTTTTCACAGGGATTTGCTTTTATTATGACTACTTGGTTACAGGGAGTATTCAGGATCTTATGCTTGCCAAATGTTTCATATTGCTTAGGGATTGATGCCCAGTGAGTGGAAATTTTTCTAAGGTCCAAATTCAATTCAATTCTGTTCAATTCAACAAACATTTATTAACTGTAAAACACTACACTTGCAGAAAATCAGAAGGAAAAAAAAAGGAGGGGAAGAGGAATTGAGTCAGTAATAACAGTCAGTATAAATCAGGACCCTGTGGATGCCCGAGACTATTTAATAGCCACCCTCAGCCTTGCAAACATGTTTGCATTCACTTCTTTAAAACCCAACTTGAGGTCGGGGGTAAATTTTTGCTGCCTTGGCAACGAATGACATAGGGTCGAATTACTCCGGCTACTGAGTGGTTTAGGTGGTCTTGCTGGGGACACAAAGAGAAAAACAGAAACCCACGATCCTTCCACCAGCATGAAGGCTGAATCTAGCCCAAGAGTGTCCATCAATGGCCCTCTCTAAACATGGCAGACTAAAGCCGTTTCATAGAGGAAACACAAATATTGTCTTTTCCAGAAGACTCATGGACACAGCCTTGAATTACTTGTCAGGGATAGTTTTTGCTTCATCTCGGGGCGCTGCTGCCTTTTGATGACCTGAGAGAGGGAGTGTAGGGTGGAGAAAAACAAATTAGGTTTAAGGGGCCTGGGGGAATAAGAAGAAAAATCACAGCATTAAAAAAAAAAAAAATCCGAGCCCTGGAGGCTGTGTGTCTCATAGATACAGTAGTAGTGGGGGAGGGCGGGCACGCTGAAGGATACTATTTCAGGCCGACTCGGAGACAAGAATGTGTTCTTTGCCACGGGAAGAATGTTCCCTGAGTCAGAGCTGCTCATCGGGTGAGATGAAGGGAGGAATGTACACCCAGTCCCGGTTACTTGCAATGTTTCCAGCAGTTTTTTTCTCTCCTCTGCCTCCGATCCCCCCACCCCCCCTTTCCTTAAATGACTCATATATATTTTTGTCTTGCTAATTTACACTATGGCTGAGTTCTCCCCACCACCACCCCGCCCCCCGCCCCAGAGCAGCTCCTATTTCTGCAAATGTGGGAGTTTTCTAAGCCCCTGACTGAGCTGTGCCGCAAAACTGAACCCGTTTTGACAAAGCTAACTCTTGTGTCAGCTGTGTTCTTGATAGAAAAAGGAGGGGAAATGGGAGGGGGGAGGTTAAAAGGGGGAGCGGAGGGAGAAACAGATCGACAGAGGGGAGAGAAGAGGAGAAAAGACAGATAAAGGAGGGAAGGGGGAGAAAGGAGAAAGGCAGAGATAGAAAGGGGAAAACCCGATAAATAGAGGAGGGTGCCAAATAGGGGAGAGGGAGAGACTGGGGGGGTAGGAAAAAAGAGAGGGAGGGGGAAAGGGGCGAGGAGTGGGGAAAAGGAGAGAGAAGAAAGAGGGAGGGGGGAAGAGGGAGGAGAGAGACGGAGAAGAGACAGGCAGCTTGCTGACGTCAATGAAGACCACACTCTCTAGCCAGGATAACATTACTCCCTACCTCCACCGCCCACTCCCTCTAATTTACTAGAAACCAGGCAGTCTGTTTGGAAACTCGTAGCCTCCAGCATGTTTTCGCTGTTCCTCCCTTGACCAAAAGGGCTATTAATTATTGGGAGCTTGAAAGCTACCTGATTCCCTTGTTCAAAGACTGAAAACAGAGGGGATTTCCATGAGTAATAATTCAGTCCGTGCTTGTAGAGTGTGCACCGTAGGCTAGAGTAAATTGATCCAGCTGCTTGCGAGGAGGATCCAATGGAAGAGTGCCTGAGGAGGGGTGGGCTGGACTGGAAAGGTGGGATGGGGGATCGGGACGCATCCGCAGATGGAGCCGCATTGTGCAGTGTGGTCCCATGTGCTCTCGCTGGCCGCGGAGCGTGCTGCAGCCTGCTCCGGTTGGCGGGGCCCCGGCTGCAGCCTTCCTGTCTGGGCTGACTTGCATTGTGAGGCAAATTCACTGGCACATGTCGCAACAGCTTTCTTGGGTAATACCAGACACCCAGTGGAGGAGGGTTTGGGATGGCCTTATTTCCCAAGCTCTCTCATGATCAGTGACCCACCCCCCTGCCCCTTGTCCCCTTCCACCCCTCTCTGGTGCTGAGGTGGGCGTTTGCTTGGGCTTCCTAGAAGCATTTCCCGGCTATGTTGTCTGGATACCCAAAGCCTATTTACCAATAATCAAGAGTTGGCAGCTTTAACCTGTAACCCGAAGCTACAAAAATACTGAGTCCCCTACCCAGATGGTGGAGTTCAGAGTTCAATTAACTTGCTAGCCAAGGCTGCAAAGTTAATTTTTTATCTTAGTGAAAAATAATAAACACAGCGTTAGCAACCCAGTGTTTTATCAATTAGTAAATCGTTTCCAACCAGAGTACTTTTGTTTAATTTTTAAAAATTAAAATATATATATATATACATATTTTTTGCTTTTGCTTGTTTTTACGGTTTACTGATACACTTGAGTGCTTTTTATGAAACCATATGAGACTGTTTAATTTCTATCCTAGGCACTATAACAGAGTTCCTTTCACCTTAATTATACAGTATTATTGTTTCTTTTTTTTAAAGCTATATTGCTGGTAATATCCTATCTCAATGATAAAAGCACCAGAGTAAAGAAAGATTAAGTTGATTTACCTGGGTTCTAGCATAGAACCAAAATTATAGTTAGAATTCATAGGTATCCTTGCCCGGTTTTATTTTATTTTAATTTCTAGTATAGTTATGTCTCTAAGCATCTAAGCAAGTCTGGTGCCTTTCCTTATCTTATGGGATATTTATATTGCTGAAGATAATGCTTCAGTCAAATGGAGTTAGAGACTCTGACTGGAGATGCTGTATCAAGAGACAGTTTGTACATACAAAGGCTGTAATTAAAGGCTGAATCAGTCTATATGTCTTGGATCTTACCAAGTTGTACTGCAGATTGTTCATCCGTTTTGATTGTATTAACCGAATATAATCAACCATTTGGCGGTTCTATCCATTCTTCTGTCCTTGACAGTTACGGTGAGAACAAGTGATTCAACCCCCAAGTGGATAGATCTGGCACAGATGTCTCTTTATCCTCTTCCCTTTCCTCCCTTGATGCAAGTATTTCACAGGAAAACCAATATTGTCCCATGTTCCCAGGGCATATTTCTAAGTTAAAATGATTACTTGGGAGAGATGGGTAAAGGGTGAATGAGATTTCCAGTGGTTAGTAGGAAGTGGGTGAAGAAATTTTCACCTCTGCTTTATAGGTAGAAAAAGGCCTTGAGGTAGAAGAGAGACCCCAAAGGCAAAATTTCTTTAGTTTGGGTGAAATTACTCAGAAGTCCCTGTGACATAGCCCTTTGTCACCGGAAAGGACCTAGTGCCCTCATTGGCAGTGTGAGCTGGGAGCCCTAAGATAGCACAGAACATGCAGACCACAGTCCTGGAAGCAGGCCTGGTGGCACTGGGTTGGGGAGGCAGTGTCAGCAGTAGCTTGAAAAAAAGAATTGACGTTTTTCTTCATTGGGTAATACTTGTCCTCAGGATTGAGGGCACTATCACCAGGTCTGTCTGCATTGTCAAAAAGAAATGAGTGAGTGAACAATTATCTAGTAAATTCATTAAGTTCTTATAGCCAGTTATATATATATCAGTTATATCAGATACAGAAGAAGGATTTTAGGCCCCATTTAGTTTGCTTCTCCAGACAGTTCAGTTTTATGAGGTTATTGCCCGAACTTTCCTCCTAGTTTGCTTTTTATAACCCTAACTTTTTCCATCGTTGAAAACAAAAGTCATTATTGAAAAACAAAAAAGCTAGAGCAATATACTCTATGTACTGGCAGGGGTGGGGGGATTATTTGAAAAAAAATCCCCAAGTTTTAAAAATAATCTGTTATTCTGGTATAGGAAACACTATATTCTCTAGTCTTTTTTTTCCCTCTTAATAATATATTTTGCATAAAAGCTATAGAACAACAAAATTCTTTAGGAAAACCTACTTCTGACACTTTTCATGAGGACAAAATTCACATTAAGCCTTACATGGAAGGGGAATTATCAAAGTTTTATCAAATGAGCAAATAATCCTCTTCCCCCAATTTCATGAAAATCTAAACATTAAATTTTCATCTCAGCCTAAGAACTTCATGAGCCTTATTTCAGAAGAATAGCAAGTGTATTTGAACAAAATTATAAAATAAAATCAACAAAATAGCAGTGTGCTCAAACTGAAAGCAGATTCTTTTGCTTGTACAAGTCTTTTTTTTTTTTTTTTTTTTTTTTTAATGAGCTAAGTGTTAATTCTAACATCCAAAGACAGTGAAGTGTGAGGTTAGATAAGTGTTTGCTAGAATCTTATTGCCATGTGGATTCTGCAAGGTGAACTTAAAGGTAACGGATTTTAACTAATAAATTTCAGAACTTTGAGCTATGGAGTAAAGCCTTTTGCCCTGACTTTGAGGAGGCCTGTACTGACAACAGAATTCCCAACCACCAGCTAGAGGCTCACTGTTAACTGCAGACATGCATTCTGATCCCCATAAACTCCTGTGAGGGAGTCTATGATTAATTTTGCAGGCGTTTATTGAACAGGATGACATGGCTATTTGCTAGCTCAGGATTCAGACCAGAAGATGGCTATCAAATGGACCAGTTAAGTTTGACGTGTCTCCCCAAAGCCACCGTTCAGAGCAGGAAAGATTGAAGTCAATTTGTGGATTTAGCTGATTGATCCTACAATGTGCCTCTTTAATCTTAATTTTTTTAAAAACTTGTTTGAGGAAAAAAAAAAAAAACCAAAACCAAACCCCCATAAACCAGCCAAGTGCTGACTTGTATTTTGTCCTGGATTTCAGTATGGGTAGTTTAAATGTTGCGTTTGTACAAGCCCTCACGCTATCCATTTTCTGCATATATTTTTCTAGCTAAAAGCCTTAAAATTAACATAAGTGATATTTTTAGGAGGACTTGAGACTTGATTGTACTTCAGCTTATTTTCTAGCTATGTGGATGCTGACCAGTCCCATAATAAATTAAGTGGGCCACGCATTCCATGCATTTATTTCCTGAGTGTTCAGAAACTCTGCTATCACCACGGATCTATTTCTGTCGATTTTTTTTTTCTCTGTGTGGTTATCCTGACTTAAAGGTCAATGACTAAATAGTGTTTGGACAGTGTCTAGCGTGAATGCTTAAACCGTGGGGCCTAATGTGTAACCAGTGCTCTTTCTTCTCTGTCAGCAGTTGGCAAGAGGCTACAGTAAAGCCTGCTTCCAACAAGTAAATAGATATATACATGTATATATGTGCAGTGAGGGGAGGGACAGCCAGAGTAAGCATTTGAAATCTACCCCAGCAGTTGCTTCAAGTGATAAGTGTGTTTGAGTAACCTGTAAGCCATGCGGATGCACAGGTTTCAAAAACAGGAAAGCCTCTTGTTTAAAAATCCTTCTAAAGCAACATGTGGGCTCAGAAAAGAAACTGGCTTGTGGTTTAGTGATTGTACTTCCTTATTGATATAATAGTTAGGTGGTGCAAGGTCTCATGGGATTGCAGTGTTAGTAACCACAGCCCTAACAGTTAGATTCTCTGGGTTCTGAAACAGGCCAGGGGGCTTTTTGGACAGATGGGAAATCTAACAATTTCCCTTTTCATTTCCCCTCTTGTGTGACTCTGTTAATTTAAAAAAAAAAAAGAAAAAAAATTGGTAACAGAAAAGGGAATTTTGCTAACACTTAAAGGAATTAAACTTTTCTCTGAATCTGTGGTCCCTTCATTTCCTTACCCACCCCACTCAAAAACATCTTATCTGGTTCTGTTAACTTTTCAGGGGGCATATGTTGAGTTAACATGCTTTGCAAGTGGGTTCACATGAGGCAGCCTAATCTGCTTTGGTGGGGTCAGGTAGGAAGGTGATATTCTAAACCTGTGATTCAGGGGTCCGGTAGGAATTCTTAAGGAGAGAGGACTCTTTATTCCAGTACAAATCAGTAAATTTTATGTAATTTAGAGTGTTGTCACAGCTTCTCATAGTTAACTGACTTGTCAGGATTCATGGCCAGTATGGGTTAAGACTTGAACACAGATCATCTTAAGTCTAAAAGTCAGTTTTCTATGCAATATACTATCTTGTCCATCCTGTGCAGTGTGTTCATGTGTGCCCCCCCCTTTATTATTGTTCTACTCAAAGCTTTACAAGTTGTTAAAGATAAGCCAGACTATGACCTTATCCTTTTTTCACTTAATAAAAAGGCTTTGACTTGGGAAAATGCTTTTTGAGGGCTGGACCAATGTTCTGAAACTAAGATGAAAATAGACTACATATATGGGACCATGGCTAACTGACTATGGGAGCAAGTATTCCCTTGGTCTGGTTTGTCAGGGATTGTCTTACATTGGGAAAACATTCAGAGCTTCCCTTGAAACCAGTGATTCTTAGAATCTTCTGTGTGTATGTGTGTGTGTGTGTGTGTGTGTGTGTGTGTGTGTGTGTGACACAGAGACAGAGACAAAGACACAGAGATATAGGAAGAAAGACAGACAAAAAAGAGACTGAGACAGTGACACACATGGAGAAAAGGAGAAGAGACAAAGAGATAGACAGATAGAAACAGAGAGAAAGGCTGGGAGGGAGGGAAGGAGGGAGAGACAAAAACAGAGATAGAGATACATATAGACAGATTATTATAAATTATTAGATACAGAAACACTCATACAGAAAAAGGCAGAGAGGAGAGACACAGAGAGACAGAGAGAGACTGAGACAGAGAAGAGAGAGAGAGAGAGAGAGAGAGAGAGAGAGAGAGAGAGAGAGAGAGAGAGAGAGAGAGAGAGAGAAGAGACAAAGAGAGACAGAGACAGAGAGAGACAGAGACAGAGAGAGACAGAGACAGAGAGACAGAGACAGAGAGAGAGACAGAGAGACAGAGACAGAGAGAGAGACAGAGAGAGAGAGAGAGAGAGAGAGAGAGACTGAGACAGAGAAAGAGAGAGAGAGAGAAGAGACAAAGAGAGAGAGAGAGACAGAGACAGAGAGAGAGAGACAGAGATAGAGAGAGAGAGACAGAGACAGAGACAGAGAGAGAGAGAGAAAGAGAGAGAGAGAGAGATACAGAGAGAGAGAGAGAGAGAGAGAGAGAGAGAGAGAGAGAGAGAGAGAGAGAGAGAGACAGAGAGACAGAGAAAGTAGCAACCCAGGAATATTGAATTTCCTTTGTCCCAGTGCAGTGCATTTATAGAGTATAAACATCCTTTTAAGGGAAAAACAGAAACAAAAAAACAAGTCTCCTGGCTGATGTCATTGTACAGATCAATGCAAAAGGCTTTCAATCCTCTTGCTGTTGTTGAGTCTCTTCAGCTGCGTACGACTCTTTGTGACCCTTTTCTTGGTAGAGATCCTGAAGCAATTTGCACTTTTCCTTCTTCTGCTCTTTTTATGAATGAGAAACTGAGGCAAACAGGGTGAATGAGTTGTTCAGGATCACAACCAGATCTGAACTCACAAAAAAGAAGTCTTTCTAACTCTTCTAGGCCTGGTCCTTTATTCTAATACTCTATTCCAGAACTTATTTTTTTATGAAGTCATAAGGAAACTGAATCTTATCAGACATATTAAGGATTATGATTAGAAAAAGAGCCCTATGTTCATTCAACAAATCCTTGGATGCCTACTCTGTGCAGAGCACTGTGCTAAGTGCTAGAAGAAATACAACATTTTGATAAGAATTTGTCCTTCCCCTCTTAGAATTTATAGTCTTGCAGGGAAATAATATGTAAACACTGATGAATGTAATATACAATATCACTTGATAAGTGAGTTACAATTACCCCTAAAGTGCTCTATGAGATTGAAGGGGGAAGTGAGATCAGACCAAGCTTGGAGGCACTGAGAGGGTATAGATTTTTGAATTGGACTTTAAAGGAGGGATGGGCATTCAATAGAAGAAGAAAGGGAATCATAACATTGTAAGAATTAAAAATCATGAACAAAGTGACAAAGGACATGTTGGGGACAGAAAGTAGTCTTTTTTGTCTGCGTCATAATATATAACAAATAACATCAGTAAGACTAGAAAAGTTGGACAGCACCAAGCCCTGAATGCCAAGCCAAAAAGTTTGACTTGGCTGACAATAAAGAAATAGCCATTGAATTCTTATTTATTTATTTATTTTTAGTAGAGATCATATCTATTCATGAGGAAGATTATTTTGGCAGGGTGATGAAAGAAGGATTGGGGAAAAAAAAAAGAGTGGAGATGGTAAGATTTAAGGAAACTATTGTAGTAATCCAGAAAGGTAGTAATGAGAGGCTAAATAAGGGAAGATAGAATGGAAGGAAGAAATTCAAGAAATTTGTTTATTGATCAGATATGACAGATGAGAATCGATCTAGAGGTGAAAGGGAGCTCAGAAATGCCTAATCCAACTCCCTCATTTTTTAGATATCCCAAAGAGGTCAAATAGTCAATCAACAAATATTTATTAAGCATCTGCTATGTGCCAAACTTGCCTAATTTACTTGCAGTAATTGAAGGCAGGGCCTCTAATTCCAGAGTCATTTTTTCCCCCTCACTATATAGAGATTTTGAACATGAGAGAGGTGAAGATTTACTATGCATAGATGTATATATATGTATACATGTGAGTGTGCATGTATACATAGGTAGGACAGTGTTATACCTAAATTCAAGAAATTTGGGGAAAAAAATAGGGAGAAGAGAGTATATTTTAAGTGAATTTGAATGTGAACAGATAAATCACTCAAATGTCAAGTAGTCTTTCATCCTGCTTGCTACCTTCTCTTCTAACATCTTGCAAAAATGGCAAATAGAAAATAGGCAAAATGTGCATCTTGAATGAACCTTTTAAGTATTCTCCTCTTGAACCTCAGAGGATGGAGCAAGTATGGAACACCAAAGAGTCCTTTTAAAAATGTGTGTGCCTGTGTGTGTGTGTGTGTGTGTGTGTGTGTGTGTATATGTGTGTATTTTCCTTGATTAATTATAAATCAGCCTGAAAAGAGACCATATGAAGGGCAGCTGGATGGTACAGGGGATAGAGCACTAGCCTTGCGTTCAGGAGGACCAGAGTTCTAATCTTACCTTTGAACACTGAGTGTTCTGTGTGACGCATGGCAAGTCACTTAAACTTGATTGCCTCACTAAGAAAAAAAAATATGACTTTTCTATACCTAGCCCTCCTTGGAGATATTAAATGAAACTTTTATTCTGGGGTGCTGTGTGAGGAATTTCAACTGTCCACTTGTTTTTGTTTTTGTTTTTGTTTTTTTCATTTTCCATTGATGACCTATCCTACTGACTCACTCATTCTTTAACATTACTCTTTGTAGGATTGAAAATTGTATCCATTATATCTAGCCCCATTCCTAGTCTCTTTTCCAGGAGAGTCCAAAGAACTGTCCTTCCCATTTCTCTCTTCCTAATTACAAAGTAAATCTAAAGCTGAAGAAACACAATGTTTTATTGGTGGGTAAGGCTATATATGAGTAATTCCTTTTTAACTATCAAAGAAGACACAAGGATAAGCAGATATTATGAAACTAACAGGACTTTGTACCATGTCCCACCTCCTATTTTTCTAAACAATTTGATCATCTTTTGTTATCTCAGTAATCCTTGCAATACCCCTGTGAGGCAAACTAATGATAGGGATTATTACCTCCATTTTGCAGATAAGGAAAGTGGGACACCAAGTATAAGAATACCTCATCTAAGTCTACAGAGTGAGTCAGTGATAGAAAATAAGAAATGGACCCTGATCCCCTGATTCTCAGCTTCTTCCTGGAGGCCATGGTTCATGAGATCATTATGTGTATTTGCTTTTCACAATAAAGTGAGCTTTGTTTTGTTTTTTTAATAAGTTACCAGCCTGGATATATTTCTAGAGAAATTCAACTGGCCACGATAATTTGAGTCACTTATTGATAGAAGAGAAGAACATAGTTTGTACAGCAAATGAAGTCACACTTTTATTTTATCCTGGATTTTCCATGAATTTCCAGTATGAAAATTCATTCTCTTAAAATGCTTTCAATTTCTCAGATTTAAAGATCATTAAATAAGAGAACTAGAGCTTAGAAGTGTTCCAATCTAACAGAGATGTGTCTTGGCCTTTCATTATATTCCTATAGCTTAGAGCCACACCTGGCACATAGTAGGCACTTTATACATGCTTGTTGACTGACACGTTAGCAAGTAAAAATTCAGAGTCTGGCCCTCTGATTACAAAATCAGTTCCCATTCTCTGACATAATTGACACTTCATGAACTTTTTGAAATCTTTATGTTGAAGTTAATAGCTGCATAATTTTAATGCTTATAGAATTCAAGAGAGTTCTGTGATTCTATCAATCAAAAAGCATTTATTAAGTGACTTCTATGTGCCAGGCCCTGCTCTAGGCTCTGATAAAATACAAATAATTTTGAAACCATATTTTATGTTTGTGGAAGGCTTTCCAGGAAGTTGTTTGACTCAAAGGAAAATGTTATTTCACAATTTGCGGGATTTTCTGGCTCAGTCTCCATGGCCTCAATATAGGAAACTGCCCTTTGAGAGTTTCAGTAAATCAAGGCTCATTCTTTTGTGCTGCTAGTTACTTATGTTCTTGAGATGGTCAAGGATGAAGTAATATATCTTTTTTTCTTTCCAGTGACATTTTCTAAGTGAAGCATTTCTTGCAAAAAAAAAAAAAAAAAGGAGAAAACACCCCCAGCTACCCCAACAATTGAGGTACATTGCAACATTGTATACTTCTACAACTCATAAAAAGTCTAAAGGCCAAATTAGATTGAAAAAAATGTAGTCATAATGACAAATAAGTGCTAATCTACATCAAAACAAATTCTAAATATATCTCTAAAAACAACTGACCAACAATTGTGTATGCCTTCTACCAAGTAACTCATCTCATGTTTAAAATACATATATATATTTTATGTACTTACTTTTTTTTTTAGTAGAACTCAAGGAACCTCAAATTAAGTAAGATTGGGAGTGAATAATTATAATTTTCTTCATTTAATGGATGGAAGAACAGAAATGACACAGGAGAAATGTACCCTGAAGTCATACTATAAGTTAGTGTTAGAATGAAATTAACTTATATAAGCTTCTTGAAGAATAAAACTATTTTCTATTTCGTTTGTTTATCCCCAGCATATAATACATATACACCTATATAGTGATATCTAGACATAAGATATCTATTTCTATATATAATATACACATGTATATACATACACACACATAATTTGTTCTAGACCTGTATCATTGAAGAGAGTGAAGAATTGCCTAGGATCACTGATTTTTGACTTTTCCAAGATCACATATTCAGTATGTGTTAGAGGTTGAACTTGAACCTTGGTTCTTTTTGATCTCAAAGATTACTCCATATCTATTACACTACGAATACTGCCTTGAACAGAATTTGTTGTTCAAATGTAGCTGAGTCTTCTATTTGGGGTTCTCATGGTGGAATGGTTTGCCATTTCCTTCACCAACTCATTTTACATTTTACAGGGAGAATGCCCAGGGTCACACAGATAGTAATTTGATTTGAACTCAGGACCATGAGTCTTCTTGACTCTAAGTCTGCCATTTTATTTACTGTGTCACCCAGCTGTCCTTGAACAAAATAAGGACATAATAAATGTTCACTGGATTAGATTAATTTTTAAGCTATTATCATTATAACCTAGCCTAGAATTAGACTAGAATTAAATCATGTAAATATAATTTTAATTTTGCCCAGTGACCTCTATAGAAAAGTATTTGATAAATACTTACTATGGGCCTAGGCATTGTGAGTGACATCAAAGAAATAGTCAACATGATCCCTGGATTCCATTTTTAAACTTTACAGTTAAAAAAAATCAGCTATTAATATAACATATTTTGATACATAAACTAGGCCTGGTTCTGAAAACAAAACTTCTGTAAAAACTGATTATTCATTTCTTTGTAATTCTCAAGGTATTCAAATTAATCTATTAGTAACTACTAAAAAAAAATCTCATTATATATGACAAGATGCACAACATCAAGGACTTTCACTCTCTTGATTGGGAACCATCTCGTTATGGCATCCAAATCTCACTAGAATATGGAATCAAGTTGGGGAGACATGATGTTGTTGTTTGTTTTTGTTTCATTTATTTATTTAAATTTCTTTTTTTCCCGATTAATGAACATTCACTTTATCTGCTTCCCTTTTCCATTGCAAACAAATACAAAACAAAACTTTTGTAATAAATATGTGTGTAGTCAATGCAAAACAAATTCCTGTATTTGTCATGTCCAAAAAGATATATCTCATTCTGCACCCTGAGTCTATCACCTCTCTATCAAGGCCATTAGTCCTCTGAAATCATAGTTCTTTCTTGTGTTGATCAGAGGTCCTAAGTCTTTCATTTCAAAGTTGTTTGTCTTTATAAGTGTGCTATTATTGTATAAATTATTGTCTTGATTCTGCTTATTTCACCTTGCATCAATTATACAACTTTTCTCAAGTTTGTCTAAAACTGTCCTTTTTGTCATTTATTTTACAGCACAGTAGTTTTCCATCACATTGATTTATCATAAATTATTCATCCATCCCCCAAGTAGTGATGCAGACTCCTTAGTTTTCAGTTTTTTTGTAAGAACAAAAAATGCTGCTATATTTTTGTATATGTGTGTCCTTGTTCCTTTATTTGATCTCTTTGGAGGTATAAACCTAGAAGTGGTAGTATTGTGTCAAAGGGTAGGTATAATTTAAATAATTTGGGGGACATAGTTCCAAATTGTTTCCAGGATGATTGAACCAATTCACAACGTTACCACTAGTGCACTGATGTGCTATTTTCCACAGCTTCTCCAACATGCTATTTTCTTTCTTTTTTACCAGTTTGATTGGTGTGGCAGAAATTCAGACTTGCTTCAATTTATTTTTCCCAATTAGTAGTTATTTGGAGCATTCCCTCCCCATATGACTATTAATAGCTTTTAAAATGACTTATGTCCTTGTACCATTTATCAACTGGAGAATGCCTTTTATGTGGTGTTTTTTTAAAAAACAAATTTGATACTCATGTCTGAAAGAATGAGAGAACCAGGTAAAGCAGTATATAATTTAGTGCCATATTATACGATATATTCTGTAGATATTAAGAATCAATAAGATAAAATATCATTGTGGAGTGCTTTATGGGAATAGAGAAAAGGTAGGAACTAACATTGAAATGGTTTGGATGCCCATCTTAGACATGACTTTGCCATTCTATTATCATTATAAGTAGACATACTTTTCTGAAAATTTCCAAAAGATTGTTGCTTCTGGCTTCCCACTGAATGGAAGTGATCCTTTCATCAGCCAGATTCATTCCTTTGCCTTGTGCCACAAAAAGATCATTTAATGTGGTATTAGAGAGGATGTCACTTCTTTTGTGAAATCTTCACTGGTCCTTCCCCCAATTTCCTGCTCTTTCCACCAAGTGATTCCATTATAATTTGATATTCAAGCATTTCCCTTATGTACTTAAACTATTCTGATTTGTATTATGTTTATGTGTGTTGGTATAATTATTTCTCCTGAGAAGCAGTCTGGTTTAGTGGATAGATAAATGGGTCTCATAAAGACCTCAGTTCAAGTCTAACCTTGAACTGCACACTCTCCTAGCATGTCCATGTTGTATACTTGGATTAAGTGTTGAAAAGAACCACAGAAGGGACCATAGCTGCTGTATGACAGAGCTCTCAGTTGAAATCTAGAATATCCAAGTTCAAATCTTGAATCAGAGACTCACTGTGTGACCCGGGAAATTCACTTAAGTTTTCCTCATCTGAGAGGTTCATAATAGCACCTTCCTCCTAGGGTAGATATAAAGATCAAACAGAAATATACGTAAAGTGCTTTGTAAACCTAAAGCACTAGATTAATGGTAGCTTATGATGATGCCTGACATTTTAGAGCAAGAAAATAGATCAGGAAGGTTGATTTTTATAAGGTCACATAGCTAGTTAAGTGTCAGAGTATAAAATTGGAACCTACCTTTGTGGCCATGGGCAAGTCACTTAACCTCAGTGTCCTGAGCAACTCTCTCAGACTGGATGTTACTGACAAGCTGCCCATCTGCATTTATAGAGGGACACCTGGACTTCCCCATCCTGAAATCCCAGGACCAAATCAATTTGGTCATGGCAAAGGTTCACTCATTCTGATTTACGGCCGCCTGTCTCTATGTGGCTCACAGCAGCCCCTCAGCAATGTGTGCCCACTTGTGTGGTCGTCTGGAGGGAAAGCAGAACATCCACATGATTGATTTCTACCAAGTCTAATTCAAGTGCATTGTACAGGGGGCCACTAAGTGCCTGGGAAAGAAATCAGAGGGAAGCCAGCACACATTAGGTATTGTATTAGAAGGATGCCAATGCAGAGAATTTGGTTTTTATCTTTGGTTCCCTTCAAGTTTGAACCCAACCACATAAGAGTTCTGGGTTAGAAGGAGAAAACTAGGTCTGTCCCAATTATTTACATGCCCTCTATACCTTCTTTGTTCCACATGGCTGTGTTTATAAGCTGCATTGCAAAAGGGAAGAAGTCCTGCTTAGTGATTTGTACAGGAAATTGGAAATTGGAAACCCCAGAAGCTACCCTCAGCTCTGTCTCCAATTCGTAATTAGACAAACTGACCTAAATTCCTTTGATTCCCCCATCTGCAAAATGGGAATAATACTTGCTATTAAACCTGTATAATCTTTTGATTTCCATAATTGAGAAGTGTTATTAAATACAATATTTGATATATTTTCTTGCATATTTATATTAATTACAATATAATACAATATATTGCAATACACATTATAATAATATAACATATATTATATAACACATAATGTGTATTTATTTATTGTATATTCTCTACATGGGAAAGAATTCTTGAAATCCAACTTAATATCATATGATAATAACACCATACATTAGCACAGCACTTTATATGTTGGATAGTACTTTAACTACATGATATAATGTGATCCTCACAACAGTCTTGTGAAGCAGGCAGCAAGTATTTATTCAGCATCTACTTATATGTCAGGCACTATGCTAAGTGCTTTATAAATAATGATGCCTACATCAAGCCTGTGAGGTAGGTGTATTATTATCCCCATTTTATACTTGAGGAAACTGAGGCAGACAGAAGTGAAGCCCAGGGTCTCACAGTATATATCTAAGGACATGGGATCCTGTGCATCCTGTCTTTGTTCTTGTTCTGTAGATGGTACAATTGCCATAATCACTATTTTACAGAGGAGGGATTGCTAGATGCTAGACCCAAACTTCTAAGTAGTGGTAAGTTAGTATTGTGTCTCTCAAATCAGAGAAAAGATTCCAGCTTAGAGGAAAGGAGTCAAATGTAGACACCTAAAGCATAATCCCACAGACTTCAAGATCAAGTATAGATAACCAGTATACAGCAGAAGTGAGACCCAGACTCAAATCTGATTCCAAACTAATACTCTGTTTATTAAATTGTTTTTCCTCTCATATAGAAAGAAATTGTCACTTAGTTAGTGGAAGAGAGTTCTCCTCAAAGTCAAGAAGACCTAGTTCAAGTTGCCTTTCATATACAAAACTTGAGCAAATCAGAAAGAATTCTGAACTAATCCTTTAACCTCTTAGAGTCCTAGGCAACTCTAAAACCAAGTTACAGAGTGATTGGGAGAAGGATTGAGATTTTTGTCACTGGCAGTTCCCAATATGAATGAAATTGTAGGTATAGTTCTTTTCCTCTCTTCTCCCACTTCCTCAATTTTGTTTCCCTGCTTAAGCAGTTGTAATAAAGGGGAACTTACCACCTAATAGAATGACCTTTTTCATTACATAGAAATAAATATTTTCAAGTTGGAACACTGGGGGAATTAGTTCAAGTGAATTAAAAACAAACTCTTTTTTATTGGTTGTTTCATCTTTTTCTAGGCTTTAAATTTAAAGATTTAGGTGTCTACATTTGACCTCTTTCCTCCAAGCTGGAATCTTTTCTCTGATTTGAAGGACACAATGATAGAATTGGACTCAGTTGAGCTACCAGGTGTACCATGATGTAGAAGTTTGGATCTAGCATCCATTTGTTTCCCTCTCTCTGTTTGGGATGTCTCAGTTAGTGCCTCTTCCTTTTTGGAAAACAACAGTGAACTTTGTTCAGCCAAAATCCTATTTCCCAAACTCTGATATTTGCTCACTTGCTTTGCTCCCTCCAGCTGTTCCCAACTGCAGACCACTTATTACACATTGTTTGCTATTTCCGCTGTTCCAGCCTTGCCTGGAAGGTAGCCAGAGGAATCTGTGGCCTACAGAGCACTCATTTCAGTACTTGTGGCCTTGACTTACATAGGTCAAAGTCAATGACTAGCCTCTTTGGGAAGCAAAGGGTGAATATGCCTATAATTTAAACCGATGGGTTAAAAACAGCCTTAGTGAATCAGCACCCTCTACAAAAAAGACCAGAATTGCTTTGCTTTGTTCACACTTCTGGTTGCTTGTCTACAGAATACTGGAAGAAAAAAAGTCCAGTTCAGAACAACCGAAGCAAAAATGCAAGCTGATAAGAGGTGATAAAAAGAAATGTTTATTCTTGGAGAACATAACACAGTTTTTCAAATAACCTTTCATGATGATGTAGAAAACACTGTATTTGCAATTTTTTTTCAAATGACACCCTTTGCCAAGGCCAACAATGACTAATTATATTCAGTCATCAGATTGGCTGTAAAGTTGGCATTCTCAGCTATATTGTTAATGGATTTCAGTGTAATTGATTGGATTGACTTTATGACAATCCAAAAAGGCCAGTAGGATGGTTAAAATTTGCTTCACATCAACTATGTTAATGTATAGTGATTTTAGGTATTATAGAGATTTTAGACATGCTTCTTTGTTATTTCATTTTATAAATGAGGAAACTTACCTTCAGAACAGTGAAATGGCTTGATAAACCTTGGTTTGTTAACCAGACAACTAAATTAAAATGCAGTTTAAATGTATTTGAATAATTTAACCAAAGACTTTGGATTACTCCTTCTCCCCATTCTTCCTCTAAGGATTTCTCCCCCTTGAATTAAAGAAAAATTGCTTCAACTTTTTACTTCCTTTAACTTTTGAAGTTTAGGTTATGAGCGCCAAAGAGTCATCTGTTTCCATATTCTTTTGCTCATATTTCTCTCTCTAAGCCTCTTCCATTATACTGTCTTCAATATTCTCAAAGGTGTTCAAGATTGGCTGAAACCCATCTGCCAAACTAGCATAAGCTGGAGGATGGCCTTTTTCCAAAGAGTATATTAGGCCAGACACACCTGTCTGATGTGGATGGACAAACCAAGTACTCCTTTTCCCACTTGGCCTGTCAGATACAGCTGAATACTTTTGGCAGATAGTCAGGCAATTTGGAAATTCACTTGCTGCTTTCAGCTGAGACAGACCACCTGGTCAGAGTCAGACCTGGTACGTTCATTGTCCAGTTCCCTGAACATTCAGTCCTGGAACCCTTTCTTTTAAAGCCCTCCAACATGCACATGTCCTTTTGGGTAGAACTATATAGCAGGAAAGAGTGAATAGAAAGTGAAAGGAGAGTTTAGGAGAGTGAATCATTCTAAGAAGGCTCCCAAGGGCAGTGTAAATTAATGGTAGTGGAAGAGGTCATAGTAAAATACCTGACATTTATATAAGGCCTTGAGATTGACTTTCCCCATTTAGAATCTAAGCTTCTTGAAACAGGGGTTTTAGGGCTTGTCTCTATTTATATCTCCAGTTTTAGGTACAGTGCTTGGCACACAGTAAGCTACAATAAGGCTAATAAACACCTAATAAACACTCCTCTCTCCTTCAGTTCTTTTCTGCCTCCCTCCTCTTTCTTCCTTTTTTATTCTCTTTTTTTTCTTTTTTTCTATTCTCTTTATTCATCTACCTAGTGCCTATCCATTTATCTCTAACATCTGTCTGTCTGTATTTATCCATTTCCCTCAATCTATCTATCCACCTATCCATCTGTGTCTCTTTCTCTCTTCTTCCTCCAACTATTCATCTATCTCTCTGTCTCTGTCATCTATCTGTCTGTCTTTACCTGTCTCTATCTTTAACTATCTATCTATCTACCCACCTATTCATCCATCTATATAGCTCCCTATCCATCTATCCAACCATCCATCTATCTTATTTAGACTGAGTTTGGAAAGTTGTTTGTAGGTAAACCTTACAAGATGCTGTACCTTAGTATTGTTCCCAGTCCAAAGTTTGGTCTTCACAATAAGATAGAATGTCAATTTAGAGTGGAAGGGAGATCCCTAGCAAGACAACTGGGACTTGCTATTTGTACAAGGAGCTCCTTTTCTGGTAGTGGATGGGCCCATTTAAGCAATCATATTAATAGATCAAAAAATTGCTTAGTGAACAGAGAATTACAAAAAAGAAATTGTGTGTTGTTAAGAGGCTATCTACATCAAACCAATAAAATACCTTGATATCTCTCCCTTCTCTGCTTTAGGGTTTTGAATTTAGTTTTTTGAACTTGGTGGAATTTTTTTATCTAGATGAAAAATTATAATAACAGAGTAATTAGTATTTATTAGTATTAGTAACCTCTCTTCAGAAGGTACTAGAGAGGTGCAGACAAACTTTTACTCTCTTGACTCTTTTCTCTAGATTTCATGCAGACTGTATTTTTCTATTTATTTTTGCCATGATCAAAGGCACTTTCCAAGATTATAACTTTGCTTTGGAATTAGAAAGATCAAGGTTGAAATCTTGCCCCACATACTTACTAACTGTATGATCCTGGGTCTCAATACTTTTTTGTAAAATAAGGTGTCAATGATCCTTTCATTGGTTTCCATTTAGATTGGTGACTCCTTGTTGAGACAATGAGAATCCACATTGACTTATCTTTGAGGTGTTCAGAGATCTTTCTTCATACCACCTTTGTGAATTATTTTCTGCAGATGTCATTGCACTTATTTTACTTATGAGGGAACTGAGACTTGGTCAGCTTAAAAAATCTAAAGTAGCAGAGACTAACTTTAGTTTCATTTCTTCTGACTCCAAGTTTCTTCTATGCCATACTCTGAGGTCTCAAATTATATGATTCTGGGAATACCTTACTCTCATTAGGAACAGGGTTAGGAAACATTTCTTAGGTGAATTTCTTCTTCAGTCAGCTAATATCAACCACTTTATGCAACTTCTTATTAAATTCATTTTCAGAAGGTGACATTTTCTGCCACAGAATTGGGTCCCAGGTCAGAGGAAGATAGTTGACTAGGCTTCTGTCTCAGTAAAGATGACCGAACCAAAGGACATTACATGGTACACTGATGGAAACTATTCCTTCTACAAGTCTTGCGGTGACTTAAGATATTCCCTGTTTCTCTCCATTCCTGACTACTTCCCTTTCTTTTCCAACTGTGGGAAACCCACAGAACTAGTGCAGGAAGAGAAGGCAGAGTATTTGATGGCATGAGAGTTCCCACCACATCAGGACTATAATATGAATCCATGACTAGCATTCACCTCTCTCCTGGCAGAGCCTGAAACTAAGAACTAATTGACCACAATAATAATCTTTTTTTCTAATCCATGGTTTTGCAGTAGTTGAATCCTTCATTAGGATTCAGCAACTACTTTAAGTTGTGAGTCCATGGATACCAAAAGGTACCTGGGTTCAGATTAAGTCACAGATAGAAAAAAACAAGAAAAAAGAAATAGGTGAATAGGAGAGGAGGAGATAAAGTTAAAAAAAAAAGAACCAAGAAATAATTGCAAAAACAGAGTGGCAGAAGATACTTATCAGACAAATGATTAGGTCTCTCAACATTGATTTTGGATGATGTTGGGATAATTCTGCCTATTAAGAGGGTAGTGTCTTCTGGAGGAAACTGGAATCTTTTTCTTGATCTGATGTTTTTATATGTATATTTTATCTTTGTGAGAAATCATTAGTCATTTCTGTGCCTCAGTTTCTTCATGTTCAAGTATTTTGTAATTTCCTAGAGTATTTTGTAATCAATAAGTTGCTGTGTGGAAAGTCTTTAGAACAATGGGAAGAAAAATCTTAAACAAACACCATATAAATCTGTTATCAAGTGCCTGATAGGCATTTGATAACCTCATTTGTGAGCTAGGTCCAATAAATCAGTTAATAAGCACTAATTAAGCAGCTATTATGTCTCAGTCTGACTGTACTAGACACCAGATTCAGATGACTGAAAATTGTTCCTACAGAAATACAAGTTATACTGAAGAAGTCACTCAAACATATTATTATAGCTTCTCACTTTGCAAAAGTGTCCATTTTTTGGGTTTGTAACTGGAATGTTTAGAGCAATGGGGAAGGAGGAGGATTATATGCAATAATATAAATATTTTGTATTTTTAATCTAAATCTGTGATTTCATCAGTGTAGGAAACTTATGGTATGGAAACTCTTTCCACTGATTCAGTCTGTAAATCTTAAAGCATCCCTTTGGACCCTGAGGGGTTGAGTGGATAGCTTGTTCATGGTAACATGACTAGTTTGAGTCAGAGAAAAAGGATGAATCCCAGTTGTCTTGAATTCGAGGCCAGCCCTATATTTGCTACTTATCACTGTCTTTCTTTGTGCTTATATAGTACTTCAATCCTTACTCAGTCCACATAAGATAGTTGGACATTTTTCAGAGACAATCTTTCTGATTGGGAACCAAATCTTTGCAACTCTACTTTGCATGATACGGAATAGGATTAAGCTAAAAAAGGCTATAGCATCTCTTCTGTGAAGCTGCTGTCTATGTCTACTTATTCCCAGAGTTATGCAGTCCTTTTGGGTTTAGGGTTCTGGGTGGGGAGAGGGTAGGCTAGATGGAAAGTGTGTATGGGTGTATGGGGATTATGATTATCCCACAGAATTCCCAAATGCTTTCATTCCTTTCTTAACCCCAGAGGCCATATTTCCACGGCACACAAAAAAAAAAAAACAGTACAGGTGGGAACTGGGCTGCTGCAGAGACTAACAATTCTCTGGGGGTAACCAGACATAAGTCTTCACCCCTAGAAAATAGCACTGTGCTTCACAATTCTCCAATGCTCTAATTAAGTAATAGTATTGAGTAGATCAATTTTTGCCAGTTCATCTACTAATTGGTAAAATCTATGATTTAAAAAAGAGCTAGTTGGTTTAGTGAATAAAGTACTGGGTCTGGAGTCAGGAAGACTTGAATTTAAATGTACCCTTTGACCTCTACCCTTGTGATTTTGGGCACTCTCTGTTTGCTTTAATCCACTGGAAAAGGAAATGGCAAACCACTCTAGCATCTTTGCCAAGAAGACACCATGGACAGAATGGTCCTTGAAGTCACAAAAGTCGGACAATTCAATAATTTCTTTTTCCCATCTAGAATCTGGCACAGGGCTCTATACAAAGTAAGTTTATTGTTGGATGAATGAATGAATCCAAGGAGGGTTTTTTCCCTCATTACTTCTGAGATTGCTTCTATTTCCACATTCCTTCCATTTGCACCTCCATACTGAAATTTGTCAATTTGAGTAGTACTAGAGCACTTCAAAATAACTCAGTTACTCATCTTTGATATAAGCTGATTCACAACAGTATCTGTTATATAAATGGTATGAGGATCCTCAAAAACTTTACCTCATCTTTTTTCTTCCTTCTCAACATCCTTCTCTCCAAGTCAGTGTATTGATAGTTGATAAATAAACTTAATGGATTTATTTAAATGCTATTTTAGAGGACCATACAACTTTTATGAAAGACAATTTTTTGCTGAATCAGTCTCAGAATTTGAGAGTTAAAAAATAATAGCTATCATTTATATAACAGCAGACACAGTGCTAAACATTTTACAAACACTATCTTATTTGATCCTCACAAGAATTTGGAAAGGTAGATACTATTATTATCCCCAATTTACAAATAAGGAAACCAAGGCAAATAGAGATTATTTTGCCCAGATCACATGTTGCTGTTGTTCAGTTAGTTTAATGGTATTCAACCCTTCATGACCCCATTTAGGATTTTCTTGGCAAAGATACTGAAGTGGTTGGCCATTTCCTGCTCCAGCTTATTTTACAGATGGGGAAGTTGAGGCAAACAGAGATTAAATGACTTGCTCAGTTTAACATAGGTAGGATTTGAACTCAAGTTTTCTCGATTCTAGGATTAGTATTTTATAAACTGTGGCTTCCAGTTGCCTAGGTGGAAGGGGATGTTGGTAGTGATCTAATACTACTTATAAGCATACCTCATTTTATTATGCTTTGCAGACATTGTATTTTTTTTCTTTACAAATTGAAGCTTTGCGGCAACTCTACATTAAGCAAATCTATTGGCATCCTTTTTCTAAGAGCATGTGCTCATATTGCCGCTATATTTTAGTAATTCTTATAATATCTCAAACACCATTTTTATTATATTATCTGTTATGGTGATCTGTGATCAATGATCTTTGACATCACTATTGTAATTATTTTGGGATGCTGTGAACTGTACTCGTGTAAGCTGGCAAACTTAATTGATAATGTTGCATGTATTTTGACTCCTTCACCTACTGGCCATTTCTTCATTTCTCTCCCTCTCTTTGGGTCTCTCTCATTTCCTGAGATACAACAATATTTAAATTAGGACAATTAATAACCCTTCAATGACCTCTAAGTGTTTAAGTGAAGGGAAAGTTAATTTATGTGGCAAGCTTCAATGTTGGCTTATTTTAAGAAATTGCCACAGTCACCCCAGTCTTCAGCAACTACCATCCTTAGCCAGCAACCATCAACATCATGGCAAGAATCTCCAGCAGCAAAAAGATTATGATTTCCTGAAGGCTCAGATGGTGGTTAGCATTTTTTAGCATAAAGTATTTTTTTAACTAAGACATATACATTGACTTTTTTAGACATAATATTATTGTCCATTTACTAGACTATAGTAGCATATAAATGTAACTTTTATATGTACTGAGAAACCAAAAAAAGTTGTGGGGCTCGTTTTATTGAGATACTCATTTTATTGTGTTGTCTGGAACCAAACCCACAATATCTCTGAGGTATGCACATATAACCCAAATAATCATTAGCATTTATGTAATTCTTTAAAGATTACAAAGTATTTTATGGGTCATATCTCATTTGATCCTCATGACAATTCTGGGAAGTAAGTGCCATTATTATCCTCATTTTAAAGTTGAGGGAATTGAGGCTAAGAGAGATTATACTAATCAATGAATCAATCAGGAAACATTTTTAAGGGTTTACCTCTGCCAGACACTGTGCTAATCCTTGGGGAAACTACAAGAGGTAAAAGGCATCCTCTGCGCTCAAAAAGCTTACAATCTAATGAGGAAAACAACACATAAATAAATATATAGAAAGCAAGATGGATACAGGATAATTGTTATTGTTTGTCCTTCATTCTTGAAGAGGATCATGACATGAGAGGTGTGCAACTTAATTGGATTTAAATAAGGGAGGACTGTGCAAGGTCATCTGTCTCACTTTCTCCTCCAGAGACGTCTGGGACCAGTGGCAAAATATAGATCAGAATGACTAGAAATAGGAAATAATTCACAGAGGGAAGGCAACAGAATTGAGAAGGGTTGGGGAAGGCTTCCAGTAAAAGAAGGAATTTTAGTTGGAAGGAAGTCAGTAATAGGGGTGGATTAGGGAGAGCGTTCCAGTCCTGGAGGTGGGACCCCATGTTATGTGACTTTCTTTGGGTCATATGTCTAGTAAGCATCCAAGGCATAATTTGAACTTAGATCTTTGGGATTCTGAGTCTAGCACTCTATCCAATGTGCTACCTCACTATTTAGACTTCATACCTAACAGATGGTCATCTAGCCATAAAAAGGAGTGGGTGGAAGAAATCACCATCCTTTGGGGGGCATCCTCCCTTTGCTTTTAAAAAGCTCTCATTATTGAGAACTTTTTCCTAGCATCATGCCTAGATTTTCCTTTTTGCAACTTCTGACTATTTATTGTACCAGGCACTATCCTCTGGGATTGAAGAGGACAAGTAAAATTTTTTTCCTTCATGACAGCCCTTCAAATGCCACATAAAGGAATAAGTTCAAGGAAGCCAGCTGAATTGCTGACATAATTGTACTTTTTTGCTAAGGCTGTCTATAAGATTTTCCTTGAAAAGTAACATCGATATTCCCAAGTGATCTGGAAGGAAACTTTCCTCACATCAAAGATGATTCTTGGAGATGCTAAATGTTATAAGGTCTGGTGGACACAGAGGGCAAAATTCTTGAGATGTGTACATAAACATTCAACCGAGGTAACTTTAAAAAGCCATATCTGTTTCTTGGTTTAGTGTGCCATATAATCTAGGTATGAGACAGGAGATAGAATGTTATAGCCAGTTTGGCTGGATAGAAGAGTGAGTAAAGGTAGTAGCACTTGATAAACCTGCCATGGTAGGTAGAAGCCAGATTGTAAAAAACTTAAATGTCAATAGAATTGGAAATACCACAGGATGACATACATATTCATGTGAATCTTTTAAAAAATATTGATGCATTTTGTTTTTATATTATCTATAATTTATCTCCCACTTTTGGCTTCCAGAAAATTATCTTTTGTAATAAAAAAATAAAAGAGGGCAAAAGAAGCTCAGAAGCCCTACTCCCTGTTTTCTGTAATATGAAAAAAATTACAAATGTATACACTGTAAAATTATGTATACTATATTATTCAATATTGTTACACATACCATTATATCAAGTTTTATGTATCATGTCATAATATAAACTAAATTATGTGTATTATATCACATCATAACTTACATATGTGACTATATATATATATATATTTAATAATATATATGATATTCAACATCTATAGACTTCCATCTGTAAAGAAGGGAGTTGTGCCTACTTGTATCTCTTCTTTGGGGCTCAGCTTGGGCATTACAATTTTTCAGCATTCAGTTTCAATAGTTTTGTTGTCCTTTCCATTTTCTATTGTTATAGTCATTGTATATAAAATTTTCCTTCTGCTCACTTCATTTTGCAACAATTCATATCAATATTCCTATTTTAAAAACAATATCTTTTAGCTTGTCTTTTTGTTTTATCTTATAATTATTTTGTTATATATATTTATAAATCTTATAATTATAATTTCCTTATCTTATAATTTCTTATATCTTTCTTTAATTTTGTGTCTCTATTTTTATTATTTCTTTTCTTGTTTTTTTTTTTTTTTTTTTGTTTGGTTTTTTTTTGAGGCTGGGGTTAAGTGACTTGCCCAGGGTCATACAGCTAGGAAGTGTTAAGTGTCTGAGACTAGATTTGAACTCGGGTCCTTCTGAATTCAAGGCTGGTGCTCTATCCACTGTACCACCTAGCTGCCCCTATTTTTATTGTTTCTTACAGCACAGTGATATTTCATTAATTTTTTTTGGTTACTTAATCATTTTAATATATCCCACTCTTTGTGAACCCATTTTGGAATTTTCTTGGCAAAGATACTGAGTATTCTGCCATTTCCTTCTCCAGCTCATTTTACAGATGAGGAAACAGAGAAAAATAGCATTAAGTGACATATCCAAGATCACACAGCTATTAAATGTCTAAGGCTGAATTTAGGATTTAAATTCAGGTCTTATTTACTCCAGGCCCCAGCTATATGTAATTTTATAAACAACAATTTCTTTAGCCATTTCCCAATTGGGAGAAATTTTCATTGCTTTTAGTACTTTTATGCATATGATTTTATGTATATTGAATAGAAACATGCTAGTGGAAGGAGCATGAGAGAGAATGTATGTGCTATAAGTTTTTGTCATCATGGACTTTTTGAAATATAAGAGTTGGTGACATTGGAGAGTTTAGTATAGAAGATAGTAGAAAGTAGAGAGATTTAGAAAGAAAGTAGAGTGTAATAAAGCAGAGATGTATAGAAACAAAGGATAAGCATGCAGACATAAATCTATGCAGCTTGATATTCAGTTGGAGGTGACTTCTTTTTTATCTCTATCTTAGCAATGTATATAATGTACAAATAGTAAGCACAGTCTTTCCCAGATGGAAACAGCACTAGTTCATACGTAAGGATGAACAAGTAGAGCAGTATTTGTGTCTTTCAAGGTTCATCTCAATTACATCTTCCTTCAAAAAGCTTTTCCTGATCCCCTTGTTGTTGATTCCCTACTCCCTTAAATTACTATGTAATTATTTTGTATATGTTCTTTATTTAGTTATCTATGAGCGCCTTATATCTCTCTAACAGAATGTAGGCTCCTTAAAGGCAGAGACTTTTTATCTTGTGCATTTATTTCCCTAGCCCCCAGCACAGTGCCTGGCACATAGTAGGTGCTTAATAAATGCTTAATTGAGGGATTGATCATATGGTCAGCAACTTATTCATCTGCATTAAGCTTAAATTCTACTCCAAGTTGGACCAAAGACCATAGAGCAGTTTGTACAGAATGGTCTATGTAAGGATGTAGAGAACACAAAGAATCTTGCACAGCAAGATTGTTTTTAAAAATAAAGCAGAATACCACCAATAAGGTGTGATTTAAAGGGTACCAACCTGCTCTCTGCATCCTTCCCAAATCTCCTTGACCACCTGTCAGATTCTTCAAGTGTAGATTTATTCCCTTTAGTCTTGGAAGCTTTTTATCTTCTAGAATCTAGAATCTCCTATTAAATTTAAAACACCCCTGAGAAAGGGGTGTTTTTTTTTTAAATCAGCTTTATCAACTAATATCTTAAATGGGATCAGCAGATGTTGAGATCAAATATGGGCTAATTGGAATAAGGAGATTACTAAAGACAAAACTGTCTTGGTGCTTTTGTCTAGTACTAAATTGATATATAGAACATAGAACCTCTTCCTTCCCTCCTTCTCTTCCTCTTCCCTCCCTCCCTCCTTTCCTTCTTTCCTTCTTTTTTTCTTTCTATTTCTTTAGATATATTATCTCACTTGATCTTTACAGCAAACCTGTAAGGTAGGTGCTATTACTTATTCAAAAAGCAATCATTTTAAATGACAAGAAGAATCTTTCCTCATTCAGATATGGGATTCCTTCTCCCATAGTTTATTATGTCTCTAGTGAGGAAGGGTGCACGTGCGCGCGTGCGCGCGCACACACACACACACACACACACACACACACACAAATACATATGACCAGGATACACAAAGGGGGAGGGAGTGTGAACATATCCTTGGAGCAACACTATAGAGCCATTATTGTTCTCTGATAATGCTGTTGAATCACTCCTTTCTTCTGGATCTTGCATTGGCAGTCATGTTGTGCATCTCCATTCTCCATTGCATTGTCTCTTCTGAGTACTTTGGTTGATCTACTGGACATTTTAGCAGCTCTCTGCAACCATCTACTGATTTTCAACTCTTCGTTTTCTTCAAGGCCATTTACTGTTGAGATGAAAGAGCTAGTAAATTTCTCTTAGGTAAGGGAAGTCTGAAGCTTTTTTTAAAGCATAAGCTAAAGCTAGGAGCTACTACACCTAGCCAGGGAGCAAGCCAAGGAAAAGCCAGCCAAAGCCTTTATACTAAGATTAAATCTATTTTTTTTTTTGCTTGTCTTTCCCTTAGTGTCAAGTTGTAGTCCTGGATCCTTGTCAGCTATCTCACTTGGGATTAGAAAGTTCCTTTTAATATTGGTTGAATTCTTGATTTTAAATTATCATTCTCTGAACTTGTCTTCTGGTTTCTGTCCAAAAATTTCCCATAGAATCCCTGTAGGGGCTAGGGTGATGAATATTCCCTAAAATCCCATGTGCTCTCTGTGAAGCAAAAAGACAAAAACAAACAAACAAACAAAAATCTAGAGAAAAGAACAAAAGGTCTAGGTGAATTTGGAGGAGACTATACCTTTGTTAGTTGAGAAGGAAATGGCAAACCACTGTAATATCTTTGCCAAGAAAACCCCATGGACAGTAGTGGCGTGCTATAGTACATAGGGTCACAAAGAATCGGACATGACTGAACTGCTGAACAACAAATACCTTTGTTTAACTTTCCTGCCTTTATTATATATACTTGCCAACAACACAATTTCCATTTGTTTAATTGTTTTGGCCAGCACAAAAGTGTCTCTCTATACAGGTAAACAGTCTAAAGTGAGATGAGTCCATTAAATCCAAAATTTAAACAGTTTTGATGTCTCTATGAAAAGGAAATGTTTTATGTGAATTAGAACTGGCTTGAATTATTCTTAGTTTTTTTAGTTGAAAGGACAAACTTTGTGTGAGTTCTTTCTGTAACCATTGCACTTTAGGTGGAAGCAGACAAATTGGTTAGCCAAATGATTGTTGAGTAACTTGGGTGAGGTAGAGTGCTCACAAAACTAATATAATAATCAGAGAGCTTCTTAATATTGAACAGTGGAGGGACAACTAGATAGTTCAATGGTTAGAACATTGGCCTTTAACTTAGAGCACTGAGTTCAAATTTGGCCTCAGTTACTTTATACTTACTAGATATGTGACCCTGGGTAAGTCCAATGGCCTCACAAAAACAAAACAAAAAACAAGTGTCATAAAAAATATATACAAATTTCAAAATTATAGAATAGTCAAATGAACTTACTCCATCTTGCTCAGGTGGGCGAATCCCAAAACTAGCTTCAGAGTGTTCTACTAATTTTGAATAAATTCCCTTTTGCTTGGAATCTATTAAAGAGTTAGATGTTCTAGGCCAGAGGAAATTCATAGTCAGAATGGGACTAGAGAACTCCAGTAGGCAGAATAACTTAGAAATGAAGTATGTAGTCCAAAATAGGGAGCTTTCTTATATAAATATCTTATTATTTCTAAATATACACATTTTCTTTTCCCTTACCAATAAATCACAGAAAATTTATTCTTATGATAGAGAGTATATAAAATGGAATAGATGGGAAAGATGAAGACTTGAGTACCTAGTTATTTTTTTAATGGTGAGAAAAGAGGGACAGCAAGTAAGGGATTGAGGACAATAGGTCTCTTGATCCAAAAATTAAAATGACTCTTGGGCACCAGAAATTAATTGGATTTAAGACCTTGTGTTGGAGTCTAGTGATCGGAAAGGGTTTAGAAAAAAGTGAAAAGCCTAACTCCTAAGGCTGAAGGTTAAGGTTCCCTAGACCAGTGTCCAGAGGAGGACCTGGTAATGATGGAAGCTAACTCATATTTCATTAGTTCAATGGATCTGTGATCTCATCAATGTGGTTATGCCCTCCACAGAATGCAATTCATCCATGTCTTCTCATCTTGTGCAATTTTTGTCCATGTTTTTCCATTGTTCCTCCACAGATGATTGATTCAATGTGTTAAAAGCCTCATAGGTCTTTTTTTTATTATTTCTGGGTACCAATGAAACATTATTTCTCTATGACAAAATACTTGTGCCTTCACAGTCTGAGCTTTAACAATTAAGACAAATTATATTCCACTGATCTTCAGCCTGAGCCTTAGCTAGGGAAAGTGTCCTAATACTATTAGTTTTTCCCCAAACTAGAAACAGCTGAGTTCATATTGCAGCAAATGAACTGTTATTTAGTCATATCTTTCCCATTTATTCCATCATAACAGATCAAGTTTATAGAGCGTTTTTTAGCAAAGTGCTTTACATATACTGTCTTATTTGATCTTCTCAGACACCTTGTGGCATGTGTGCTATTGTAGCTATACTCACTTTGCAGAAAAATAAGGGCATGATATATAGACTTTCCTTGATCTTCTAGTCTACAAACCCTGTAATAATAGAAAATGAAGTTAGCTTGATATGTTCTCAATCAATCCATACTGGCTTGTAATAATCATTACTTCCTTTTCTAATGGGTCATGAACCACTTTTATAAATAATGTTCTAAAATTTGTATCAGGAATCTGGTTAATTCCTGAACTTTGAAAAATCTACTTTTCTCCTTTCCTTGAAACCAAGATATTTACTTTTCTACAATCCATAGACACTTCTTCTTATCCTCTGCAGTTTTTCAAAGATCATTTAGCAATTGGCATTCCAAAACCTAGTTCTTTCCAACTAATTACTGCTACTACTACTACTGCTGCTGCTGCTGCTGCTGCTATTACTATTACTGCTATTGCTACTATGACTCTGCTACTATTACTACTACTACTACTACTATTACTACTACTGCTACTACTACTATTATTACACTACTACTACTGCTGCTACTATTACTACTACCACTACTATTATTACTACTGCTACTATTACTACTATTATTACTACTACTATTACTGCTATTACTACTACTACTGCTACTGCTACTGCTACTACTACTACTACTACTACTACTACTATCACCACTACTACTACTATTACTTTTACTTCTACTACTACTACTGCTACTATTATTACTGCTGCTGTTATTGCTGTTACTGCTATTACTATTACTTCTACTACTACTACTATTGCTACTACTACTACTACTGCTAATACAGTTGCTATTACTACTTCTACTACTTCTGCTGCCATTACTACTGCTACTACTACTATCACTACTATTATTACTACTACCACTACCCTTACTACTATTACTGCTGCTACTGCTACTACTATTACTATTGCTACTATTACTACTACTACTGCTGCTATTGCTGTTACTGCTATTACTATTACTTCTCCTACTACTGCTACTGCTACTACTACTCTTACTGCCATTACTACTTCCAGTGCTGTTACTCCTACGTCTGCTGCTGCTATTGTTATTACTACTACTGCTACTTATTCTACTACTACTATTGCTACTACTTCTACTGCTATTATTATTGCTGCTACTACTGCTAATACTACTACTATTGCTACTACTACTACTACTACTATTACTACTATCTATTACTGCTATTAATACTGCTACTATTACTACTACTATTGCTGCTATTATTACTACTATTGCTACTATTACTACTGCTAATACTGCTACTATTGCTACTACTACTGCTACTACTGCTATTATTACTACTATCTATTACTGCTATTACTACTGCTAATACTGCTACTATTACTACTACTATTACTGCTATTATTACTACTACTGCTACTATTACTACTTCTACTACTGCTACTACTACTACTATCACTACTATTATTACTATTACTACTACTACCACTACTATTACTACTATTACTGCTGCTGCTGCTACTATTGCTACTATTACTACTAATACTGCTGCTGTTATTGCTGTTACTACTATTACTATTACTTCTACTACCACTGCTACTGCTATTACTAATCTTACTGCTACAACTACTACTGCCACTGCTGTTACTACTACTTCTGCTGCTGCTATTGTTATAACTACTACTGCTACTTCTTCTATTACTACTACTACTACTGATAACAATAGATAACATTTATATATGCTTACTGTGTACTAGACATTATGCTAAGTACTTTACAACTATTATCTCAATTGATCTTCAAAGCAATCTTGGGACTGAGGTAAAGATCAAGTGACTTACTCAATCATACAGCTTATAAGTATCTGAAGTTGGATGATAACTCAAGGTCTTCTTGCCCCCAGGCCTGGCACTCTCTCTACTGGGCCTCCTAGTTGCCATCAGATAATGTGAACTCATTGAAATCAGCAAGGTAAACTTATCAACTTTATGTTTTCTATTGCCTTTGATTCTGCCAATCATTTTTCTATTATTTTTCTCAGTCTGTAGAGCATCTTCACTGGTAGAGATATACCTTTGTTTAACCTGACATATAATAAATGCTTAACAAATATTTTCAATTGACTGAATGATATTGATCCATTAGGACTGCTCATTCCTCAGTTGCAGATTACAGTCATAACCAACTTAAAAGGTTTTCTAGAATTCTTATTGTAGCTGAAAAAAAAACCCTAACATGATCATGGCTAACTTAGTGGCCTCTTTAAACTTATTGAGGTTAGTCCACAGATGACCTACCTGAAGCCTTCCATCAAGCCGATGTTCAAATCTTTTTAGCCTGGAAGGATGCTCCAATATTGACTTCTAGTTCATAGTTTAAGCATCTAGGATATTTTCAAAAAGTGGCAGTTGCTTCTTAGAGAACATTGATGAAGAAAAAAAAATGTAAAATGGGGTTCTCTAATCAGTGGGGCACAGTGGAAAGAAAATCTGCTGCTTATGGAACTAGAAGATTGATCTTCAATTTCTGGCTATGCTACCTATTTATTATTTGTGAGACTGTGGCCAAAGTTCTTAACATTTTTCGGGCCTCTACTTCTTACTATAAAATAAGGAGGTTGAACTGAATGGCTTTTAGTTCCAAATGTATTATCTTATGTCTTCTCTGTCTTCTATTATTATTAACACCCTATCTTCCCCCAAGTATCAGTTCTATTGCTTTCTTGTCCTTCCTTTTTCCATCACCCATTGGTACTTTTTATTGTTCTTGATTTAACTCAGTCCTTAAATTATTTGATGGCTTTAGCCTTCCCAATACTATTATAAGCAAGAACTCAGCATTAGAGGATTTGTTCACAAGTATCTTATTTTCATCTTCTGTAGGGGTATTTTAAAAGTCTGAGTTCCTCATGCTGCAACTTCAGTTTCTTTTAGCTGTTTCCTCCTTTGCTTTCTCATTGGAATAAACTGTGACTGAATCATCAAAATTTCATTCCTGACAGCCTCCTATCTCTCTTGAGCTAATTTCTCTTACAAGCATAATAATGATGATGATAACTATCACTTACATAGTTGTTTATTGTATTATATCTCACTTGTACATATCAGGTTTACAAAGTACTTCTCTTGTAACAATCCCTTGGATTATGTAGTGCTTGTTTTTTAAGTCTTAATGAAATTAAATGACTTGCTCATAGTCACACTTAACTAAAAAATCTGCATAATTTGAAGTCATTGGATTTCTATTTGGAGGACATTGGACAATGAGTAGATTAAATGGTTTAGAGCAGAACCTTGATTTTTTTCCCTAAGAGCATTTATTTTTGGTAGTAGTGAGAGATACAATTAGAAAGGCAGTTTGGGTTCAGAATGGAAGGCCTTGAATACCTTTGTAGATTTTAGAGCAAAGTAGTGATGTGATAAAAGTGGTGCTTTAGGAAATTTAACATGGGGGTAGTGTACAGTAGACATAACCAATTTGCTGATTGTTCCATAAGGAATCATGTTAAGATGTAATTGGGAAATGTCTGGCAGAATAAATAAAAAATACAATAAAACATAATGTTATTTTGTTGATTTCTAAGTCAATCTGTGGCTTGAAGGGTTCTTTCTTTCTTTTCTTACAGCACTGGTGAACAGCATAGACTTGGGAAGAGGATTATAAAGAGCAAATGACAAGGTAGGAAGCTATTATACTAGTTGAAGCATGAATTGATGAGAACCTAGACTAGTGTGGTGGCAGTAGTAATGTAAAGGAAGGCAAAGATTTGAAAGGTGTTTTGATGGGGAGAAAAAATGTGAGGGATAATGAGAAATCATTTTGAGGTTGTCAGTTCTGGTCATCAGGAGAATGATGGGATAGCCAAGATGATTGAATATATACACCTATTCTAACCCTCCTCAGCCATAGCAATGATAAAATAACCATAAAGAAAACTAATAAACAACTATAGTAAGTTACATTTTCGACTCAGGATTGTACAAAAGACTAGCCAGAAGTCCACAGACAGTAGCTAAGGGAGCAATCAGAAAAGCTAGTTTTAGACCTTGGATACAAATGGAAGTTGTAATAATCAGTAAGTATACCTGTGTTCTCCTTAATGATCAGTCTGACACTCTCCAGGACCCTGGGCTCCAATAGAAATATGATTAAGATATCCCAGAGGCCTCTGAAGATACAGCTTCTGAACATCAAAAATCCAGGTAGCCTAATTCAGGAGATGGGCTTCAGTGCAGAAACTAAGGTGACATATCAAAGCAGAGCAGTGGCAATTACTCAATACAAAAGCAGGAGCAGTCTGTCCCTAAACTAATTCACCAAATTCAGGTAGTAAGGTTGAAGAGATGAGTAAATCAAAGACCACATCAACCAATATAAAGTTTTTTTGTATATCCAAAGATACAAAAAAAAAAGCCAACAAAACTCCAAATTCAACTAACTTGGGAGAGAGTAACTCTTTAACAATTTTTAGCAGAGAAACAAAGGAAAAAATGGACATTTTCCTAAAAACTTAAATACCTGTAGGAAATGAAGAAATAAAGGAAATAAAAGTTCTAGAGGCAAGAATTGGAAGGAAAATAAATAGCATAGAACAGAAAGTGATAGATCTTATCCAGATAGTAGAAACTGTCTATGAGACAGCAAGAAATATTAGAACAAAAATTGAAGAAAGTAAAAAAATAGTGTCTTTCTGCTATTAAAAACAATCTGGAAAACAGATTAAGGAGAAATAGTTTAAGATGCTTCCTTGAAAACCATGTTTAAAAACAACAACAACCAGGGCATTGTATTTTTAAAGAACCATATGTGAAAATTGCTCAATTCTATTAGAACAAAATGGAAAATCAAGATTAAAACATCTAGTGATCATCTCCTGAAAGATATCCTAAAAGGAAAAGTCCCCCCCAAATAATAGCTAAAATCCTGAACGTCTATAAAAAAAAAAAACAAAAAAAATTCAAACAGCCAGAAAGAATCAAATAACAAAGAACCACAATCAAAACCATATAAAACCTTGTAACTTCTGTCATAAATATGAAATACCATAGTCTCAAAGACAAAAAAATGTAGTCTTAGTACCAAGAATAGCTTGCTCTGCAAGACCTGGGAAAGACTTTAATTTAGAAAGATCAAGATGATCCACTATATTTACTATGACCAGTATTTAGATATAGTGCCTTAACAAATTAACAGATAAAATATCTTTGTGACAAATCAGGAGGCTGGATTCGAACTTAGATCCCTCTGATTCCAGATTTAACCATTGTGTCACATAGCTACAATATGGAAGAAGAGATTCTCAGATTCATAAACTATTCCCTTATGTGTTCTACTTTGTATATAAAATGCTCATTTTCCTTTTGATATTTGTTAGGTTAATAATAAGTTAAACTTTAAAAAGAGAGAATGATGGGGCCTTTTACTAAAATAGCAAAGTCAGGAAGGGATCCAGTTTTGGGGAGAAGATAAGATTTGGCTTGAATTATTAGTTTGGTCATCAGGCAATTGGAAATATGGTTTAGTTGTTTGGGAGGAGATCAGGGCTGGAGGCAGAAATTAGTACAGGAAATTTAGTACTAATCCCTGAGTTCAAATTGGGATTCAAACTTTTACTATTCTTATAACTCTAAGTAAGTCACTTCACTGCTGTAAACTTCATTTTCTTCATATGTAAAATGGGGATAATAACAGAGCCTTCCTCCCAGTTTGTTGTGAGGATAGGGTGAAATCATATTTGTAAAGCACTATATAAATACTAGCTTTTATTAGACATAGGTATGAATTTGGGGTTATTTGCATAGAAGTGGTTGAAAATGGAAGAATGGGGCCCAGAGAATAAAGTGAGCTCAGGGGGCCAAGAACTGAACCTTAGGGAAATCCCTATGGGAAAGCCCACAGTGGTTTCACACACACATATAAACACACACAAAGGGGGGTGGGGGGGAGAGAGAGAGAAGAGAGAGAGAGAGAGAGAGAGAGAGAGAGAGAGAGAGAGAGAGAGAGAGAGAGAGAGAGAGAGAGAGAGAGAGAAGAGAGAGAGAGAGAGAGCAGACCTTCATTAAGAAATAAAAAATAGTTGAAATAACAATTTAATCCAAATGGCTTTAAACACTCAACCCTACATTTGTGTCATGGGGGTGATGGTTTCTCATTGTTAGCAATGTTGGTTTTGGTTTTTTAATGAGTAGTTATGAGAATGACTGACCTAATGAAAGTCAAAAAAATCTCTTGAAATTGCTGACTGAAAAATTAAAACACCAAAGAATCAATTCACTTTATATTCATTCCAGGCTGTATTAAAAAATCTTTACATTCACTATTCTGTTCTCTACAGGGTCTTTTTTGTCCAAAGGAGGGCAGAAAGAAACCTATTCATTTGCTATGATTATAGTTCTCAGTGTTTTACATTTATGTTATCACAGAGCAAACTTTTTTCCACTTCTCAGTGGCAATTTTTAGAATATACTTAGAATTAGCACTTTTGTTGCCTATTTGGGAGTTACAGATGAATACATTATGGGATCTAAGTTTTTACACTGGAATCTCCTTAAACAATAGATGGTAAGCATCTGGAGGGCAGTTGTGTTTGATTCTTTGTAATCTCATTTGCGGTTTTCCTGACAGAGATATTAGAGGAATTTGCCATTTCCTTTATCAGCTCATTTGACAGATAAGGAAACTGAGGCAGAATTAAGTTACTTGCTCAGGTTCACATAGCTAGTAAACGACTGAAGTCAGATTTGAACTTAGAAAGATGAGTCTTCCTCACTCTAAGCATAGCACTATATAACTTTTTTCCAAAAATGTATTTTATTTTTAATTTATGAAATAAAACAAGCATTTCCATAACATAGTCTAATAAAAAAAAAAAGATTGTTCATTATTTTCAGTGCCTAGGATGGTGCTTGACATCAAGTAGGTGCTTAGCCACTAAATTGTTTGCTTTTTAAGAAATCATCAGAAGTATAATAAATCCTAGAATATATTTTTGGTTAGCTTTAACCTTTTTTCCCTATCATCCCTACACATATATGCCCACAATGTCTTCATACTTTTACCTTCTCTAACATACCTTTATTACTAATTGTAAGAACAATGAAAGGCATTAACTGTAGCTTAACCCACATTTCCTCCCCTGAGTCCTGCACCAGAGCAAGCAGAAATCATTAAATTAGGATAAAGAAAATGACATTTGGCTTTGTCTGAGCCCTCATGTCAATGTTATTCTGCACTTTTGGTGTTGAATGGAAACTCTGTTTCCTTTCCACAAACTCTAAACTTACAGACTAGGTTTCCTGCTTTCCTGTTAGTGCCTACACTTACCCAGACAGCTTTGACACTGTGACTTACTGATCACTTATTTTTTACCACAGTTTTCTACAAAAAAAATTTTTTTTACATGTTGCTATAGTAGCTGACTAAGCAGTAAAACATGCACTAACAAAGAGAAAGGGCCAAAGGAACTTTTCTTGAGGTGGCTAACAAAGGCCAGATTCTTAACAGTTTGAGAATGTTTTTTTCTTTACAGGCAAATTTTAAAAATATGAACAGTATTTTGTTTTAGAATGTGTTTTGTCTGAATGATCAAATGGTGCTTCCAACAAATATTACTGTGTCCATTTCCTAGGAAATACTAAAGTATTGAGAAGGTTAAGATTTCACTTTATAGGTGAGGAAATAAAGGTTCAGGAAAATGAATGTTTTATAGGGAGTGAGAATCAGACATGAATTTGAACTCAGGTTCTCGACTCAAAAGTCAGTGCTATTTCTATTGTACCAAGATGTCTCAAATCAAGTCTCAAATCAGCATTTTACTTTGCTTAGGACTGTCTTGTATATCTTCATTTGTTCATTCATGCTAATTGTCACTTAAACAGCTAAAGGGCACAGGGAAAAGAGGGCTGGGTCTGAAGTCAGAAGACCCTTCTTCTTGAGTTCAAATCCAGCCTCAGTCCCTTACTAGATGTGTGACCCTGGGCAAGCAAAAGCCACTTAATCCTGTTTTTGCTTCTGTTTCTCATCTGTAAAAAAACTGGAGAAGAAATGGCAAACTATTCCATTATCTTTGCCAAGAAAATCCCAAATGGGATCACAAAGACTCAGCCACGACTGAAATGACTGAACAACAAACTGCCACTAATTGTCTATATGAGAACAAAATGTCTTTGAAATTTTCCTAGACACAGATGCCAAGCCTCCATCACAGATTTGAATGAAGTTTCCCCAAGGCCAGCAGAACAGGTGGTATTTAACTCTGGTATGATTTTTGGTCTAGGATAAAGAAATGGGTCCCAACCTTAGCAGTCGTTTCTTTGGCAAAACATCTATCTATTTCTAAAGCAATGGTAGTCATGCACTTCTCTTTGTCTCCTTCCTTTCCCCCAAAGTATATGGTTTTCTCTGGAGTAATTTTAAAACTGCTTTTAGTATTGTTGCAGTACTAACTGCTGTAGTTATCTCTGGCCTACTACTTCTATCCTTTTGCATTTCTGCTGCTTAATGGAGATCATTTAAGTCATTGCTATGTCATGAGATTTAGTGACTTTACTCTTACAATGTGAAACCCATGTGCAGAAGGCTTTGATATGAACATAGAGGTATCTGTTACTCAGATCTACATGCATTCATCTGAATCCAGAATGAAGAAGGATTGAAGTTGTTTTTTTTTTTTTATTTAAGAAAATTAGCTCCCATCGTCCCTTGCTAGAAAGAATGTTGGTCTCGCCCTCTTACCATCAACTTATGTATTATCTTTATATTGGGTGGATGGATATGCTCCATAAGTAAATATAGTACCTTAAATAAATTATCTAATATGATGTAGACACAACTGTACCATTTCATCTTTGGGTATGAGATATTCTCTGAAAGGAAAACAAAATTTATGAAATACAGGGAAGCTTTAGTATTCTGAGTGGGCTCTGAACAAGAGAACATATAAGAATAGAAAGAGGCATGAAATCTATATATTGGCATGTAGGATTGACTGCCTCTCCTTTCCTTTTAATGACTTTGAGTTTTAGAGCTATCATGCAGAGTTTTGCAGCAAATGACTAGTTGATTACCCTATGGAAGAGTGGCAGCTAACTTTGAGATTGAAACTCCTGGGCTTGCTTGAAGTGATCAAGATGGCCAAAGCTGATCCTATAGCTATTGCTGAGGTCAAAATCTCAGTTGACTTCAAAACTGTTTTTTTTAAAGATTTTTTTATATTTTTTGATATAATATTCTATTTTAATCCTTAGGTAAGAAGTTCTTAACTTGGGATATTCTTTAACTTATTTTAAAGACTTCCTTTTGGTTTTTGATAAATGTATTTTAATATAATACATTTATCAAAAAAAGAGAAAGTATGCATATGTGTATGCATATACATATGTGTATATATACACATATACATGTATATATGCATATATGTTTGTGTGTATATATACATGTGTGTATGTGTGTGGCACAGTGGATAGAGCACTTGAAGTCAGGACTGAGTTCATATCTGATTTCAGACACTTAATACTTCCTGGCTGTGTTACCCTGGGCAAGTCGCTTAACCCTCAGAAATAAAACAAAACAAAACATCCCCCCCATTATTCTGAGAATGAACCTCCCGATCTAAATAAGTGATTAGAGGGCTCTGAGATAGACAAACTGTTAAGAACCCATTTCTAGATAACATACAATCTGGCCAGCCTGCATTTGACCTGTTTGAAATTGGGAAATAATTATCAGCTTTTTATTGGCCTTTAAGAAGGCTGTGTGGAACTAGAGATAAAATGAGTAACTGGGCTGAGGACAGGTGGCTCAAAGATATTGTCATCTGGTGGAAACACAGGTATTGTACCATCTTGCTGGATAATTACTATAAGTGACATGCTGACTTTCTGTAGGTTTAAGTACATATAAATTTACCACTACTGAACGGTTCCAATGCACTGGAGAAGCACATTAGTGCAATGGACACTTTTTTACCTATCAATGAGGTTAACTTGTCTCTCAGGCAGCATTAGAACATGATGTTTCATGTATGCTCTTAAGAGGAAAGATTATGAAAGATGAAAGAAATTGTTCCAGATAAAGGTCTCCATCTTGTTTATATAAATTTTGTGTTAGTTTAAAGTACAATCGAATAAACTTCCTAGGTATCTGGAAAAAACTTTAAGCCAATCAAAAAAGATTGGCTTGAAGTTTTTTTTTTTCCAGATACCTAAGAAGTTTATTACAATGTATATAGTTCAACAGACTAACACTAATTTCTCTACTTCTGAAAACACCAGTCAAGATCAAATATATTTATTATATTATGGTAGAAATTTATTTTATTATTATATTATGGTAGAAACAATATTACATTTGGAGTCATCTGGAAACTGGAAGAACGATTCAAAACCTCAAAATCTCTAAGAAACCTATATTTTCCCTGCTTGGAGACTAAGAGAAACTTGGTTCAAAAATATTAAATTTTGTCACTTAATACCTACCTGACTTTGGGAAGACACTTATCATTCATGGTTTAGGATAACTTCTATAGTCCTTTCCAACTCTAAACCTCTAACGATATTCTCAATTTTTCTTCCTTCTAGTTATGAAATCTGCCTTAGGAAGCATTTCTGCTTCTGTTTCCTTTCCTTGGGTATCCCCTGTCTATAGATTCTCAATCTCAAGGCCTGGGCCTCTCTATGGGTCACTCTTTGAAATCTCTGGCTCACTGAAATTTCTGAGCTGCTTTTTCAGTGTCTATAATTATTCATAGGTACTAATTCATATGGACAAAAGGATTTGAGAACTCACTTCCTTGGTCTAGTTAATAAATAAGTTCTTTTATACAAATCATAGAATCACTGAATTGAGAGAAGCTACCTAGTCCAATTTATTATAACCTTATTCCCCTTTGAATCTTATTTGACATTAGATTTTAATTTTTTTGAGATCAGGGACTGTTTTGCTTTTCTTTTTATTCTTAGAGCTTAGTCAATGCCTGACACATAACAGACCTTTGGTAAATGTCTGTGTACTTGGTCATTTAATTTTTGTTTAAGTGAGGGAACTCACTACTCACTACTAACTTTCTGGTCAGCACATCCCAACTTTGGATAGGCATTGTTAGGAAGTTTTTCCTTTCCAGAAGATTTGCAACTTCCTAATTTGGTCCTAATTTGCCCCTTGGAACAAACAGAATTAGCCTGATATCTGTTTCAGCAGACTGCTCTGAAAAATTCTCACAAGTAGGTATAATCTCTCTACTATATCTTTTGTTATTCAGACTAAATACCTTCAGTTCTATCAAATGATCCCAACGATGGCATGATTTGGAGACTCCTTTCATCCAAGTTTCCCTTCAGTTTGCCTATTAATTTATTTTCTAAAATGTAGAAAGCAGAACTAAAGCCAGTTCTTTAGGTTGGATCAGAGAGAGCACAGTCAGGAATATCACATTCCTAGTCCTGGATACCATGGATTTCTTAAAGCATCTTAAGAGTGAATCAGCTACTTTGGCAGCTTTTTTCAGAGCCTAAGAAACCTTGGTGAATTCTTTGCTGTCACAAAGAAAAACCTATCTTTTTACCTTTTTGCTATTGCTTTGAATTCTGATTATTTGACTTGATCTGAACTCATGAAAAATAATATACTGGGCTAAGACATTTGTTACCCTACTGAAAGAAAGTGATTAGTGATTTATCACAAACTAGAATTCTTCTAAACTCCTTAGGAAAGGATGGAATGACACAAGAGATATTGTCTCTTGAGTGTAAGACTCAGGTGAGTCTTGAGTGAACTTTTTGTGTCATGGACCATTTTGGCAGTCTAATATAATTTATGGATCCTTTCTCAGAATAGCATTTTAAATGCATAAAATAAAATACACAGATTTACAAAGGAGACCAATTATATTGAAAGACAAGTATTATTTCCCTGTGCAAATTCATGGATCTCCTCAGAGATTGGGAAATAATCTAAAAGAATATACAAAAACTTAGTATTGAAAGGGATTTTAAAGACTTTCTACCTTCTACCAAATATAAGAATTCCCTCCATAACATTTCAGACAAATGATTATTTAGCTTTAGTTTGAATATCTTGAATAAGAGGGAACTCACTACCTCACAGAGGAGCTTGTTATATCTTTGGATAGTTCAACATTTTAGTTCTTTATTTTGAACCAAAATGTACATCATTGAATTTTTCATTAAGAATAATGATAAAAAATTATTATTATCATTATAGCTAACATTTAGGTAGTGTTTTAAGGTTTTCAGAGCACTTTATATATGTTATCTCATTTAATCCTCATAACCCAGTGAGGTAGATGTTATTAATATCACCATTTTATAGATGAGAACACCGAGGCAGGAACAGGTTAAGTAACCAGTGATCATTTGAGGGAAGATTTGGACTCTGATTTCCTGATTCCAACTCCAGGACTCTATTGACTGTACTTCTTAGCTTATTTGCGAATTGGCATCAGTTACTACCAGTACATTAACAAAGAGCTGATAGTCCCTAGTGACCCTGAGAAGTGCCCAGAGGAGCCATTATATCCCACCCTAGGTAAAGATTCATCCCAACTACATTCCTGGATCTATAAGTCCTAAAATGCCATTCCCAACTCTGTTAAAAGTGAACACTAGAAAGATCAGAACTCAGAGTTCTTGCTTCAAATAATTGGTGTCATATTATTAAATTTGTACTTTTCCTAAGAGATTGACTCTAAAAAGCTTCCCATTATATTCCTAGCACATTTGTGAAGACCAAGGTTACTAGATTTGTAGATTAGGTAAATACCATAGACTATATATATACATGTGTGTGTGTGTGTGTATATATATATATACATATACACACACATGTATATATGTATATATATAAATATTTAGTAAAATATTTATTGATGTATCTCATTATTTCTTTGTGTACAAGATGAAGAGATGTGGGCCAGATGATACTGGTTTAGATGGATTGGAACTATTTGAATAACTAGACTTAAGGAATCAGGAAGGCTATCAGCGTAAGGAAAGATCTCTATAGAAATGAGCCAATCATCCATCCTTGGTCTCATGGTGCTCACAATTTTAATCAGTGTCATGATGGAAGGCATAGAGGGCATTTTTACCAAATTCACTGTTGACATGAAACTGGAAGGAGTAGCTAATATATTGGATGATAGAATGAAGCACCAGGGATTTTGGAAAATGACTCCCTTGAGTAGGTAGGACTTTGAGAAACTTAATAGTGTCAAAATGAGTGTCAGGATGGTGAAAGAATAGGGACTATATAAAGAGTGATGGAGAATAATGAGCATATCCTTCTGGAAAAGAGTCAACTTAATGGTGACTTGCTCCAGTCCAAAAGGCTATACTGTAGAAAAGAGGGTTTAGAATTATTTAGCTTGGTACTAGAAGTTAGAATTAGGAGCACTGGGTGTGATTTAAATACATTTTGGCTTGATGGAAGGAAAGACATTCCTAATAATTAGGGCTATCAAAAAATTGAATGGGCTGCTGGAAAATGTACTGAATAGTGAAAATATGGAAACTAAATTTCCATGATATGAAATGCACTATGCTGGAAACTGGGGGAAATGTAAAGGAACATAGTGAGATCAAGCATGTGTACTGTAAATCTTTCTTCTTTGGAGATCTTTTCCACACTTGCAAATTTTTCTACCTCAATACTGTTTTTGAATTTTTGATATCTTAATACTTCATTTTTTCAGGGGTGATGGCACATAACTCAGTTTTATTTCTATAATGGTTAATATAGGTGTCTTTTGGATCTATTTTCCTTTCCATTAGTATTGCTGAACATATTATTCATGTTCTTTGCTTTTCATCAATATTTATTTAATTTGTTGTTATTCAATCATTTAATAGTTCAGTTGTGTCTGATTCTCTGGGACCATGGATTCTCCATGTCTTTTTTTTGTTTTTGTTTTTTTGTGTTTTTTTTTTGTTTTTTTTTTTGGCAAAGATATTGAAGTGACTTATCATTTCCTTCTCCAGTGTGTCCCCATTTTACAGATGAATAATTTAGGCAAATAAGTTAAGTGTTTTGCCTAGGGTTATACAGCTAGCAACTGTCTGTCCCTTATTTATTTATTTAGGTCTTTATTACTTCATAGCCTTTCAGATTGTAGGAAAAAATCACTGTGTTATAAGCTTTTCTAAATACACTAACTATCACAGGGGACATGATTTAACCTTAAGCATTACTTAGTCCATTATAGAGTGAAGTGTTTTTGTAACTCAATTTTACTGTTTAAAGGATCTTCAAGCTGCTTTAAGAAAACTATGCATGGAAATAAAACACAGGTTTCCTATATACATTCATATTAAAAAAAAAAAAAAGAAGGGAGAAAAACCCAAAGCAGGGAATGTCCTCAAGAAGATGCATACCCCAAAGAGAAATTTTCCTTCATTTCCTGATGATTAGTGACCTTGAGATTTTGTTTGAATTGGGGTTGAATGAGAAAAATTACAGAGATGAGGAACTTGCTGTATCTCTGTTTATTTACAAGATTTGCAATTTGAGCTTCTCTTGGAGTCAAAGGACAAGTTTATTCAGATCAAGAAGTCCTAGTGTGACCCACACTCTCCTGTGATAACATATGCTCCTTATGACTAACAGCTTTGGGAAGGTGTGGGCAACTTGTACTGAAATTTCTAGAAGCTCTTCAAGGTTGAATTGTAGAACACATTTCAGTTTTATATTTGAGTGGCCCCAGAGACATAACCTGCTGTGGTAAGGTGCCCACTAAAGAAAAAAATCTGTATTTATGGCTGAAAAAGGTAAATATCTAAAGCATTTATTAAGCACTTACTATGTGTCAGGTACTGTGCTAAATGCTGGGGATAAACAAAAACAGGCAAGATAATTTCTGTCTTTGAAGTGCTTACACTTTAATGGGAGTAGAAAAACCCATGGAAAACAGAAGGGGTGGGGAGGATAACCATAATGAAACCCACCATTTCTGGGGAAGAATACTGGAACAGAATTCTTTATCTGGAGGACACCAGAAGCATGAAAAACTCAGTGGTGAAATAAAAATAATCCATTTTTGGTGTTCAGATATTGTTTCCTTTTAGCTGAAGTTCCATCTTGTCTGATTAGGACTATATCAGTTTGCTTTTGTCCAGGTTCCATCCTTTGAAAGGCAGTGAGAAAATTGAGTTATTATACTGAGGTCAAATAAAAATGAGACGTGACACATTTAGTATTATCAGAAATCTGAGCCTATGGAAGTCTGTATCTCTCACCTTGTCTCTGCACAGCTAAATTCTAAATCTGAAATAGGAGGCAGACAAAATGGATGCTTATGAAATTTATGTCCAAAGTGACTATAGATTGTTTAACCACAGAAAGTTAAAACCAGCACAATAAATGTATACCTTGCTGGTTTTCTTCTGATGACATCAGGGTAGTTTTATATTGTTTTAATGAGTTTTATAATTAAATTATATATAACCTTCATCTTTTTGCTGGGTGAAGGCAGACATAGGAGAAGCTATATAATTATTTTGGGGGGCTAAGGTGGAGAAAAAGAACAAAAAGACAAAATTAGACAATTAATTCAAGACTAAAGAAAATGTGGCAGATTCAAGAGGTAGCACTCATCTGCTTCACTACCTTTCATCAAAGTTGTCATCTTTAATATCCATCAATTAACAAGTAATTATTAAGCACCTACTACATAATAGGTATTGTACTAGGTATTGGAAATACAAAGACTACAATGAAATAGTCTCTGCCTTTGAGAATCTTCTATTCTTTGGGGAAAAGTAACATGGAAACTTATAAGTATATATATTCAAAGTATGATCATATGATGTATGCATAGTTTTATAAACCATGCTATGACAGCAAAGTTTACTGAACAATTATTCTGGTATCCTTTGTTATAATATTCAAGTTTAGTATTCTGAAGAAATTTTATGACACCAAAATCAGCTAACTTGTATGTCCTTGTTTAACCCTATTAGTATAGCTTGCTCATTTGCTTATCCATTTTAATTGGATGAATCAGCCTATTAATTTATTTGCAAAATGATCATTCTATATGTTATTATTATTTTCCAACCTGGTCTTTAGTGACAAAGTTTTTGCCTGTGGTCAAAATTAAAATAATTTGAGGGTATTCATACATAAAACACTTATGAAGAGATATAGATATGTATAGTTATATCTATACATCCATACACACACACACTGCTTGGTCTGTAATGGTATTAACCAGGTGCTCCTAGAATTGAGGTCTACTTACTATAAGTCAATCAATAAACATTTATTAAGTGCCTACTATGTACAAGGACTATGCTAGGTTCTGGGAATAAAAATAGAAAGAATGAACCAAAGCCACCTTCAAGAATCTTGCATTCTAGTGAGAAGCAAAGATTTTATTCAGGTATGATTTTCTCAGAGCTACAACCTGTTTCCTTGAGATAAATGAGGGAAGCTAACAGAATGGAAAAGAAAAGAGTCTTAGAATCATATTTTAACAAGTGTTTCTGGGATGTGATAGCAGTAAGGGGAACGGGAGAAATTATGAAGGTCTAAAAGAATCTTTTGTTGGGAAAGATTACAATCTTTGTGAGACTCTGGTCTCTTTTTATATTCTGTGCCTATTAAAATCTTTGACATATAGTAGGTACTTCATAAATGTTTGTCGATTGACTGATAGTAAGGATGAGGACTAAAGGTAGTTCCTTTTGGGCAGATGACTGAGGAGAAAGTTATTCAGGGGTTGGTCAAAAAGAGAAATTGGAGGAGAAGAGAGTAGGAAAGGTCCCTCCTTCTAGCCAAGTAACTCAGGGCTTCCAGCCAGATCTGCTTTGGACATGGAAAATCCCCAGGGATCATCTTTCAAGGGAAGACGCGAGGATGAAGAGAGAAGAACACTTAGTTCTGTGGGATTTCCAGGGAGTATAAACAAAACAAATAAGGCCATGATGCAAACAATTCAGATTGGTAAATTAAACAGATTTATACAAACCATTTAGTAATAACTAATTGCAATAATCTCTAAATAAGGTGCTATATCTCTATCTCTGTATGTCTTTCTCTGTGTATCTTTGTGTTTCTGTCTCTCTCTGCTGTTACTGATCTCTCTGAAGCTCAGTAGTTGATCACTGGAGATTCTGCATCTCCTCTTTAAGTAATCCCTCAGGAGCTAGCCAGAACTCCTGCACTCTAGGCCCCATGTTTTTCTTCCTTTTCCAGGTACCCGAATTAGCAAAGACCTTACTGGTTACAGAATGGAAGGCAAGTGATACTCAAGAACAAATCCATCAACTAAATCAAAGCAAAGTAGAAAATAATTATATCATTCCTATCCATTCCAGGATCTTAAATCTTTCCCATCATTTCTCAGTTATTCTGAGAAGCTTTTTCCCCACTGGAGTCATAGTACCTCAGAGGGATTTGAAGTCTGAAGCTAAGTAGAATTGCACTAAGGTGTTGGTTAATAGAAACTCTTTTTTCTCAAGAGATGCTAGAAAATGGGAAAGAGGAAGAGAGCCCATCTTACCAAAAATATCATAATGTATGATGTGTTGACAAAAGTACTGATCTAGTTGGCCCATATTTCAGCAAAGTATTTGAATTTTATAGAAAAAATAGGAACAAAACAAGTTCCAATCATTCTTCCTTTTTCTTCAGTCCATTGTCACTTTCCTTTCTACTCTGGCCCAAGATCTTGTCTCTTTGATCTTTGATCTTTTTTTTTTTCCTCCACATAATTCTTTCCCAACTGAATTCAATGGATATTTGGGAAAGAGGTCTCTCTCCAATATCCAGAGGAATCCAGGGCTGCTAGGAGATTAGGACTAAGATGAGAGATGTTGTTTCACTTTTAGATGGGATGTGAGGAAATGGGATGAGAGAGGAGAGACCAAGTTAGGTCTGCTGTTGGGAAAGAAATCATGATTGGTCCTAGTGTCTTCTCTAGTAGACTAATAGGAAAATAGATACTGGAGGAGCAATGAACACAGACACTGGCTTGTTGTTAGAGTGAGAAACATTAGTGGGATCACTTTAGAGTGGAACAGTGTGGAGATTATAATGTGGAGCAGAGTCAATGGGGAACAGATCAGGGTGTGAATTTGCAGGAGAAATATACATGGGAAGCAACTTGGAAAGTAGGGGAACACTTTTTGGAGAAGCCTAAATGGGGGGAACTGAGGTAGAAAGCAGATTTGCATGATACACATTTTTATTTTAAAAGTTAAAAGAAGTAAAATTAATGTACCTTGGATACCCCAATATATGGCACTGTACTCATTTTCTCATGAAACTGGGTAGAATATATGGGACTTATTGGCATAAAAATAGACTGAGAAAAGGGGCCTTTATAAATTTCCTAACCCTAGAAAAACCATGTCACACAAAAGGGAAATACCATGAAAATATTGCACTTTTTTTCTTTTTGGAGCAAAAAAGAAGAGGGAGAGGAAGGGAGAGTCATGTTAAAACTTTTGTTCAAAAACATTTTCTGAACTCAAGGATTGGACCATCCAAAATTTTATACACACACACACACACACACACACACACACACACACACACACACACACACACACACATATATATATATATATATATATATATATTTATATATATGTATATAGACATTTATGTATATCTATAAACAAACATATATACATGAATACATGAATGTGTTTATCTATAAATATAGTAAATATATACAAACATATGTATAATCATATATAAATATGCATATTCATATATAAATATAAATATATACCAGTCTTCCACATATATAGTATAACCACTATATATATTTGAAATGTGAAAAGAAAAATCAGGAAATTACTCAAAAAAAGATGCCATACTCCAAAAATAAATTACATGCACTCATGCATACATATATACATATACATGCACACACTCATATATATGTATATGTGTTTTTATGCTGGGAGATTTCATAGCATAGTAGAGAGCAGACTCTGCAGTAAGGAAGATCCAGATTTACTTCTGCCTCTGACATAGCACATACTATCTCTACGACTATGGGGAAGAGTCATTAAGCCTCTTATTGTCTCTACAGAAGTCACTAAGATTCTAAGTTGTAGATGAGATGTTGATCTATATTGGTGGAGGAAATTTCTTCAATGAGAATTTTCTGCACTAAGACTATCATTAAGTATGGGTGTGTGTGTGTGTGTGTGTGTGTGTGTGTGTGTGTGTGTGTGTACAAGCTCAGTTCTAGACTGTATGTCTATTTTCTAAGATTTATTCTATCTAAGAGAGTTAATCATAATGTGAATTCTTTTGACTTTAGCAACTCATTAAACTAGCTATTAAAACAAAGAGAGGGCTACATTCTTTGTTAACAGAGAACATTATACTAATGAAATTATGAATCCTTAAAGTACTACTATACATGTATTAGGAGGCACATGGCACAGTGGATAAAATACGGGGCTTAGAATCAGGAAGATTTTTAAAAAAAATCTCTGTGAGTTCAAATCAGATCCTAGCTGTGTGACCCTAAGCAAGTCTTTTTATCCTGTTTACCTCAATTTCCTCATCTGTAAAATGAACTGGAAAAAGAAATGTCAAATCACTCCAGTATTTTTGCCAAGAAAACCTCAAATGAGATCATGAATCAGACATGATTGAATAACATGATATGGTAGAAAGAACTCTGACTTCTAGACCTCAGCTATACAACAAGGGACTTGACCTAAATGGTGTGGGAAGCCTGTTCCAGCTCTTAAGCCCATAATCCTATGACAGAGACACATATCATAGAAAAGCAATGAACTTGAGAAACACAAATTCATGATCATTTCATTCATTTTGATTTGATTAGTTCAGTTTTCTTGTCAAATTCCAAAGCTCTTACCATTTCCTGAAATCGAGAAACAGACATTTGGGGTTCTTTCAGGGCACAGAAGTGGTGGTTAAGTTTACTGGTTGAATTGAAAATGTAGCCAGAAGCTATTTCAGTAACTTCCTAGATTCAGGCTTTTAGGAAAGCTAATATTGCCTTTGACATCTACTCTCCGTGAAAAAGGGGAAGAGAAGCAAACTTTAATCCTGACATTAAATACTTTGAAGTTCTAATATTCCTGAAGGGTGGGAGAAACCAAAGGAGGAGAGGGGTGGTAACTGAGACAGAAGAAGGGAACTCTTTTCTTGCTTTCCTGACATACTGAGTCCATTTGTTTCTGTGCACTGAACTTCAATTTCACAATCTAGAAATTAGACTGCATAACACTTGCTGCCCTGCCTTTTTTAAAGGGAATTGAAACTATCCACAAGATCATGATCAAGTGGTGTTAAGGTCCTGGGCATAAGGTGCTGTTCAAATTAAGAGATGGGTTTACATGTACACTATATACACATATCATATATGCAAAGAGATTTAAGTGATCTTCATAAAAAATTCTGTTTTGATTTTCACAGTTTATCATCTATAGAGGATCTTCATGGCTGGTAGAACTCCAAGATTAGTAAAAGCAAGGCCGAGTCTCACAGATAAATCAGATTTTTGAACAGTCACAAGAAGAGACATGAAGGAAGCTGACCAGACCGTACCCCAAGGTAACAATATGAAACAGAGAAGATTTGATAGGAAAAAAAAGTTCAGGAAGGAGTTGAGACTATAGAGAAGAAAAGAATGGGAGTGAGAATTTGGAGAGAGGAGGGAAACAGATTATTTGGAATGATAAGTAACCCAGGTGGTAAGAACCCTTTGGATTTGCACTATAATAAGATTTGGAAGTCAGGAAAAGGATACCCAAGAAAGGACCAGAGGAAGAAAGGAGGTCCTTTTTTCTCCCTTCCTTCATAATGAACAATAGTAATTCTTCCATTGAATACTGGCATTCCATAGAAAAGGAAAACTCTTGAAGTGGATTGTGCTAAGGGAAATGTTAGGAAAAGGAAAGGGGCCTCAGCAAACACTAGTTTGGAGGAAATCAAGGGGCCCTTTCAGTTGCTTTTGGAACTTGATATGCCTTCACCTCTGGTATTTAAAGGAGACGGTCAAGTTCAAATCAATGGCTTGACCTGAGCATGAAGTATTACAAAAGAAGCTTTTGGGGCCTTTTTAGGGACAACACACTGTTTTCCTTTTTGGGGAAATGCTCAAGGGGCTGGATATGACCCCTCCCTATATTGTTCATGACAATGGTCTCTGTAGCTGTTGCACAGTTTTCTGAGATTTACTATCTATACAAATGGGAAGAAGGACTTCCAGAAAAAATAAGGGAAGCTGGCCAATATAATCAACTTACACATACCCCTCCTCTTTCCAAATATGAGCCTATCTCCAAAACAATCAAAGCTGCCCCATTAAATAACAGTCGTTCTGTACAAAGGAAATACAGCATGATGGGATTACAGGCTGATTCCAAATAAAACATTCCCAATTGTTCGGTTTGCAATGATGAACAAAAAGCCAAATGGTATTCACAGAGGAAGAATATTTTATTAGGACATGTATTTCAGAGCAGGCGAATGGTAAAAAAGTAGGTGGTTCTGAGTATGGGAGACTTATCATTGGTCGCCATGCTACATTGCCAGGTGTAGGCTCTCAGCAGGCGTTCGGAGATGCTATGAGCATGGGGCCATGGAATCTGGAGGCCGCCCTTCCCGTACATGTCCTCGCCTGCTATGCAGTCGACAGGCACCTGCACGCAGATCTGTGAGCTAGGGGCTGTCATCAGGAAAACACCCCGGCGACTCTAGCAAACTCCAGCCTGCCACACCTGCCACAAGGTCTCTGCTTTTTACTCAAATTATAGTGTGTCTGCTGCTTTACTGGGATTCTTCAAGGGCTGGGCTCAGTGCAGTACAAGCAGCAGCTGATAGGAGGAAGAAGGATGAATCCTTCACTTTTAGCCAAAAGAGAACGAGATCTCTGGTGATTTCATGAAAAGTGTTGTCACCTTACAGGAAAATCTGAAACAGGATAAAAGAAAAAAATATATCCCCTATATTTATGTTTTTTTAACTTAAACATTTTAAAGACATGTACCTCAAATTATATTTTCTCTTTGACTTTGTACTGTTTTGTTATTTATCTTTTGCATTTGGTCTCAACACTTAATTTTGTTTTAATTATGCTTTACTCCGTGGGTAAATATGAGCCTGAGATAATCATCACTGTCCCTTAAGAGTTCATTGTGTATTTCTTTGCCATCCTTCTTCACCTGCAGCATACAGAATATTGGTGCAACTTAGTCATCAGTGGTGATGTCACATGTGGGGGAGTGGAACTTTAGGCAGCCTGTAAACAGCAGGAAGAGATGAATTCTTAATAAACCAACTCCCGTTTTCATGCAAATGTGTCTGCTAATAAAGAACGAAGGAGTGAGAAATACAGAATATTTATGACAGGGAGAAGCAGGCCTGTTTGGAAACAGACGTTTTATTAGGTTCCCGGGAGGCACCAGCTGCTCTTTTAATGTTTCTATTTTGGGGCTTTATGTAGGAAAGCGATCGCTTGTGTAAATAGAAAGGCCAGCTAAGTTAGGGAGTGATGGCTGTTATCGGCCTGCTGGGAGAATCTTGAAACACTCTGAGCTTTGGTGCCCAGAACCTTCAGAAAACCTAATGGTCTGAAAGGATAAGCACTTGAGACCCTATCTGAGTGCACCCTTTCTCTAAAAATGTACCCTTTTAATAACTCAATTATTTCAGACTTAGGTCCTTTTTTGCAGAACTGCTATTTCTCCCTATAAGTCTCTCCTTGACATGCTAGTTTTCCTCTAAGAAAGTCCTTATTTCTACATGTTTAAAAGTGGAATCTAGCTGATCTGCCCATATTGGCAGGTGAATTAGGCATGTGATCAAAAAAACATAATAGGGGAAATTTATGTGTGTGTGAATATTCATCACACATGGGTAGTTAAATGGATGTTTTTGTTTTTGTTTTTATCACTTTCATAACTGAATAGATCAGAACTGATAGAATTGGGGTATTTATATTGGAGAAAAAAAAGACTCAGTATTCATGGTCTCTTCACAAGCTCTAACTCATTCTTCGACTGAGGCTTTTCCTATCTCTTCCCCAGTACAAGGTACAACCCAGTAATGCATCCAGCTTTTACTTCATCTGCCCATGATTTCACCTTATTTCCTGGTTACTAGTTCCTGATCCATTGGCTTTTCCATATATTTTTTATGTATTGTTTTCCCCCACTGGCATATAAGTTCTTTGAAGGCAGGGAACATCTTAATTACTTGTATTTCCATCTCCTAGCATTTAACATTGTCCTTGGTATTTGGTGTGCTATAATAAATATATTTATAAATAATAAAGACATATTAAATAAATATAACAAAATAAGTATTATAATCTGAATGCCATAGAAGGAGCATGATAACTGTGTTCAGATAGTTAAAAGTTGTCATAGGGAAGAAGAATTAGATCTGTTATGTTGGATCCCAGAAAGGAGAGGAGGGAATAAACGTGAAAACCGAGTTAAGACCCTGGATGCCTTGGAATCAGCCAGAGTTAGGATAGGCAAAAGTCCTTGGTCTTTATTCTTGGTCTTTAGGAGTAGAAGTGAAGAGAATGAACACACGACTTCCCTTCTCCTCATCCACAGCAAAAGTGACTCTGGCTTGTCTTACTTCACCCCCTAATCCCTCCTACAATTATCTGTATACACCAAAAGATCGAGCCAGCACAGAATAGTGGGAAGGGACATTTTCCAAGCATATGCTAATAGAGTATTGTCCAATCAGTAATTAGCCTTAAGTGCTCCGTTGTCTGATTCCAGTGTATCTACTCAAGAGTTTCAGCCCTTTACAAATAAGTATTTATATAATGTCTCCTATGTACTAAACACTTTATCATTTCATGTGATCCTTATATAACTCTGTGAGATAGATAATGTTATTATCCTTTTTTTTTTTTTTTTAACAGTTGAAGAAATAAGGGTTAAATGAATAGCTCAGGATCACATAGCTAGGAAGTCAAGAGTTGAACTTGACTCCAGGCACTTTCCATTGCACCACTTCTAGCTGCTTCTGCTTCCTGGAAGGAAGAATTAGGAATAATGGGTAAAAGGTTAGAAAAGATAAGTTTATGCTGTATGTCTAGAAAAATTTCCTGACAATTAGTTATGCAAAAGTAGAATGGGCTGCTTTGAGAGATATTGAGCTCACCACCTTAGAGGTCTTCAAGGAGAGATTGGATAATGTGTTGTAATGAACTTAGTGGACTTTCCTCTTTCCATCTGTTGGACTAGCTGGTTGCTATGGTCCCTGTAATCTATTTATGGAAAACCAATCTAAGAAAAGAATTGTCTCTTGGGATAACATGTGTGACCCTCTCTGCTCTCTTGTCATTTCCTTAGAGATTTTGAAACAACTATGCATCTCTCTCTCCCTCCCTTTTTTCCCTTCAAATAGTAGAAGGAACAGGAAATTTCCAGGCTCTATCCTTTGGGCCCTTTAAGAGGGAAAGGCTGGAAATCTTTAGATCTTCCTAGAGATGGATAGAAAGCTGTAATTGTGCATTGTGTTGTCATTATTTATAATAAATAGGGTGCTGTACAGATCGCATTTAGGAAAAACAACGCCAAATCAGGCTTGTGGGAATATGCTACATTTCAACACATTTAAAACAGAGATTATAGTAGAATTTAAAGGAAGCTGGAAGGGGTAGGAAGGGAAGGAATATAAATTTGGTCAGTAAGGCCACAGGGTTATTAAAGTGGATATATGATCATTTGCACTGTAATGTGTTTTAAAGGGTGTGTTTACTATAGGACGGGAATTTTAAACTTCATTTAAAAATATAGTTCTCCTGGGATTGTGTTAGAGTCAGTGAACATTGTTTGGGTTTTTTTAAATACTAAAACCCTAGGAAGTACTTTCATAATTATGTGTAGTTGGATTTATTTTGCCTTTATTAAAAGAATTTCCAACCTAACATTTCCTGCTGTTCCCATGTTGCTGGTCTCCCAGAATGTAAATTTTCCTCTGAACACTGCCCAGCAAGCAGGATATATACATCTATTTTTCTATCTCTCTGTTTCTCTGTCTTTGTCTCTGTCTCTATCTATCTATGTATGTGTACATATACACATTTACAAATATGTGCACACAGATTTACAAATAAATGCACACATATGTATGTCTACATTTAATATGTATCTGAATTTATTAGTCTATAAGTCATTATTGACTTGACATTGTACTCTGTTAGGAAGAAAGTCTGAGAATATGAAGGAGAATCCCTCTAAATTTGAAACTATTAACTAAGACACCAAATCACATCTGAAGAGAACACAGTGCTTTATAGATCAGTGTGGAGTTGGGACTATGCTAGAGAAAACAAATATTGATTCAGATCCTAATAGAACTCCTTCTCCCATTTGATCTAGTTGAAAGATCACAGTTACTGTCAAATGTATTCAGTGGCTCCCTATTGCCTCCTGCTTGGCCCTCTGTAATCTGGGACTATTCTACTTTTCCAGCCTTATCCCATATTGCCTTTCTTCCACTTTGTTTCAGATAACAGTTACCACTCTCTGCATCCCAAAGGCATATTATATTTTCTTGCCTTAATCTACAATCTTTTTCACTCTTTCCTATGTTTGAAAAGTCTGTTCCTTTTCCTCTTTACCTGTGCAATTCCTCTTCTTTCTTCAAAGTCTAATAGATATGCTTCTTTTTATATGAAATCTTCCTGTCAATAATGAACTTTTCCCTCAGACTACTACAGTAGGGAAAAACAACAACAAAAAAAACCCCTTTATTCTGGAGGCAAAAGGCCTCAGTTCAAATCATGTTTTGCTTCTATATCTGTGGAATCCCAGATAATCACTTGGCTTTCCTGGCTCTTATTTGAAAGCCCTTCCAACACAAAGTCTATGAGCCTACAAAGAAATACTTTATTTTGTGGCCCTTAAATGTGCTTTCCTTATGATATTGTACTATCGTTATGTATGCTGGTGATAGCCTTCTACAAGCTCCTTTCAGAGTTCTTCAACACCTAGCAAAAAGCTCTGCAAGCAGTAGGTGCTTTGTAATGCTAGTAAATGTTTGTGGGTGTTTTACCACTGCCTTGGGTAAAGCCCATGATGTTTTAGTTATAAGGTGTGGGTTTGAGGAACTTGTTCTAGGTGGGAAATGAGACAAACACAGGTATGCTACAAATCAATGAACTGGTTAAACAGAACACATGCAGAGATAATATAAATTGTAGAAAGAACAAATACCCAGTCAGCTTGATTCTTCTTCCTGCAGTGAGCATGAATTTATAGTTTTTTTTAAAAAAAAGAAATTGGGGTATGAGCACAGAAATGTAGGAACAGAAAAACCCCAGAAACAAGAAGAGCTAATACTTATTGATTTAAGAGAGTGAGAACATCTCTGCTGCATACATTCAAGCATCATATTTGTTATATTAATTTTTTATAATTATTTAATATTAGCAGATTACATATTTTGCATACTATATTAAAGTGGATAGAGAGCCAGTGGTTTTTAAATCTATTTATTTTTAACATTCACTTAAAAAATGTCAAATTCCAAATTCTCTTCCACCCTTCACTAACCCTCTGCACTCCCTATTGAGAAGGCAAACAATATGATGCAAATTACACATGTAAAATCATGTGAAACATAGTTCTATATTAATCCTGTTGCAAAAAAGCAAGAAAATAAAGTGAAAAAATTATACTTCAATTTGCACTCAGAGTTCATCAGTTCTTTCCCTGAAGATGAATAGAATTTTTCAACATGAGTCCTTCAGATTGGCTTAGGTCAGTGAATTAAGAGTAATTATCTTTTACAGCTGATCATCCTTAAAATATTACTGTTACTGTGTATGATGATTTCCCATTTCTATTCATTTCACTCTGTATTAATCAGTATCATCCACTGCATTCCAAGCCATCGCCAATCTTGACTTTTTTCTTGCTACTGGATTTTGAGGATGCTGGAGGAGAGAGTGAGGTTGATGATTTTGTGCAGCTGTCTTACCTCAATCCAATTCCCAAGCAAGAACAAGTCAAGAACTACTCTCACTTACATGAACTGATGCTAAGTGAAATGAGCAGAACCAAGAGATCATTATACACTTTAACAACAATATTGTATGAGGATGTATTCTGATGGACATGGCTCTCTTCAGCAATGAAATGATTCAAACCAGTTCCAATTGTTCAGTAAGGAAGAGAATCAGCTACACCCAGAGAGAGAATGATGAGAAATGAGTGTGGATTGCAACATAGCATTTCCACTCTGTTTGTTATTTGCTTGCATTTTTGTTTTCCTTCTCGGGTTTTTTACCTTCTTCTAGATCTGATTTTTCTTGTGCAACAAGATAACTGCATAAATATATACACATATATTGTATTTAGCATATACTTTAACATATTTAACATGTTTTGGATTGCCTGCCATCTAGGGAAGAAGATGGGGGGAAGGAGGGGAAAAGTTGGGAACAGAAGGTTTTGCAAGGGTCAATATTGAAAAATTACCCATGCATATGTTTTATAAATAAAAAGCTATAATTAAAAAAACTACTCTCATCATTAGTCCTCTTAGAAAATGAAGGATGAGGAACATTATAACTAACAAGCATTGTAACATTGTAATCAATGAATAGTCATAGATCCAAATGTAGGTCCATCTTCAGATGTGTAGCTTGTAGCGCAGGAAGCACAGGGACCAGGGAGCAGGAAAAGACATTGTTACTTTACTAAAGCACCAAATGATTTGGCAATAGTTCTCCAAGCATGACAGAAGGCCCATTGGTGATCCAATCAATCCATGAGCATTTAATACTTTATTATGTTTCTTTGTTCACAATTTGCATGTTGTCTCCCATTACCTTGAGTTTCTTGAAAACAGGGATTAGCTTTTTCCTTTCTTTGTAACTCCAGTGCTTAGCACATAGAAAGTACTTAAGAAATGTTTGTTGACTGAAAATGTTTAAGAAATATTTATTGACAAAGGAAAAACACCTTCTCCCCCCCCAAAAAAACACCCAGTCCTTGTCTTCAACAAACACATTTGAATGGTAGAGATAACATGTATATAAATGCATTCATATTAGATAAACACAAAATAGAAGTAGTCTTAGAGAGAAAAACACTGGCAGTAAGGGAGGTAAGGAAGGCCTAGCAGATGGTGACCCTCAAACTGAGTCTTAAATGAAGTCAGAGATAGACTATCCAGTTTAAGGGGGAGTGAGATGGGAGGATGCTGCTGGTATCTCATAGACATTATGTTTATAATATTATAATAGTTATGTTTTATCTGTTAGATTTAATCATTTCTTATGATATTGTAATCTCTTTTCTGAAATATTTACTATGATTTTTTTTATCAATAATGTTCTATTGTATTGAGTCAATACTACATAGTTTCCCACTTATTATTTCCTGAATATTTAATGTATGCTAGTTTTGTTCCTTTGACTAAGGTTATAGGTTCTTGGAGTTGGAGCTCTTTGAGAATTAGGGGAATCACCTAGCCAAGGGCAACCACCTTGTCTCCTTGGAGCAAGAGGACAGGGTCAAAAGAAAGGGATTAAACCAGAGGATAGACCAGGCTAAGAACCTGAATGTCTCAGAAATGCAAGGGCCTGAAACTGAAGCAGGGAGTAAGTGCTTCAAGCTAAGGGGTTTCTTTCAGTCCAGAGACCAAGTGGAATCATGAGCATCAGAGAAATAGCTGGTATGTCTTTCTCAGCCTACCCAAAGCTTTTTTTCCTTTTATCCTAGTTGTAATCAGTTCCCACATTGATCAATAACCAGCTGATCAATCAACACTACCATGTGCTGAGCCTTAGTGCAAGCTTAGGGCCTGTTATCAGAGGAACAGAGTTCAAATCTAGCTTCACACACTAGTTGTGAAACTGAACAACTCTCTGCTTCAGTTTTTTCAACTGTGAAATGGGAATAATAATAGAATCCACCTTCCAGAATTGTTGAAAGGATCAAATGAGATAATATTTGTAAAACACTTAGTATAATGCCTGGCAAAGTAAGAGCTAAATAAATGTTAGCTATTGTTATTATTATAATGACTTATAAGAATGATAATAATAATAATAGCCAATAATGATAACTAATACATATTACTTTAAAATTTACAAAGCTCAAAGGTAACATAAGCTATGTATGTATTATTATATTTAACCAAAATGCTAGTATTAAGGGCATATACTAATCTTATTACTATTATATTATGCTAATTTAATTCAAATTTTCCTTTTTTTTTTTTTTTCTTTCTCCCACCAAAGGCAAAAACAAACAGCCTTTGTTACTGCAGTATTACATAACAATGTCTTTTTGGGAAATAGTTTACAACAATTTATAATTTTTAAGTTCTCAGACATTTCAAGGTCAGTTGGAAATTAAAAGGGGGAAATTCCAACGGGTATTTCTAAAAGCAAAACTGGTCTGTGGCCCATAAGTAGGCTGAGACCCTATGTTGCCCTGTTGCTTTGGTGAAGCTGTGGGAATAGGCAACAAAGATATTTTAAAAATTTCTTTTATCCTTCCCATTGTATGGAACAATTACTTGGTATCTAGGAGAACAATATCTAGTATACCAGTATCTAATGTACACTCAATAAATATTTGTAGATTAAGTAAAAAATGGTATCCTTTTATTGATGCTTCATCCAAAGCAGTTCTAATTCTTTCCATTCATGCTAATGAGCTGATTTTTTCAACTCTGGTAAATGGAAATATGTAGACTAAAAATAGTCCCAGGGATTTTTTGCTTGTTAAAATTGTCCATAGGCCAATTAACAAGAGAAAGACCTCCAGAATATTATATAAGCTCTGTATAGTGGATTTATGGGAAAATCGATAAGAACCTACTTTCAAGGAGTAGAAAGAAGTGTGATTCCTATCAGTGAAATCAGGGATTCACAAAAGTATCCCAAACTATGTTTGCATGTTTTCCTACTGTATTATAGAGAAAATACGTGTGGGCCACCATTGAGCTCTTTTAACAAAAGATAAAATTAAAAAATTTAGTTACAATCAAAACAAAATTACTTACTCAGTTTCATAAACACAATATTAAACCTCTAGAAATATCTTGAGCATTTACTTGCACGAATCACAACATTGCAGAACAGATGATAAAAGCTTGAAGATTTTAGTGCCCAAAGCAATTGGTTATAACATTTAATATAAAAAGTACAACATTAAACTTATTGGAGTCTATTTTTTTTTAAGTGAATCTCCTTGCCTTGCTCAGGGAGACACACATGAGCCCCAGTAATATTCTAATTGGCACAAAATTTTTGATTTGCTCTGTCTTTCCAGTCTGGAACAATTCATCCCTTTAGGCAAACTAATGGTGGAGGATCACCATATTAATGTAGGATTAAGACTCCCAAACTCAAAATATCCCCATCTCAGCCTCCTTGAGAATAGATTTATACTACCACGATAGGGTAGATAGTTGGCACAGTGGATAGAATGTTTAGATTAAGAGCCAGGAAGACTCACCTTCCCGAGTTCAACTCTCACCTCAGACATTTAATAGCTATGTGATTCTGTGCAAGTCACTTAATTTTATTTCTCAGTTTCCTCATCTGGAGAAAGAATGACAAACCATTCAAGTAACTTTGTAAAGATCTCCCAAATGGGGTCATAAAGAGTCAGAAATGACTTCGAAATGACTGAAAGCTTTCATTCTTGACTTGTAATTGATACTGACAAGCTTTTCACAGAATCATCTTTAATGTCAGTATTGTTCTGTTGGAGGCAAAAAAAGACATGACTAATCTGAATATGTTCTTATACAAATAAAAAAAAATCAGCAAAATTCTCTTTGTTTCCTTCAGGAAGAGCAATTCCTGGAATTTCAAGGCAGAGATAGCCAGTGCCCTCCCATTAATATGCTTGATATCCATAAGCCTGGATCAGACATTTTGGTATTCTTGTCCTGTTATTAGATATTTGTTCCTTTGTTACAATTGTTAAAATAATTACAATTTACATTTTGTAACAATAATTTGAAACAACAAATTAGAAATAACAAATAACAAAATACCAAATACAATTACAAATTACAAATACAATTACAATTACAATTTTGTAAATTACAAAAATTATAAAAGACAAGGAAAGGAACTGGACCTAAGGTTTCATTAGTCTAGAGCATCAAGTTAGGAAATTGTCTGCCAGTTCAGGCTTGGTACCTTCCATGTACTGTAGAAAAATGCCTAGAATACTGAGAGTTTAATGAACTGTCCAAACTTTCAAAGTTAGAATATGTCAGAGACGGGACTTGAATTCAGATGTTCCTGAGATCCACAGCTAGCTCTTTATTTACCCCACCATGCTGCCAATTGTAAGGATCACATAAATTAGATAAAAGATAGTGATTTTCTTTAACTATTTCCATTGCCACCAGGGATCTCTAGAGAATGAGTAAGAAAGGCTAGGAGCACGCTGAGACCCTAGATCCAGGTTATGACAGTAACTAAAACTTTTTGCTGCTGCAGCCATGAAGACAGTTGGCATGGACAAGTACTAATGTAGATGATGGTGTTAAATTCACTCTCTCTTTCTCTTAGGTAAAGTAGTGGCTGTTAGGGATCCCTTGTGAGGAAGTTCTCACTATCCAGCTGCTCAGGGATTCTTCTGCTGCATTTCTTTGAAGTTCTGCTTCTGTTCACTGTTTACAAAATTGACCAGGGGATGCTAAAAGCAATTCAATTAATAGCCATCTCTCCAGGTGGGCTCCGCGGTGTGATGCAGCATCCCCAGCAGTCGATACTCTGGGTTAGATTAATAGAAACAGCATTCAGAAGTGGGGGGAAAGGATGTGCTTCTCTCTTCTGCCCTGGTCAGATCTGGATTTGTGTTCAGTTCAGGTCACTGAAGAACACTGACAGACTGGAGTCTGCCTGGAGGATGGCAATAAAGGAAATGGGGATGCTTTGAAACAATTCCAAATGAAAGTTGTTTGAAGGAACTATGTCTGACCGCAGTGAGGAGAAGACTAAGAAATGATTTGTTGTTCAGTTGTGTATGATTCTCCAAGACCCTATTTGGAGTTTTCTGGGCAGAGATACTGGAATGGCTCGCCATGTCCTTCCCAAAACTCATTTTATAAATGAGAAAACTGAGGCAAGCTGAGTTAAGTAATTCACCCAGAATCACACAGCTAGTAAGTGTCTGAGGCCAGATTTGAATTCAAGAAAATGAGACTGCATCCCCTCACTGCCCACTATCTTTAAATATTTGAAAGGATGTCATGTGGAAGGAAGATTAGACTTCTGCTTAACTCCAAGGATAAGCATTACTATTAATGGGTAGAAGTTACAAGGAGGGAGACTTTGATTCAATACAGAAAAACCGTCTTCCAATTAGAGCTATTTCATGAGGTAGTGACTTCATCATCACTGGAAGTGCTCCATTGGAGACTTAATATTCACTTGTCAGCAGGGAATTCAAGATCATAGAGGACTGAAAGGCCATTTTGTCTTCATTTTCTAGATAAAAAAAGCTGAGGGCTAAAAAATAGAAGTAGCTTGATAGCAAAGGGCAGAGAAAGGATTCAGACCCAGGTTCTATTGGAAGAAGGATTTCTGTTTCAAGCTTGGGTTGAACTCAGTGGCATCTGTGTTCCCTCCAAACGCTGAGATTTTGTGATTCTAGGAAAACCAGAGAGGAGCTTAGGGCATTTTGCCTATGCTTTATGTCACATTTCCTCTCAGATCTGAAAACTCTATAAAGTCATGCACTGACTGGGATGCTTAAGGGATAAAGGAACAAAATCTAGAGAGTTTTTCAACAGCCTTATATCCTAAACTATCACTTTTTTTTCCTCAGGGGAAGTGCATAGTCATCATGGCCTTAATGCAAGCTTACTTTTGACATACCGGACTATGAATTTGGGTTATAGTCAAATTTGTATTTGATTATCTGAGTAAACTTCTTAACTATTTGTTTGTAATACTGTAAACTATCTCCAGATGTCAGCATGAAATGTGCTATCAAGTCGCTATGATTAGAGAATCCAGCACTGAGACTTGCTTTTTTTTTTTTTTTTTTTTTTTTTTTGGTAAGAAAAAATTGGGATAAATCAGGTCTTCATTTTTTTTTCTGGAAACCACCAGAAAGATCTTGCATTATTTACCAACCACAAGAGTTTTTTTTTCTTGGCTGGTGGATGCTTCTCCTCCCAGCACTTATTCCAGCTGCTCAAACATACTGTGGCAAAGTTATTTACCAGCTCCAAATACTAGGATGACACTATTCCTATTCAATAGCACTTTGATTTTCCTTCTTGTGAAATGTTCACAAAGCAATTTTGGAATCCTCTTAATTTTTAATACTCTAGAAGGCTTTGGTTCTCTCTATCTACTTTTTTTCTTGCACAATGTTTGTTGAGGAGTAGAGTTATCAATAATTCTTTCCTTACGGGACCTTGATTTGGAATTAAACAGTCCTGATTGTCGAGCACAAATTTGTCTAACCTATCATATCTACGTGCTTCATATCATATCCATTCAGCCATCCACTGTCTTGCTACCCCAAGAGAACGACCTTTCTTTTTCTCTCTTACTCTGGGAATAGTTACTAAATCAACACTGCCATTATTTCTGGAAAGGGTGGGTGGATCACCACATATGGCTCTACTCACCAACTCTGTGACCTAGTACAAGACTCCCTTTTATGGCTATTAATCCCATATATGTTGTCTCTTCCTATTACACACACACACACACACACACACACACACACACACACACACATTAAAATAAGGATAGCCAGGTGGTAAAACTAAGTAGATATAGTCCTGGGCTTAGAGTCAAAAAGACTCATTTTTGTGAGTTCAAATCTGCCTAGCAAATTGTACATAATTGATTTCCAGTTTTATGTATAATCATATTCCCCATCCTACTGTTGTGATAATGCTCATTTTATTAAATTCAGAATAAAATAAATTTTAAAAAATCTAGTCTCAGATACTTCCTAACTGTATGATCCTAAGTAAGTTACTTAATCCGATTTGCCTCAATTCCTCATATTTAAAATGAGCTGGAGAAAGAAATGACAAACCATTCCATAGCTTTGCCAAGAAAATTCCAAATGAATGAAAAACAAAATTAGAATATAAGCTTCTTTAGGAGAGAGACAGTGTCATTCTTGTGTCTGACATATAGAAGGCACTTAATGCCTTTTCACCTTTCCATCCTCCATCCAACATCCATCTATTCCTTCTTTTGTTCATTGATTCATTCCCGAAGCCCTGAACCTCTAAGCCTGGTGATATTGGAATGGTGTTCTAGTTTCCAGTTCATCATACATATGCTTGTGTCTTTCCTGACCTTCCTAAGAAATGACTTTGACTTTCCTAAATTCCTTGTATATTAAAATCTTGTGTTAATGTACAATTTCTAGGGGCCACTAGTCACGTAGCATAGTATTTTCTTGGATCTTCCTATTTGTTCTGAATTCTAAAAATATAGGCTGTCAGCTTTGCTATTCCTATTACAAACCCTTTTCCACTTGCACACTCTTATGAAAGAGGATTGTCAGAGCAGTAATGAGAATTGTTTTTATTCCGAAGGGGAAAAGCCCACTTAAGTGGGGAATGAGAAGAGATAGTTTAGTCACTGATGCAGAAGTCTCGTATTTGTCTCTACAGGTATTGGGGTATAGGGAAAGCATGTCCTGGGAAAGTTCCACCCTCATGTTATCCTGAAAAGAGTAGCCCAGTTTTAGATATACTATGCAGCATAAAATAAGATCCAGAAATGGTTGTCCTATTGAGAGGAAATATATCCCTCTGGATGTTGGTGCCCTGAACTAGAGCCTGTTACCCTATTCTAGTTATGGCTAAGTTCCTTGTTTATTCTAGACACTGCAGCACAGGTACTTCATCTCTGGTCAGTGTGCATCCCAAACATAATTGGGCTTAGAAAAAATGATGTTATACCTACATGTAGACAAACTCTGAGGAAGGTCAGCAGCTCTTTTGTGTTTGTCAGCATCAGGAAGGGTTCAGGTCTCTTTTTTGTAGCTCCATTCTTAGCATGGATCTCGCCTTTCTGCTGTAATCCTCCTCCTCATGTTGTCATGACAACAAACTACTCTCAGGTCATTTTTTGGGAGAGTACAATAAAATCTACTTTACTATAGCTGGGGCTCTGAGATTTCTCCACACAGGCAATCAGAGAAATATGAAGGGTCCTAATTCTGTCTAACCTAGAAAATAAGTCACACTGGGATTTCCTAATCTGGATCCCTCTATCCAGCTACCTAAGGATGGCCTCTTTCTATTGAAAAATGAAAACTTTTCCTCATCCCACAAAAACTTAGCTAATCTTTTTCTTCTGATCTAGTTTTCTCCTAATCTAGCTATCCCAGTATTAAGTCTTTCTGGTCTTTGCTGGTGACATGACTTCCTTTCTCCATATTATCTAAAGGATCATGTTATGAGTCATCTCTATGTCTGCTCTGGAGACCTTTTTCCTGTTTTGCTCTTCAGTCTTAAAAAAGTAGTAAAGAGACTAAGCAGGTGCTATTATTATCCCCATTTCAGAGATGAGGAAACTGAGGCAAACAGAGGTTAAGGGATTTGCTCCCAGTCACATAGGTAGTAGGTATCTGAGGCAGGATTTGTACTCTCTGACTCTAGGCCTCAACTACCTACCTGCCCTTAAATAATCTATGGTCCTTGATAGCAGGGCTCTTTTTGATTTACATCCTCAACTCTTAGGATAATGTCTAGCATATAGTAAGTGGTTAACAACAGCTTATAAACTGAGAGAAAACAAACAAACACAAAATTCCCTAAGAACATTTTTTTGACTTTTATTTTCCAAGGAGGCCTACATTTATTCAGGTAATGGCTTTAGTTTTCCACTCCACTTTCCATGAGCAGAGACAGTTGTAAAATACTGGCAAGCCAAGGACAGTGCTGACAGAAAATATTCAAGAAATTAATAGGGACAGGTTTTCAAATGTTTACTCTTAATAATATTTAGCAACATTTAATAACAATAAATTTATTGTTTAAGATTTAAGGATGTGTTTTTGTCTTTACATTATAATCTTTGCTAGATTAGTTACTTACCCAACCATCAGAACTGAATTTTTTCTTGAAACAAATAAAAAGGAATTTTAAAAACGCTGATATAATGATTGCATTTGATAATATTTTATTCTATTGTTTGCCCAGTCTCCACTTGATAGAGGGAAGACTCTCAGAGATCCTGGAATTATAGAGCTAAAGCTGGAAAGGACTTCAGTGGTCATCTAGCCTCAAGTAAGGTGACTTGTCCAAGGTCACATAAGTGCCATAAGTGAGAGATTTCTTTGTCTATTCTCTGGAACTGTTATAATGATTTTGAATTTAGTCCTTCTTTTAGTATTCTTCATTTATATTATTGTAGAAATTATGCATTAGTGTAACTGGTTTTGCTTACTTCTCAGCATTAGTTCAGGAATGTCTTTTTTTTTTTAACTTAAATTTTTTTTTCTCAATTACAGGCAACTTTTTTTTTAACAGTTATTAAAAAAAAAAACTCTTAAGTTCTGAATTTCCTCCCTCATTTCCTCTCCTTCCCTTTTGATATAATTTCTGAAATTTGAAATTTAGAATTTTTTAATTAGAATCTTTTAGAGTTAGATTGAATCAGAAATTTTTTCCTAAATTTCTAAATTATAAACCCATTTTAAATTTTATTTTGGCATATGATGTGAGGTGTTGGCCTATGGCTAGTTTCTGAGTTCAGGCACATTTTAAGGGACAGAATGATGAACAATTTTGACACCTGAAAGGTCTTGGCTCTAATCACTGGAATAGACTTGGTAGAAATGAAACCAAGGGTCACATTACTGTTATAGGAAATATGGGTGTTTTTGGTTAGGAAAGTTTTAGGAAACTTATGCAAGCATGCATCTAGGGAGCTGCTACATCCTTCAGGACGTAGCTGTTAGTTTGGGTGAGATCAGATGATAAAACAAACGTGTTAGTTCAGGACCAACACACTGCCTGAAATCATCACACCCAGGGTTGTGAACAAATCACTGTCAAACTCAGGGACAAAGCTATGTCTTTTGGGGAAAATGAATTCTCAAGAAGCATGCATATAATTAGATCAGGTTCCATTTTCCCTTCTTCCCAACTTGTAGGTACAAGCTAAACATTTATTCAAATGGACATTAAAAAAGACAGCCTAACTATATTCGTGTTGATGCCATGGATGAAAGGGATTTTAGTTATCATTTAATCTAATCACTTCCTTTTATCATATGAGGAAACTGAGGACACAGCCTAACTATATTCGTGTTGATGCCATGGATGAAAGGGATTTTAGTTATCATTTAATCTAATCACTTCCTTTTATCATATGAGGAAACTGAGGCTTGGAGAGATGTCATCATTAACCCATATACAATCAGCTAGAAAATAAACTACTAATTGAAAGTTTCTCCTTTTGGGACAGGATTGGGACTAAGTTTGAAGGAATTTTGAATTTTAAAAAATTCATTAGACAAGCATCACTTTTCTCTTGAGCAAAAGAAAAAAAGAAAATCTTCATTAAATTTTTTTTGTAAAAATATGTTTATGTATACATATGCATGGATATTTTTCTATTTATCTATCTAAATCATATATACACATATTCAGTTTCCTTAAGTACAAAATAGGAAATATATATATGCATATGTACATATCTATATCTGTCCATCCATCTATCTATCTATCCATTGACAAGTAAAACAAATACTCACATTGGCAATGTCCAAAAATGCATGTTTCATTCCACATTTAGAGTTTATCATTTCTCTGTTAAAAGGTTGGTAGAATACTTTGTCTTTAGTCCCTATGGGATTGTGCTTTGTCATCAGAATTCTAAAATCTTTCAAAATTGTTTTTCTTTATAATATTACTATTATAAAATAAATTATTCTCTTGGTTCTACTTTAGTTCATTGTATCAGTTCATATCATTTTTCTAAGTTAGTTTTGAAATTGCCTATTTCATAATTTCTTATGGTATAATATTATTCCATTACATTTATAAACTAAATTTTGCTTAGTCATCCTATTCCCTTAGTTTCTCATCTTGCAACTATGGAAATAACTGCTGTAAACATTTTGGCATATATGGGTCTTTTCCATCTTTCTTTGATCTTTTTAGGGAGTAGAAGTCAAGTAGTGGTAGCATCAAGGTGGACACAGTGGATAGAACTCTGGGTTTAGTTTTAAAAAACCTTCAAATCCCAAACTAGACACTGACTAGTTGTATGACCTCAAGCAAGTCACTTAATTGCTATCTCCTTCAGCTTCCTAGACTGCAAAATATGGATAATAATGGCTCCTAACACAGATATTTTTTTGTTAGAATCAAATAAGAAAGTATTGCAAAGTGCTTAGCATAGTGCCAGGCAAATAGTAGGTCCTTGATAATATTTCATACCTTTTCTTCTGGTAGTATTGCTTTGTCAAAGGAGACATTCAATTTAGTGAATTTAGGGGCATAATTCCAAATTGCTTCCCAGAATGGATAGAACAATTCACAACTCCAACATCAGTGCATTAGTGTTCCTGCTTTCCCATAGCCTTTACAGAATTTGTCATTTTTCCTTTTTTTTTTTTTTGTCAGTTTTGACAATCTGATGGGTGTGAGTTGAAACCTCAGAATTGCTTTAATTTAAATTTCTCCAACTATTAATGATTTGGGTGTTGACAGCTTGGATTTTTCCCTCTAAATCTTTTTCTACTACATCATCTAAAAATATTTTAATTTTAAGAGATTTCAGAGAAACTGCTAAAGGTAAAATTTTAGGTATCTCTTTCCACTTATCTGGCTCTTATTTAATGGACTGTAATCTATATCTCAACCCCCCCATGTATGTACCTCTTTGGGGCGGCTAGGTGGCACAGTGGATAGAGCACCAGCCCTGAAGTCAGGAGGGCCTGAGTTCAAATCCTATCTCAGACACTTAACACTTCCTAGTTGTGTGACCCTGGGCAAGTCACTGAACCTCAGTTGCCTGGGGGGGATATATATATATATATATATATATATATGTATAATTTTAAAAATTCTTTGGTATACATATAATTTTATCATTTATTAAAGATAAAAATAAAATTTGCATACTAATGAGATGGATTTTTTTTTTACATAAATAATTAGGTCTTGGGAGAATATTTGATACTTTTACTGTTGCCAAATTTTTCGGGACCCTCACATTTAGTATGGGGTTGTGATACACAGTTAAAGAAGCTTTGCTCTATGGTACAATTGAACTGCCTTCTCATTCTTTTTTTTTTTTTAATTTAAATTTTTCCCAATTTTTTAGGGTGATACACACACACACATATATAAATATACATTTTATATATTTCCTTATAAATCATATTGGGAGAGAAAAATCAGAACAAAAAGGAAAACACCATGAGAGAGAAAAAAATAGAAGAAAGAAAAAAAAAAGTGAAGATAGCATTTGTTGATTTACATTCAGTCTCTGTAGTTCTCTGGATGTGGATGGTGTTTTACATCCAAAGTTTATTGGGATTGCCTAGGATCACTGAACTGCTGAGAAGAATCAAGTCTATCATAGTTGATCATCAGACCATCTTGCTGTTGTTGTGTATAATGTTTTCCTGATTCTGCTTGTTTTGCTCAACATCAGTTTATGTAAATCTTTCTAGACCTTTCTAAAACCAATCTGTTTGTCATTTTTATAGAGCAATAATATTCCATTAGTTTTATTTACCTCAATTTATTCAGGCATTCCCCAGTTGAAGATCATTTACTTGTCTTTCCAATTCTTTGCTGCTACATTTTTGTACATGTGGCTCCTTTTCCATCTTTTATGATTTCTTAGGGGTACTGACCCAGTAGTGGTACTGCTGGATCAAAGTTTATGCACAATTTTGGGCAAAATTCCAGATTGCTTTCCAAAATGGTTAGAGTCTTCTTCCCATTCTTAACACACATCATTCTAACCTTCTTCTGCTTCTCGGTGTCTTTGCACACTATTACTCGTATATTGAATAGTTTTTCCTCCATCTTAGAATTATTTCTTACATTCAAAATTTAGTTCAAATGTTATCTTTTACATAAGTGCTATCTCTTATATAAGGTGTGTATGAGGTATTCATGGAATAAGGGCTTGCTAAAGTCTTTTAAGAATTGCTCATCCACCTTTCATCCAACTCTTATAGTTCCAAGAAGCTGTAGCATGTCCAGTGACCATACCTGCCTCAGCTTCTTCATCTATAAAACAGAGAAAATAATTTGCTATTTGTTTGATAAATTGGGGCAAGATTTGATGAGAAAGCTGGTCAATAGAATAAAAGAAGTTAGCCTGACCATGGAGGTCCAAGAGAGTTTAATAGTCTAGTAGTAATGTCCAGAACTGGAGAGATGAAAAAGCAGGGATTGAGATAAGCAAAGATACCTGATAGTAAGCTGAGACCAGGATTAAGAAAAACTGCTCCAGAGGAAGGAATTTATGGCCAAAGAAAAACTACAGAACAGTAATAAATGCAAAATGGATACTTTTGATTATATTAAATTTAAAAGTTTTTGTACAAACAAAATCAGTGAACCCAAGATTAGAAGAAAAGGAGAAAACTGGGGAAAATTTTATATCCAATGTTTTTGATAAAGTTCTTATTTCTAAAGTATTTGACTCAGATTCATAAGAATACAAGCCTTTCCCCAACTGATAAATGGTCAAAGGATATGAATAGACAATTTTCAGCTGAAGAAATTAAAACCATATCTAGTCATATGAAGAAATGCTCTAAATCACTATTGATTAAAGAAATGCAAATTAAGACAACTCTGAGGTATCACTACATACCTCTCAAATTGGCTAAGATGACAGGAAAGGATAATGATAAATGTTGGAGGGAATGTGAGAAAAATGGGACATTAATACATTATTGGTAGAATTGTGAAATGATCAACACAACAAAGTTACGTGATGATCAATTGTAATGGACTTGACTCTTTTCAATAATGAGATAATCCAGGCCAATTCCAATAGGCTTTTGATGGAGAGAGCCATCTGCATCCAGAAAGAGGACTATGGGGAGTGAATGTAGAGTACAACATTGTTGTTTAGTTACTTGTTTTTTTCTTTCTCATTTTCCCTCCATTTTGATTTAATTTTTCTTATGCAGCATGCTAAATGTGGAAATATGTTTAGAAAAATTGCACATGTTTAACCTTTATTGGATTACTTGCTGTCTAAGGAAAGGGGAAGCTGAAGAGGGTGGGAGAAAATTTTAGAACACAAGGTTTTGCAAGGGTGAATGCTGAAAACTACTTTTGCATGTATTTTGAAAAATAAAAAGCTATTATTATTTTTTTAAAGGAAAAGAAAAGCTGTTCCATTGTCCAAATCAAGATAAGCAGGATGTAGTAATAGGAACTGGGTAGACTAGTGCAGATTCTAAGACACAGTTGTTTGCTTGCAGACACACTGTCAGCTGTTGTCCTTTATGTGAGTGCATATGTCACCCCACCCACACACAGTTCTTAAAGGTGAAAGCAGCTCTGGGGACTTAACACAAATAATTTTCCCAAATAAGCACAGTGGTTTGCAAATCTGAAAAAAGAGAAAGGACTCAGAGAACTCACTCAGAGCAAACCACAATCTGAATGTTTCTATTGTAAAGTGAAACATCTGAGTTTCGAGCTGAAATGTTTTCCATTTTTTTCCTCCTAGATATTGTGAACCACATAGACCAAAACCCAGAACTTAAAAAAGTATAAATTATTTTTGTGAGCTACCCCTCTCCCCAAATACTATTTAATTTTTCAGTGAATAAAAAGTGCATTCCACATTTTAAAAAAGCAAACATATCTTCTGGTAAAAGGTTAGACAGAATATGGCAATAGGAGGTGTCAAACATCTGACTAAGATAATGTTATCTAAATGTCAGAACATGTATGTGATTCACATCTGGAGACTATGTCCCATCAGCATCATCACATTCACAGCCTGTTCACATTCAATGTCTAAAAGTAGTACTATGTGTCTAATATTGAGGTTCTGGCCTGGACATACTTCTGGGGAAAGTGAAATCTCTGATGGAGAAGGCTATGGGAGGAGAAGTGGTCACCCAGAGACCCAACTTTTGTTTTGTTTTAAACTTTTTGTTTTGTTTTAAAGTGAACTGAAAAGAACTTCAGGCCTATGGAGAAAGGCTCAGTGAAAAAGCAAGTCAACAAGCATTTGCTGATTTGTTGAACACCTAACACGTCCCCAGAACTGCTCAGGATGATTTGGGACAAAGGAAGCATAAAAAAAGCTTTAGAACAGGGACCACTGAGAATTACCAATGAGAAGGACACAAATTTGGGTTGGTGTTGTGAGGAAAGAATATTTCTCTTTTATATTTGATAACTAGTTATTGTATCAAGACCAAAGTTTTCCCCCCTTTCTATTTCCTCATCCAGAAACCAACCAGTGTGGGAAGAGATTACCCAGGCCATAATCTAATCAAACAATAAAAACAATTTCTAAGTTTAAGCTAAGGGGTATATTTCTGCTCATTGTGTTTGCTTAGATAGGTCCTGAGACAATATTGATACTCCATATTATCGAGGCAGGTGATATGGACACAGATGTCTCTTGACCAAGATTCGAGTCACCTAAATTGTGTACCCCAATCCATTTGATTAGCTAATTGGAGTTCAGTAGGGACCTTTTGAGAATACCCCCTCTTCAAAGGGCAATATAAACTGTGACCTCAACATCATTAGGGGGTTTTGGTCCAAGAGAGATGACCAAATAACCATGCTTTTATTAATCACCTGTTAGCCTTATTAACAAAATTAAGTTACCCAGAAACTATGTCTCTTGAAACTTTTTAATCATTACACATGCTGCTGCCATGGGATTAAAAAGCACCTCTTTGACTGAAAAGATGCTCATTGATGATGCTTTAACATATAAGTGCTGGAAAGAACTTGAGTCCAAATATCCTATCTCTGTGCCGCTCTAGACATGGAACTTATTTTAGTGATAATAGAAATGGCCTTAAAAGGAGGAGGTTTATAGGATCATAGATTTAGAGTCATACAGAACCTTGAAGATCATTCAACCCAACCACTTCATTTTGCAAATGAGGAAATGAATCCCAGTGGGGTCAAGTCTTTTACTTGAGATGACATTGGTAATAAATGATAGAGTCAGGATTCACACTCAGGTCTTAATTCCAAATTTAGTGTTCTTCAAAATTTTGCATGCTGCCTTTTTCTTTGTTTGGGGATGTCCAGAAGGTCATCTTCCTTTTCCCTAGAGATCTTCCCGTATGCCTAATATTCCATTAACAATTTATTCCTTAGTCTTGTAAATTGCTTTTTATTCCATGGATTTTTTTTTAAAATGAAAATACTCCCAAAGTATCTAAATCATTACAATCCTAACTCTTTTTTCTCCATGATAGAAGAATCAGGCCAGATGGAAATAATGGATTCAAAGAACTAAAGTCTTCTTGCTATACAAAAGGCATGAGATGAAGAGTTGAATACAAAGTCCCACCCCATTTAACTACAAAACCAAGATCTTCTAACTATGACCCATTTGTGTCTTGCAAGTTTTTTTGTTTATTCTGTGGCTCAGGGATGCAGGGACCTCTCACTGATGAAGCAGCTGCAGGAAAAACCAGGAGAGACTAATTTCCAGAACACATGTGTGCTTTTGAGTAACCTGAGCTTAAACAACAGATCAACATACCATGTAGCAGGATAAAGACTCTCCAAGTTACAAAACATCAATTCAGACAAAGCAACAATGTGAACATTCATTCCTCTCTTCCAGAGACGCCCAGCATTCATGCTCATTAAGTTGCCAAGTGACCTTGCTAGACTACCAGCCCCTTGTGGGAAAGGCAGTCAGACAATCACCCCAGCAAATGCAAGCCCTGTTTCCAATCCTATTTCTTTGATAAGGTGTCTCAGAGAGATCTTATCGAGCCTGGTCCACCAAAGCTGCCACACAAGTTTTCTTTCTGAAAGACTTGCCCTCTTGGGTAGGGGGTGGATGTTGGGGAAAAAGTATAATAGAAGAAACCATATCTTTAGGGTTTCCTGGGGTCCCACAGCCAGGACCTGATGGCCTGATCTCATTAAATATCACAATGCTAAATATTTTTTTCTGTCTCTGCTACAGAAAGCCTTGTTTTCCCTTCTGAAACAACCCATCTGCCCTAGGAATATGATGCTTTCTTTCTCCCCAGTGACCTTACGGTCTGAATTTCTGCCAGACTAAACATACATGTAACAATACTCATATATATCGCAGGCAGATGCTGACACTTCTCATGGTATCTATCTGCCTACTGCTTTATGTTAGGTCTTGTTTCATTTGATAACAAGATGTTGTGTGTCTAAATGTAAATATAATTTAAGAAGGCATATGGCTTGCAAGGCGCCACTTATGACTATTAGTACTTACAGCTTTGGATTCTGCAATATTAACTACCACAGTATGCATATTAACAGCGGTCTGCTCTCCCTTTGGCCTCAATATGTCTGCCGTGGCTCTCATGGACACTAATGGGAGATAAGTACTTATATCCTGGGGAGAATAAATCCCAGGGGTGAAGAGGTAAAATGAAATCAATTGTCCAAAGCATGGAATTAGAATGAGTCTGCAGTTTCTGAGAAGATATTTGTGGCTGAGATGGCTTAAAAATAAAATCCAGTCCCAATGTGTAAAACCAGGGAGACAAGGGATCTTTAATTGTCCTGTACTAAAGGACAGATTTGGAATATTGTTTTAGTTGTGCCTGATTTACAGCAGAAGGGTCATGTCCTCATACACAGATCAGTAAATAAAGCAAGAATGGATTTCATTAGTTTTGGACATTTCCTATGGGTATCCTGGATCCTTCTCAGAATTAGGGAGAACTCTTTACCAAGAAGCTTCTCTAGAACACTTGGGTACTTAACCTCATCCTGACTGGTTACATATGGAAAACCTACTCTTCACTTTGGTTCCCCCAGCTGCTAATACTAATCCCCTTTCATATTAACTTTTATACAATCTGTATAAATTTTGTACATACTTAGATATTTATATGTTATCTCCATTACCTTTTATAATGTACAGTTATCCCTTTCATATCACGGAGTTGGGGTATTTCAGAATGATAAAAGATTTGTAACTGTGATCTGGAATATCCATGTAAAAATTTTTGGCTCTTCCCTTCATACCAGAGAAGAAGTCTGGCTTTTTTCTTTTCCTTTTATGGGGTGTTTATAGTACCTTATTGTAAAATTTGGGTTAAGTATTTGGTCATAAGATTTGTATCATCTGCTGGCCTTTGAGTATTGACTGAAGCTTCTACCAAAATCTTCCTTTTTAATTTTTTCAGGCTGACCTTTGATATATCAAAACTGTGATGGGGAAAACTTGGATGTAGAAAGGATAACTATAAGGGTGGGGTCTAATTTTTTGGGGTGGTGCTTTCTTAGTATCAGCAATAGTTAGCCCAATGTCTGACATGTAATAAGCACTAATAAATGCATACGGACTGATTGAGTAGCAGGATCCTGTCAGGTACTGCATCTCACACATCTAGAGCAACAGTTTTACACTTGATAAATGGGATAATTAGATGGTATGGTGGATAGAGTACCAGACATGGAATCAGGAAAATATCATGAGTTTAAATTGGCCTCTGATACTTACTAGCTATGTGACCCTAGGCAAGTCATTTTATCCTGTGTGCCTTAGTTTTCTCATCTGTCAAATGAGTTGGAGAAGGAAATAGCAAATCACTCCAGTATCATTGCCAAGAAAACCCCAAATGTCAGACACAATGAAAAAAAAAGACTAAACAACAATAAATATGTATATAATATTATATATATATATATATATATACATATATATGTGTGTGTGTGTGTATATCTATCTTCTAGCACCATAATTTTAAGTCAGAAAGATAAATTTGACATGTGTTTCAGTGGAGCAAAACCTACCCCACTCCCAAATATCCTAAAAACACTCAAGTCTATCCCTAAAATAGGCAGAAATCAGATCAAAATATCCTAAGAAGCCATAATTGATCACTTTGTCTATAAGTCCCACTGTTAAAATATAATAATATCAAGTATTGATCTTATTCCCCAGCGTTGGTGAATTGGTAGCTCGGGTCCATTATGGTTTATCCTCATAAGGTCTTAGGTTATTCATGGACAAAAGAATCCCCCGGGATACTTTAATGGTCATGGGACCTAACTACTCCTAGAAGCACTGCAAATTCACCCAGGTACAAATTCAAAGCATTGACTGCCCCAAAGACCCAGTCCTGACCAATAGTTTTACAGACATTCTGGTTGAGATAAGCCAGTCAAAAAAGGTTCAGTAGATATAATTATCTAGGATTATTGGAGAACTTTAGAACACTTGCTCAGTTGAAGGGGATATGTAGTTGAAAGAATCTAGATACAAATATTATAAATACACACACAGAGAGAATAGATAATGTGCTAGATTACTCTTTAAATAGACCACTATGACCCTGCTCCTTTAGATAATTGTAAATTTCCTTCCTCTTTCATTTGCTATAATTGTCTCATGTTGTGATTAATCAAACAAAACCTGTAAAATGAAGAAAGAAAAAGAAACCAGAAAAGGAAGAAAGGAAGGAAGAAAGAAAGAAGGGAAGAAAATACTTGTTTTCAATTAAGAAGCAAGACAATAATCATTTATTCACATGGGCTTTCTTCAGAAAAGAATTCGCTCCTTAATTTCCACTTCAGAAACAATATCTTGTGTTTCTTATACTTCACTCATTACACTTGGGAAAAGAATAATCTAAAAACCCAACAGATTGTGAATAAAGCTTGGATGGTTACATCAATAGCTGTAAATTCCCCAGGAGAAATTGTCAACTTGTATTTCATTCATATGTCACACTTTAACAGACATTACGAAAGCACTACCATTACAAGACAGGAGCACGTCCTGATGGATGTGGGTCCATCTCTCAAAGCTTGTGGATCAAAATGATCATATGGTATTTCTTAGATTGCAGGAACCAGAAACACCAAAACAACAAAGCCTTCTCATTGTTTAGCAAGGAACAAAGGCACATTGTGCAAAACAGAGTTGTTAAGTAGTAGACACTTCACCAAGAAAGGATGTCAAGAGTGTAGGTAGAAAGCAATATGATAATCTAGGTTAAAAAATAACTGAGCTATTTTATTATATGTATATGTACATTCTCCATTAGGCTGAGGACAACAACATGGTCATACCAAAATGCATTTTAGCATGAATATAAAATATTCATACCAGAATCAAGCTGTGTAAGAATGGATTGGCTTCAGGGTCAGGAATACTTGGGTTCAACCTACTTCTGACAAATATCTACTATATGACCTTCAGTAAGTTACTTAACCTTTTCATTGGTTACTAGGATGTACCAATGTGGAAGAGGCTACTTCTTGGAACTCCCTATGTCAATGAAATCATCTATCTTTTTTTGTTTGTTTGTTTGTTTTTAAAGGGAAAATAGGTCAAACAATCTTTTTTCTTATCTTCACATATCAGTTTCATTTCTCCCAGAAACTACACTAGCTTTGTACTATGCCCAGATGCCTCAATGAACAAAACTCCTGGGAATAAGGTTCCTTTATTCAGTGAGTTGAATTTTTAAACTAATAATAATACCCCCCCCCCCAAACAAAACCCTAATCCTTCAGGAAGCTGAGTTGCTTGTGTGTGCAACTACATGACAAAAGTACCTCTGTGAACATCTTATATTTGTCTCCACCTATTTGAAGGTAAACATGGCCCACCCTGAGCAAATCTATGACGTTTAGCAAGTTTTTATTGAAGGAGTTAGACAAGATATTTTTAAGGCTTTTTTCCACCTCTGGAAGTTTGTCTTCTATGTCCAAGTTATTTTACATTCTTTACCACCTTAGTCATAACTCTCTCTACAATTTAGGCATTGAATGCCTTCCTACTCTCCTGAGCCCAGTCTTTCTTTGCCAAACTGGGAAGGATCTATTATCAGTTATTTACATTTGTTGATTGATAGACTGCAGACATTGAAACTGAGAGTCATTTACCCTAAAGCATTACTTCAATCAGGAATTTGTATTTTAAGCTATTTATTTCTCTGGAATGGAAGGTATTATCTCTGTTAGTAGAAATTTGACACTAGCAAACAGGAAAATGATTTAGGAAGAAAGATTATTTGAAAATCTTGAAATCACACTAGACTTACTGGGAAGGCCTGAGGGTAAATATAATTTAGTTACACAGATTCACAAAATTTCAGAATTCAACAGAGAGGCCATCTAGTATAGTTCATATCTGAACAAAATACCCTTTTCAACTTATTGGTTCTTCTCTAGTCATTTTGTGATTTTGCTTTTGCCAAAGATTATTTTTTAATTACCAATTTGTGTTCAAATTTTTCATTCTCTGCTATAGACCTTATGTTGAAAGCATTTGACTTAAATGAGTTCTTGGGATACACCTCATCTCTTAATTTTTTTTTATCTCCAGCCTTATGTAACTTATTTTTAAATTTAAATTTAATTTTTAGTTTCAAATTTTCTCCCTTTCCCAACTATTAAGAAGGCAAGTAAAACAAAATGCATCACAAATATGTATAGTCAAGTCAAAACAAGTTCCTGCATTAGCTATTTGGGGGAAAAAATGAAAGAAATAAAGTAAAGTAGTACAAAAAAAAAGAAAAAGGAAGGAAGGAAAGGAGGGAAGGAGGAAGGGAAGGAAAGAAGAAAAAAGAAGGAAGGGAGAAAAGAAGAAACAAAGAAAGAAAGGATGCAGAAAGGAAGGAAAGGAGGAAAAGAGGGAAGGAGGGCAAGAAGAAGGACATAATATATGCTTCAATTTGTACTCTGAGGCCATCAGTCCTTTACATGGAAGCAGGTAGCATGAAATCATTATGACTCTTTTGGAGTTGTGGTTGGTCATTGTATTGACTAGAGTTATTAAATCTTTATAATATTGCTGTTATTGTATAAAGTGTTCTCCTGATTCTGCTTACTTCACTTTGCATCACTTTTCTGGATTTTAAAATTTTATTTCATTATTTTTTATAGCACAATAGTAGCCTATCATATTCATATGCTGAAATGTAACCAATGGGCATTCTCTTGGTTTCCAATTGTTTGCCACCATGAGAAGAGCTACTCAAATATTTTTGTACATGTGAGTTCTTTTCCTCTTTCTTTGATCTAAAGGGTATACACTTAAATAGCAGTATTGCTTGATCTAAGGATAAGGCACAGTTTCATAACTTTTTGGGCATAGTCCCAAATTGTTCTCCAAAATGGTTGAACTAGTTCACAACTCCACAAAGTTTTAGCCTTATATATCTCAGCTTCCTGGAATAGTGCCTAAGCTTTCTTTGCTTAGCTGATGCACATCATTGACAATGGTGACCTATTCTAAGAAGGCTTGTTTTCTTATCCAAAAAAATTTCAATTTCATTTTAAATTCATTTCAATTGAAGGGATACTTTAGTGGCAGAGATGGGGGTGGGGAGTGTCTATGAGCTCAAGATTGCCAAGAAAGTTACTGTTTTGGGGTATTATCATCTCACCTTCAGATACTTGGGTGAACACATTGGGCTGATTGGTTATCCAAGTCCCACAGGAATTCCTGGATCTTGAATATGTGAATGGATCCACCTACTATGACAGTGTTTTGAAGCTTAGAATCTGTTCCAATTGTGGTTCAGTTTCTCTTACATTGCATGATTCAGAACTTGAGGGTCAAACAAAAATGTCTTTTACTAAAAACATATTCCAATATACCCAGGTAGAAGCAATTCTCAAAGTGGTTAGAGGTGCCTCAGAATGATAAAAGCCTCTGGCAAAAAAAATTAAAAACCAGTTGCAAGGAAAATTCCTGGGGTCTTAGGAGTTTCTGGCCAAAGTCTTAAAAATTGATTTTATATTCAGCTTGCCCTTTGCCATGGGGCAAAGGAATCCCAACTGCTTAGGCCTTCATTACTATTTTTGTTGCTCACTACAGTATCCATTGATATTGTTAGAATGTGTGGTGTTAATCCATGTTTTTCCAGTTCCATCCAGTTTCCTGCCCACAACAACATCCCAAAGAGTCTTTCCCAAAAGATCCAGTATGCCGTGGAGGGAGGAGGTATTTCAAGTTAGGCAGAGATGATCTAGGGATGAAAGTCATTACCTTTATATGGAAAGTCAATGTTGATTTTGAATAACTTGCTAGAAGAGTATGTTTCACATTTGCATGAGCAGTGGGACTGTGGCAAACTGCCTCTTTTGTATTAACTGACATCATTTTGATGCTTGTATAGTTATCCTTTCCACATTATGACTTTTCCCATCATGGTGATGATATATCATAATTTGGTCTAAGAAATTAAGTGGGAATTTTTTGGGATTTTTTTAGAAGCTGCAGATGACATGAAAAAGTTTAGAAACCTAGAAATGATTAAATATGTTTAGTGTTATATAATACTAACATATTTTATCTTTTAATACCATAATAATTCAGACTTCTTTCCTGGTAGGAAGGGAGGGCCAGCATTTTTTGCATGAGTTTTCCAGATTACAGGGACACTTCACCTTTAATCCCTTCAATGTGAAGGGATAACTGTACTTTAGATAGTGATATGGCTTATTATATAGCTGTCAAAGTTTTCCCATCCAATTTCATGTCTCCAGCTATGGATTTGTCTTCAAAGATTCTATTCTTGATGGTAATATCAAAAATACTACCTCTAGGATCAAAGAGCAACACTTTTCTTTCAGGGCTAATCTTCTTGTCCAAGCTACAAGCAATAACATTGGCAATTGATCTAACCAGAAGACAAGTAGCAAACATTTATTAAGTGCTTACTGTGTGCCAGTAATTGTGCATTGCTGATGATTTGTAGTCAACTAAGACCAGTTCTTGTGCCAGCATCTTTTTTGACTTAATATTGGAAAGTACTGAAGTATTAACTAGTACTATAATAGCATTATAGTAGAGTAGCATAGTAAGTAGTATTGTAACTACAGCATTGATAAATCTTTGCAAGAAAAGCTTCTATAATTCCTTTTATCTTTGTCAGGACCATGGATAGAAGTCTTTGGTCTTCCTCCTTGTACTCCAGTTAAACCTTTGTCATGCCTGCTTTTGTGATAGGTCAATGATTCATGCCTTCCTATACAACATTTGGGGCCAGTCAGACATTTGGCATTAAAAAATATGTTGGAATTTATTGCAACTCAATTTCTAAAAATATCGCAAATCAAATGTTCTGCATCAGTGAAAATGTCATAGTTTTGGATGATCTTCTTTTTCTGGTAATTAACAATAATCTCCATTTTTCCATGTTGGAAGATACTCACAATCTGTAGGCTCCTTCAAAGATAAGGGTTGCTGCAATCAGATGTTGAGATATCAGGGACATTTCTAACTGATAAAAAGAAAGAAGGGTTCTATTGTATTGAGTGAAAAGTTAACCTTTTTCAAAGAATTGGTGATCATCAGGATCAATGTCTATTTCTTATACTAATGAAGTACATAAATAATGTATCACTGGAAAAAATTGTGTCAATCATGTGGTAAATAGCAATTGATAGACCACGTGTGATTAGTATCTATTCAATGACAAAAAAAATTCTATAAAATATTTGGTGGGAATCTATTTTATTGACACTTTCAAAGACTTTGGCCAGGTCAACAAAAGATGCAACCTTGGAGTTCCATGAACTGATTTCTAGATTTTGCTTACTTATTCTTTCTGCGAGATTGGGTTGCTATTATTTGATTCAGAGAGTTTGAGTTTCAAAGGATTACTGGGGAAAGAAAGACACCAAATGGAATATTACAGCAAGAGGCACGAGGTAAGCCAATCGGGAATGGTAATTTAATTCAATCTAGTTAAAGGAGCATTTATTGGGTGCTTCATAGATGCAAATCCTCTGAATGACTCAGTTTCAATTCTTCAGAGATTCTTGCATCCTATGAATCATAGCATAGACTGGTAGAATATTGGTATTATAGAGGTGGTCCTTTTTTAGGGGGAAGTTTGGGATTATTAAAGCAATTTTACAATCAATCCAGTCTTCCTTTTGTTTAATTTAATTACTCATTAATCTTTTTCAGTGCCTATCCAAGATATCTTAATTTATCATTCATTTATATCCAAGACATGTTCATTTCTACCTATAACATACATGTAAGCAACTAAATGGTGCAGTGGATAGAGTACTGGGCCTGGAGTTTACACTCCAGGAAGATCTATTTTATGAGTTCAAATCTGGCCTCAGATACTTTCCCTGGACAAGTCACTTAACCCAATTTGCCTCAGCTTTCTCATCTGTAAAATGAGCTGGAGAAGGAAATGGCAAACCACTCCAGTATCTTTGCCAAGGAAACCCAAATGGGGTTACAAAATTTAGACATGCTTGAAAAAATGAACCTGAACCTGATTATAGAAATGTATATACTTATGTATTTATCATAATCCTTTTTGATAATGAAGGATAAAACAATATTGATGGATATGTCTGTCTAATGGGAGGTATGAGAAGACTTCAACATATTATAAAGAACTATGGAAGAGATCTTAAGTAAAAATAATAGCTAGGATTTATAATACAATTTGAAATTCACAAAGCACTTTACATATATATATTATCTGTTATAGCCCTCATTACAAAACTGGAAGGTGGGTACAGATGGTACAATGAATAAAACACCAGCCTGGAGTTATCTTCCTTAGTTCATATCCAGTCTTAGACACTTTCAAGCTGTGTGACCCTGGGCAAGTCACTTACCCCTGTTTGCCTCAATTTCCTCATCTATCAAATGAGCTGGGGAAGAAGATAGCAAACTACAGTTATCAAAAAATATTGGAGTTTTGCACTTGGTTATCAGGGACAATTGGTACAAAGAGGGAAACTACCAAGGGAGGGAACACTGCTCATGATAACCACCTATGAACCAACATAGTCACTTATTATCCCTTCCATTCAACTGAATTTATCTTACTTATATTATTTTTAAACAATGAATTATAAAAGTGATTTGAGGGTGTCTTTCATGATGTTTGCTTCAGAATGATCTATTACAGCTCTGTCTTTTATCTAAGAAAGCAAAGATCAAACTGAAGAGTTTGAAATTGGCATAACATGTAGTTCTAAGTCCAAATCTGAGTTTCTTTTCAGCATGTGTGTGTGTGTGTGTGTGTGTGTGTGTGTGTGTGTGTGTGTTTTCATGCCTAATTGTCCAGGAGAGTAAAGATCGGTGTTTTAGGTTTTTCAAGTCAGCCAATGAACAGTTATTAAGCATTGATTGTGTGCCAGCTTCTAGTAATAGAAAGAGAAAAATGAAAGTCTCTTCTTACAAACTCGTGTGTGTGTGTGTGTGTGTGTGTGTGTGTGTGTGTGTGTGTGTGTTCTATTCTGTAGGGGGAGATATGTACCCTTTGTCTAGAAGAGCACAAACAAATGGGAACATCAATAAAGCCCCTGTAGGGAAAAAATAGTACTTGAAATTGAGCCTCAAAGGAATTTAGGGATTCTAAGAGTTCAAGGTGAGAAGAGACATATTTCCAGGCACTAGGGACAGCAAGGCAAAGACATGGGGGCAGGAGATACAATATCACATTTATGGAAGAACAGGTCAGTTTGGCTATATACAGAGGATTTGAAAGGGAATAATATAAAACGAGTCTACAAAGTTAGCCTGGACCAGATTGTGAAGAGCTTTAAGTGGCAAATAGAGATATTTATATTTTGTCTGTAAAGCCAGTGGAACTGTTTGAGTAGATGAGAGACATGGTCAGATCTGCCCTTAAGGAATACCAGTTTGATAGCTATGTGGAAATGCCTTGAAGAGGATTGAGAGTGGAGAGTCAGGGAGGGCAATTAGTGAGTCACTGTAATATTTCAGGAGGGGTGAGTTGGTATTTGATTCTGGAAGTAATGAAACTACTGAAGTTCCATTTTGGAGAATTATGAGAAATACAAGTAGAGATGAGCACCAGGATGAGAGCTCAAGAGAGTTATAAGGGTTGGAATGTAGATTTGGGAAGCTATCTGCATATAGAGGTTAATATGGGAGATGATGAGATCCATGAATAAGAGATGTTTAAACATAGTACTACGATGAAAAACTTACCTGTAGGCCATGAAGAACAAAATCTGGTCAGTTCATTACTATGTGTATTGAAGGAACTTGGCACAAAAGTTGTCCCAAAAGCCTGGTCAATAACACATTAGTTAGTTTTCACTCAGATTGAGTCATTGGCGACTCATACATTAAACAGGAAGGTACCTTTTTTCATATTAAATTCACAAATGTTTTGGATACTTTTAGATTTAGTAACTTTGACTCATTTCTTGTTCTTTTTATGTATAAGTGAAGGATATTTCTCCTCTCTTCTTTCCTTACATTAATCCCTAAGAAACATATTTTATGCTCTTCTATTATAATAATTTTTTCTCAGCCATTTGGCATTGTAATTATTTGCCTAATATAAAAACATGAGTTTATCTATGTTGGCCTTTTAAAGTATGATACATTCTTTATTGTGCCCTCAAAGCAAAGGGCAGCATAACATTTTTAAAAGAATTCTTTCAAAGAAGGACAGGGCTCAAATTCCTGTCTTTCTATGACTGTCTACAGCTGTTATTCAATGTGAAAACTTCAGTGGAAATTAAGGAATATTGCCGCATTGTATTAGCATGAACATTTTGAAGTGGCTTCATTCCAAACCTTGGCTGATTCACATACCTGGATTCTGTAGCCAAAGGCTTCTTGTACTGTCTTGATTTTTTCCCCCTATAGCTATTGTTGATGCAGCTGTGGTAGTGGTTGATGTGTATCCTGAATTTATAATTGTTTCCATTCACTTGGAGTCAAGTATTTCTAAGTCATGTTGCCATATTTCCCTGTATTATTGTTTATTCTTTTTTGTTGGGCACTATTGTTTTCAGTAAGACAAAGGATTCCACTCTCAAAGAGATTCAGCAAGTCATCAGCTAGTATTTTGTCTTAGTCAGAAACTGGAGGAAGTAATGGGAACCAGTATGTAGTCTTCAATGGGAATTTGTTCATCAGGCATCAAAAAGCTGGAGGAATATAGAACCTCCCACTAACTGAGAGAATTGATGAAAAAATGTTTTTATAAAAGGTAGTGATTTGGAGTGACTTTTTTTTTAATTTTAAAAGCTATTTATTTTCAAAACATATGTATGGATAATTTTTCAACATTGGTCCTTGCATAGCATTGTGTTTCAGATTTTCCCCTCCTTCCTCCCACCCCCTCCCCTAGATGGCAAGTAATCCAGTATATGTTATACATGTTAAAATATATGTTAAATCCAATATGTATAAACATATTTATACAATTCTCTTGTTGCACAAGAAAAATCAGATAAAAAAGGAAAGTAAATGAGTAAAAAAAAATGCAAGCAAACAACAACAAAAAGAGTGACAATGTTATTTTGTGATCCACTCAGTTCCCACAGTCCTCTCTCTGGGTATAGATAGCTCTCTTCATCACAAGATTATTGGAACTGTCATCAGTCATCTTATTGTTGGAAAGAGTCATGTTCATCAGAATTGATCATTATGTAATATTGTTTTGCCATGTACAATGATCTCCTGGTTCTGCTCATTTCATTTAACATCAGTTCATGTAAATCTCTCCAGGCCTCTCTGAAATCATCTTCCTGATTGTTTCTTATTGAACAATAATATTCCATAACATTCATATATCTTAATTTATTCAACCATTCTCCAATTGATGGGCATCCACTCAGTTTCCAGTTTCTTGCCTCTATGAAAAGGGCTGCCATAAATATTTTTGCACATGTGGGTCCCTTTCCCTCCTTTAAGACCTCTTTGGGATATAAGCTCAGTGGAAACACTGCTGGGTCAAAGGGTATGCACAGTTTGATAATTTTTTGAGCATAGTTCCAAATTGTTCTCCAAAATGGCTGGATCCATTCACAGTTTCACCAACAATGTATTAGTGTTGGGGTGACCTTTTTTAAAGCATAATAAAAAAAAAACTGAGGCTAATAGACAAGTATTCATTAAGTGCTTACTATTTATAAAGGACAGAGAAATGCAAAAATGTGATCCTTGCTGTAAAGGAACTCACATTCTAATGGAGGAGATAAATGCAAAAAACTTATACATGCAAGATATATACTGTGCAGATGAAAGACAACTTTTGGTTCAGTGATTAGAGAATAGGCTCTGGGAATCAGAAAGGACTAAGTTCAGATCTGGTCTCAGGTACTAACTCTGTGACCTTGGGCAAATAATTTAATTGCCCTCTGCCTCAGTTTCCTTAACTGTAAAGTGGAAACAACAATAATGTCTACCATCCGGGATTGTTGTAAGGATTAAAGGAGATTTGTAAAGTGCTTAGCATACTACCTGGATACATAGTAGATGCTTAATAAATGCTTATTTCCTTCCTTCTTTAATGTTCTACAATCTATTGTACAGGTAGATTACATGACTGCTTTTTGGTAATTGAATAAGAGTACTATTGGGTTGTAAGCTTATCTTCTATAGACTCACTGAAGGCATCTTTGGAACAATTCCAGTAGCATTCAGGATGAAAGGGATAACATGTATCTCATCCTGTTCCCAAATGGTTTTCATTTCTTTTGTAGGATTGATTAATGTTCTCAGATAAACAGGTTAAAAAGTTTACAGAAATGCTTTTGAAGTAAACAACCTTCATTTCACAATGCAACAGTAAAAGCTGACACAGATATATACCAATGAGTTTGTTGAATGTGACTAAGATGTTTTATCTGCAGATAGAGTCTTTGAAGAAGCTAAGATTCAAGAGTGGAATCAAAAGGCACTCCCTGAGAGATATCCACATGAACTCAACAACAATATGCTGACGGAGAAGCTCTGAACAAATGCTTGAGCTATGTAGTTTTCTTTATAGAAATGGAGAGAGTTTATGATAGTGATTCAGAATTAGGTCATTCTACTAGAAATTATAAAGTGGTTATCCTTTAGTTACCTAAATTTATTAATCAATATATATATTGTCTTATCAACTATTAGACATTGCAAAACATATTAGCAAAAATTAGAATTATACATCAAAATTTCACTTTATAAGATAATAACAAATCTCACTATAAATTCAAAGTCCAAAATGTCCTTGAGAATTTTGTAATTAAATTCTATTTGGAGATAGAACATTCTTATAGATGAAACTGTGGCCCATAATAGTCTCCCTTATCCCTACCTTGGGGGTCATTAAAATATCATTAATCCACAAAAATTTGAGAACAATGTTTTTAATAAATGTAACTATCCCAAATATTTTTAACATTATTTTACTTTTCCAAATGCATTCAAAGATAATTTTCAACATTTAGCTTTTTAAAACCTTGTATTCCTAATTTTTATCCCTTCTCTTCCCCCTCCCCTTCTTCCTAAGACAGCAAACATTATGATATAGGTTAAACATGTGAAATTCTTCCAAACATATTTCCATATTTGTCATGCTGCACACAAAAAACATCAAATCAAAAGGAAAAAAAAATGAAAAAGGGGGAAAAGCCAAGAAAACAAACAATAACATAAAAAGGTAAAAAATACTATGTTTTGACCCACATTCAGTCTCCACAGTATTCTCTGTGGATGTGGATGACACTTTCCATCACAAGTCTATTAGTAGTGCCATGAATCTCCTCATTGTTGAAAAGAGCCAAGTTCATCACAGTTAATTATCACATAATCTTGTTACTGTGTACAGTGTTCTCTTGTTTCTGCTCACTTCACTCAGCATCAGTTCATGTAAGTCTTCCCAGATTTTTCTGAAATCAGCCTGTTCATCATATTTTACAGAATAGTAATATTCCATTGCATTTATATACCATCACTTATTCAGTCATTCCTCAAGTGGATGGGGATATACTTAATTTAAATTTCCTTTGTGCCAAATATTTACCATTTCCAAATTTCATGGAGTAAAAGTTTTCAAAAGGTAGAGATATAGCAAAATCAATAAAAATCACATGAGGACTGGACAGGTTAACATTATTTCTTCTGCTAAAGTTATCCTAAAGGTACTTCCAGTTTGTCTACAGATGATGAGATTACTACACAGAGTAGTTTTCTTATCTACCTGGACATTAATTATGTTTAATTATGAAAGAAGAGTAGCAGGGCACTGACTTTTCCCTGATTTTCATTGAAAACAATGAGAAAATAAGATAAATAAAGGTAAACTTATTGTCCTAACTTACCTATGTGAGTTGTGAGATCAACTATCATTAGTTCAAAACTCCTTGGAAAAATACAAAGTACTATTCACATGTAAGATATTGTTATTATTAAAACCATATTGTATTCAGAGGGGACATTTTTTTGAAGATAAAAAAAATTTTCAAGTTCTTTTTCCTTTCTGTCACAGTCTTTGCTTAGGAATATTTCTCCTCTTCAGTATTTATTATGTATTTCATATAATCAATCTCCCTCCTCTAAATTCATGGCAACTTCTGTAGGCACTATTTGTTTAGCTCTTACATTATATTATGCCTCATGGTATCTCTCACATTGCTTCCATGTGTTATTGTTTAACTTTTTATGTGTGTGTATATATATGTGTGTGTGTGTGTGTGTGTGTGTGTGTGTGTGTGTGTGTGTGTGTGTGTGTGCATTTTGTCTTCCTAACAAGATCACCAACTGCAGTGCAGGCACCTCAAAGGGACTTGAATAGTGCTACTCATCTTGTAGGAACTCAATAATTATCTGTTGAATAGAAATGGTTGTCTTAAGATGAAATGGTATGCAAATTCTATTAGACAGATAATGATCTTTCTTAGCTTCAATTGATATACACCATCCTGCCACATAGTTGGAGTTGGGGATAAGTCCCCACTGCCATTTTCCTGATCTTTTGGTCACCCTTTTAGACTTAGTCTTGGAACCAAATATAAGAAATGAAACTGGGAAAAATACCTCAAGCTATTTTAAAAGTGTGCAATAACCAGCAGGCAATGGGGTGGGAATACTGCTTAGTATCTGGAGCATGGAAAAAGTTGATCTGTTTCCCAGGCTTACTGAACATCATTCTCCATCATGCACTCTAAATTTTAATTAAACTAGCTTTTTTGCTATTCCCCATACACAACATTAAAACACCCTCCTCTGTGTCTCTGCACAGGTTATTGTTTTTCATCCCCCATTTCTCTTCTCTCCCCTTGCCTAGAATGTACTACCCCTTTTTCATCTAGAATCCTTAGTTTCCTTTAAAACTTAACTGGTGTCCCTTTCTATGGTAAGCCTGCCCCAATTTCCCAGTTGTTAGTGTCCTATAATCTGGAAAATGATTTGATTTCTACTTTGTTTATAATTTTTATTTAATTATCACTAAATTGTTTGCTTCTCCTCAACAAAAAGTAAACTTCTTGGAGAGATTTATATTTTTGGTTTTGTATACCTAGTAACATATATTTTGCACAGAATAGAGTAGATATTTAATAAATGCTTCATCAATGAATATTGACTATCTTTTATCTAGGGAAAAAGGATCAGCAGCCCTGCTGGGAATTTCCCATTTCAAAAACAAAATGGTAAGTTAAATAAACTCCCAGATAACAAGAGGACCAGTCAATGAGAGGAAGCTCACCTTTTTCCTTGTGTAATTCAAAGAAGATGAATGTACAAAAATACCTCATTTGTGGAGAGAATGATTACTCAGTACTTTAAGAGGGGCAGAGTTGATGAGAATTTGGAACAGAAGAAACCTTCTGGCTTCCTTTTTTAAAGAAACAGAGGACTCAGGCTCCTTTCAAGGAGATACTCTTGGAGTATTATGCAAAGAAGACTTTGGGAAGGAGGTAATATGTGGATGAACTTAGACAAATGCAGCAGGGTTGAATTCTGGGTTATACCTTCAGTTCCAGAGATTTAGAAAGTTTAGCCCAGTTTGCCAGGAATCCTGACAATCCACCCTCTATGCAACCTGGACATTTTATCTACCTTTGTATTGATGGTATCTCATGCCTGAAATTCATTTCACTCTTGTCCTAAAAAATTCTAGGTTTATTTGAAGATTCAGCTCAAGCTCCACCTTCTTACTTTCTACTTGAGGCCTTTCTTTATCCCCCTATTTAAATGACTAGTAACCTTCCTTCTGAAGATTACTTTGTACCTGTTTTGTTTGTTTTGACTATACTTATATGCTATATTTACATCTTAGCTGTCTTCCTGATTAGGAAATAAACTATTTTTATGTCTGTCCTTTAGCACCTAGCACAGTGACTAACAAATAGGAGGTTCTTAATAAATACTTATTGACTGATTTATTGTTTGATTCACAGGTACAACTTTTATGTGTCCTGTATATGTCCATTTCTCACCTAAGTTAGTCATCCTATATAGGGAAGATTTTATGATGCACTTTGAAAACACATTCAGGAAGTCCTTTGCTATAAATCAAACTCATCAAATACTATCTTATGGATGGGATGTCTTTTGATCTTGTAAACTCTCACATTACTACATAATAGTTTGTCATGTTGCACCTCCTTGATTCAAATTGATTGTAAGTTCCTCAAAAGTGGGAGTCATGTCATTAAATCTTTCTCTATAGTTTAAGCTGTCTTCTTGCCCTGTCACTAGGAACAAAGAATGGGAAGTTAGCTTCATGCAAGAATTTAATCAGGTTGCTTTATGTAATATTCTTCTTTAAAATGTAATTTTCTCCGGGAGCAGGTTTCTTGGGGAGCTTCTGGGAGCACCCTTAGTTTCAGTTCAGTTCAATAATCCCATATGCAGCCAGGAGCTAAAAGTTAAGATACTTTATTATCTCCTTCAAAATAGCCCTGTTAGCTTTCTTAGATGCTTATCTCTCTCCTTGGTTCTGAGAGCTCTTGCTGCTAGTCCTTTGTCTCTTCCAGCTTCTACTTCTAGCTGCCTCTGAATCCAAAGCCTTCAGCCAGCACAAAGGTGGAAAATGGAATGAATCTGTCTCCACCTCCAAGTGTGGGCTTGTGGGTCTGGCCCTGAGAGCTTCTTGCTTATATGCTGTACACTGAATATACTCCAATCATTACATCATTAGGAAATCATTATTTGTTGTAGGATTAATCAATGCTAAATTAGATTTAACCATTTTCTCCCCAATTCCACTTAGTACCTTGTTCAAGTTCTGGCCCATGACATCTCCTTGTAGGATCAGATCAATCATACTAAACCATGCTAAATTAGATAATTATTGTTTCTATCAATTCCACTGTCTTAGCACCTTGTAAGAATTCTAACAGTTTTACTTCAATCAATCTGGAATTTGAGAGACTATGCTAATCAAGCAGTCATTTTTTTCCGTCATTTCTGACTTTTTGTGACCCATTTGGGATTTTCTTGGTAAAGATACTACAGTAGTTAGCTATTTTTTTTCAGCTCATTTTACAAATGAAGAAACTGAAGCAAATAGGGTTAAATGATTTGCCCAGGCTCACGAGTGTCTGAGGCTGGATTTGAACTTGGGAAGATGAATCTTCCTGACTTCAAGCCATGTAGCTGCCCCAGTGACACATTGATTAATTTTATTATTTCCTTAACTGCTATTTTATTGCTGTTATTTTATTTGCTTTGGCTATTTAAACGTTTGGCTTTGTCACTGGTAAAATAATGCAGCAATACTTTTGATCAACTTCAAAGTGGTATTATGTATCCATATCCATGTATAGCCAAGGAATTGAGTGTTCTGCCTCTCTGCTTGGGTTTTTGATCCATCAAAACAGCCAATCTCTGTACATAAATTTTGATTGACTGTACAATATGGAAATGTTAATAAGTGAAACAGAAATACCAAATGACTTTTTTTAAACCAATGTTTTCCATTGCTGAGCCACTTCTAACTGCTCAGATACATGACCTGAATGTGTTAATGTCCTTCCCATATTTACCTAAATATTTGCATGAGATCATACTTACCCAGTTCTAGAAATGTCTGTACTTCATAGACATTGATTTAGTGCAGGGGTTTTCAAAGTAATTTAAAAAATCTCAGAACCTCTTTGTACTTTTAAAAATTATTGAGGATACCCTCCATGGACCATTTGTTTATATGAGTCATATATATATATATATATATATATATATATATATATATATATATATATATATATATGTATATTTACTGTATTAAAGTTCAAAACATTATACGATAATTATGAAAATAGTTTTGACCTCTCAGATCTCTTACTCTAAGAGTCTCTAGGGGTTTTCAGAACACACTTTGAAAATGCTGGTTTATACACTAAACACTATACCTTATACATTAAATACTAGTGTATAGTCCTTTGAAACCAGATGCCTAGCTTGTGGTGTTTCAGAAATTTCTTAACATATCAAACAAACAAACAAATAACTAACTTAGGTTATGGTTAGGACTTTAGTTCCTCATCTTTTCCCATCATTTCTGGTGTTGCTATATTGTATGTGAATTGTGAAGAGCAAATATCTTTCCCTTAGCCTATAATCTCACTCTTTTTTAAATGTACTTCTATCTCCACACTTCTTTCTCAAAGTATATAGATATCTGAAGGTAGCGAAGTGGTTTTCTAATTTCCAGGTGTGCTACATAGTTCTTTCTCTGTTGGACTTACAACTTCTAAAGTTGGAAATGGAGATTCTTGGCATGAGAAATATCAAAATACCCAGAAGAAAGTGACATTGCCTGATTATTCCCCAGTAGTTAGTACTAGAACCAATGTTGTTTAATAATAGTTTTGATAATCTGGAGGAATGACCTGAGAGTATGGTCACAATTTGAATAGGAAAATTGTCCATGGGCTATTTAAAAATAGTATATAAAGTCCCTGTTGGAACACAGAGAAGAGCAGATGAGTTTGAGCACTTAAAATCAAGGGCTTTCAAGGGTGGTCTCATAAACACTCTCCTGAAATACCTAGGAACACATTCCTTTTTATGGAGTGGGCCCTATAAACTCCACAGATACACAGTAGTATAGAACCCGTGAATGTCCTTTCTTAACCTTGCCAGAAAGTTTTCTCCCTTGTTTGAGGTTTATTTGGGGTGGGAGAGAGTGTTTTTACTATGGGTGGTTTGATGTAGTTGAGGGTATTATTATTGAATTTTTAGAAAATGCTTAGGTGGAAGGGAGTGGCCACACACTATAGGATATTCTTTTTTCTTCTTTTTTTATTATATATTTTTTATAATATCCCTTGTATTCATTTTTCCAAATTATCCCCCCCTCCCTCTACTCCCTCCCCCCGATGACAGGCAATCCCATACATTTTACATGTGTTACAATATAACCTAGATACAATACATGTGTGTAAATACCATTTTCTTGTTGCACAATAAGCATTAGATTCCGAAGGTACATGTAACCTGGGCAGACAGATATTAGTGCTAACAATTTACAGTCACTTCCCAGTTTTTCTTCTCTGGGTATAGCTACCTCTGTCCATCATTGATCAACTGGAAGTGAGTTGGCTCTTCTTTATATTGAAGATTTCCACTTCCATCAGAATACATCTATAGGATATTCTTAAATTTTAAATGACCTTGCCAAGGTTAAAAAAGTCAGAAACAGAAACAACAACAAGATGAACTCCACAGGAGAAGATAAAAATACACCTCTGGAGAAAAATCCAGCTGTTTAGAGGTGGAGAACCAGAAGCAGTATCATAATTTATCTAGTCCAATCACCTCCTTTGTCAAATGCCTCAACTGAGATCCACAGAGGTAAAGTGATTTGGCTAAAGCCACCCAGTAGTACCATCAGAGGTAGAATTTGAACACAGATTCTCTAACTTCCAAGTCAATTTTTTTTGCACTCTACCACAATAGGAATGACAAGGATAGAGGTAAAAAGCCTTATTATAATATGGACTATGATTTTTTTAAAAGAACTCATGTTGCTGAGGTGACAGATAAAATAATATATTGAAAAAGAATTGAGAACCCTGCCACTAAAATTCATTAGTAGCTAAACTCCTATTTGATTTTTCAATATAGTTTAGAGTTCTACAACTCAAATGGGATGAGAAAGACTTAGAGAGTTTTCAGAAGACAGTGATACAAATTATGTAAGGACTAGCAAGTAGGCAATATGAAGAAAGATGAAAGAAACACTGAGGATTTAGTCTATAGTGGAGGAAGCAAACTATGAATAGTCATGCTGAGAATGTCAATCAGTTGTTCACCTATACCAGCTTGAGTGGAGGAAAAGAGACAAGAAGAATGGGATTTAAGAAAGAGCCCGAATAAGTCACCATTGGGTTGGCGGTCAGCAAATACAATTCTCCCCTTAAATAATAGCTAATAACACATTTAGCACATTAAGGTTTGCAAAGCACTTTATACATATTATCTCATTTGAATTTCACAATAGCCTTATAAAGCTGGAGCTAGTATCGCTGGTGTTTAACATATCAGAACACCAAGATAAATGACTTGTCCAGAATCATACATCTCAGTAAGCAACTGAAGCCATACTTGAGCTTAGGTTTTTCAGACTTGAGATGTGAAGGGAAGGGAAGAAAAATTATATAGGTGAGACGGTGGAGTTGGAAGTTTTGGGACTCTGACTTTTTTCTCCCTTCCTCTTGAGGTGGTATATAAAGTAAGATTCCTAAATAGGATTGCCGTAGTCCACAGTTTCATTGCCCTTGTTCATTCTTGACTGGTAGACTTGATGAAATCCATTCTTTTCCAATCCCTCAACAAACCTCTCCCTCATGCATTAAAAAAATGTTTCTGTGTCCAACAAGTTAGTGTCCCAAGGTATCCAGTTTCCCTAGGCAGATCCATAGTCTTTGAAAGTTTGTGTGGAGGGAGGGATCAGAAGATGAACAAAACACCAGCTTTCTAACTCTCTTCCAACAAGTCATCTTTAACACCTGAGTCAGATTCACATAAGATTTCTTGAAAAGGGCAAAAGTGAGAACTCTTGATTGTGTCAGGTTGTAGGTGCTCCTAATGTCTTATCTCTTTCCCAGAAGATAACTGGGTCCTGGAGAGAGAGAACTCTCATTCTGAAGAGAGCAACAATAGCTTTCTTAAAAGATGACCTCACCCCAATTACTTCATGAACACCCCAGCCAATACTCAATCTAAGGGATATATATTCTTGCCAAATGTACTTGCTACTATCCTGGAGAATATCCAATGAATAACTGAAATGCAATAAGGATACTTTGTAGATGACAAAGTCTTCCAGATGCTCCTGCTTACAAATGACATTGTGTTGATGGCATCAACCCTGTGTTTCCCACTAATTCTAGCACCTTCTTGGCTTGTCCTTCATAATCTGTCTTGACTACAGTCACATCCATGCCAGATAAGTGTAAAGATTTCTGGCTGTGTAAGTTTCATGCTTGAGGGAATTGCCTTTTTCACTTGTACATTGTAAAAAGTAGGTTGATTATCAAGTACCTGGGCTTCTTAACAGCTTTTTAGAGTTAGAAGGTATTCTGACCCTCAGAAGAATAGCATCTGTTATCCAGAGAGAGGACTGTGGAGACTGAACATGGATCATCACATATTTTCATCTTTGTTGTTGTTGTTTGCTTGCTTTTTTCTTTCTCATTTTTCCTGTTTTGATCTGATTTTTCTTGTGCAGCACAATAAATGTAGAAATACATATATAGAAGAATTGTACAAATTTAATTTTATATTAGATTGCTTGCTGTCTAGGGAGGGGGGAAAGGGAGGGAGAAAAATTTGGAATACAAGTTTTTACAAGGGTGAATGTTCAAAACTATCTGCATGTATTTTGAAAATAAGAAACTATTATCATTAACAAAAATAATATACGTTTAAAAATATCTTAGTAATAAAAAAGGAATCGCATCTGCTAAAGTGGATCCCAGTTCTTGAAGAACATAATAATGCTCTGCCTAGGAGTGATGAGTTGCAGATCTACTAAATGGGATCCATAATCACTTGAAAGAATTGTTTTTGCTAACTACACAGAACAAAATTAAATGACTAAAGAATGCCTTTTACTCAATCAATCAATCCATAGGCATTTATTAAATGCCTACTATGTGCTAAGCACTATCTAGACTATGATTTGCAGTTGAATATATAATCCAGAGCACTGGACCATTTGAGCATCTCTCTTATATAGATTCTGTGGTTAGATAATCTAACTAAGCACAGAAATGGATGAGACTAATGGAAGAGAGCAAGATGGATTGAAGCTAGGAAATTATATAATGCTTCTAGAAATCCTAATTTTCTCCCAGAAATAACTCTCTGTCTTTTTAATACTGATATTGTTTTGTTGATAGTGTATAGAGTAAGATAGGAACAGAAAAATTAAATTGCAGATTACTTAAAGGATAACAAAAAAATATATGGTGGTATACATTGATTCTTACCAATGAAAAATTGCATAGAAAAAATATTATTGAATTGAAATATTGAATAAAAGAATATTATTGAAGAGACAGATGATGAGAAAAAGAAGATATATCAATATCTCATAATTAATTAATCTCATATCTTGATATGAGATTATATGATACCAGACAGATAATCTGAGTGCTCCACTTGGCATCATACAAAGGAAAGAGAACTGTAGAGAAAGGACTTCATTTTTGGGTGGATTTTCCAATTCTTACTACCTCTGTGACATTGGGTAAATGCTCCACTCCTGATCAAAACACAGTGACATAGTTCTTCTGATTAGATTATCATTTCTGAACCGAAAAAGTCAAGGGAAAGGGATGGAAGAGGAAAAGGAAGTAAATGGAGAATGGCCTGCCTTATGAGGCAGCTAGCTAATAAGGAGATAGAACAAAGAAATGTTAGTGTAAATTCAGATTGGCTCAATGAAAATGAGCAGATTGTTAAATTTTCAGTGTGAATATTTACAAGTGGGAAATCAGCAAACACTACAAATCAAAGCTTGATTTATTGTTTTGTTGATTGGCTAGAATTAGAAATATGATGGAGAAAATATTGATAATGCAGATTAAATTTGAAAGAGTAGAGCCAATTTTTTTGTTTTTATTTTTTTTACTTGACAGTATTTTTTTTTCTATTTACAGATATAGTTTTCAACATTTTTGTAAGGTTTTGAATTCCAGGTTTTTCTCCCTTCTCTTACTCCCCTTTCCTCAAGAAAACACACACAAAAAACCTGATATAGTTTTTATATTTCCATATTAGTCATATTATGAAAGATCACAACAAAAAGGAAAAATCATAGGAAAAAGCAAAAAAAAATAGTATGTTCTGATCTTTATTCAGTCTCCACAGTTCTCTCTCTCTCTCTCTCTCTCTCTCTCTCTCTCTCTCTCTCTCTCTCTCTCTCTCTCTCTCTCTCTCTCTCCCTCTCCCTCTCCCTCTCTCTCTCTCTCTCTCTCTCTCTCTCTCTCTCTCCTCTCTCTCTCTCTCTCTCTCTCGATAGCATTTTCCATCACAAATCTATTGAAATTGTCTTGGATTATTGTATTGATGATAAAAAATAAGCTTTCTTAGTTGTCATCAATCAATATTGTGATTTCTATGTACAATGTTCTCTGCTCACTTCACTCAGCATCAGTTCATGTGAGTCTTTCCAGATTTTTCTGAAATTAGCCTACTCATTATTTCTTGTGAACAATAGTATTCTATTCCCTTCATGAACTACAACTTATTCAACCATTCCCCAACTGATGGACATTTCAAACCTTTGTGTGAATGCTAATGAAGCACTTACATTATCTGGTATCTCTTGATCTCATATCTTGATTGATACACTTCCATTTTCTCATCATATATCTCTCCAATGATATTCTTTATGTAGTTTTTCTGTGCAATTTCTAATTTCTTGCCACCACAAAAAGAACTGCTACAAATATTTTTGCATATGTGGGAACTTTTTCCTTTTGATGATCTCTTTGGGATACAAACCTAATGGTGGCACTGCTGCATCAATGGATATGCACAGTTTTATACTCCTTTGGGTATAGTTCCAAATTGCTCTCTAGAAAAGTTGGAACAATTCACAACTTCATCAACAATACATATTGTCCTAGTTTTCCCACATTCCCTTCAATATGTATGATTTTCTTTTTCTGACATTTTAGCCAACCTGTTAGGTATGAGGTGGTACCTCAAAGCAATTTTAATTTACATTTCCCTAATCAAGAATTATTTAGAGTATTTTTTCAGATGACTACAGATAGTTTTAATTTATTCATCTGAAAACTGCCTGCTCATATTCTTTGACCATTTATCATTTGGGTAATGGCTTGTGTTCTTATAAATTTGACTCAACTCTCCATATATCTTAGATATGAAGCCTTTATCAGAAACACTTGCTATAAAATTTAGCTGTCAAATAGGAAATTCTTATCCCAGGAGCTGGTGTCTTTGGGTTTATCAAACAGTAGATTACATAGTCACAATTGTGTTTTACATACTAACTAATTCCACTGATCTATCATTCTGTTACCTAATCAGTATCTAATGTTTTGATAACTGTTGCTTTATAAACTGGCACATCTAGGCCACCTTCCTTTGCATTTTTCCCATTAATTCGCTTGGTATTTTTGACCTTTTGCTCTTCCAGATGAGTTTGGTTATTTTTTTTTCTCGCTATAAAAATATTTTTGACAGTTTTATTGGTATGGAACGGAATAGATTAGTTTAGATAAAATAGTTGTTTTTACTATATTAGCCTTGCCTATTCCTAAGCAATTGATATTTTCTTTTTCCTTTCTTTCTTGCTTTCTTTCTTTCTTTCTTTCTTTCTTTCTTTCTTTCTTTCTTTCTTTCTTTCTTTCTTTCTTTCTTTCTTTCTTTTTTTTTTTAGGCAATTGGGGTTAACTGACTTGCCTAGGATCATGTAGCCAGGAAGTATTAAATGCATGAGGTCAGATTTGAACTTAGGTAGCAATTGATTACAGTTAAGGAGATCTGACTTTATTTGTGTGAAAGCTGTTGTATAATTGTGTTCATATAATTCCTGAAATTTTAGACTCTCAAATATTTTATATTGTCTACAATAGAGCTAATTTTTAAACATTTATCAGCATACCTTTGTAATGGAGTCCAGGTGCATAGCAATGAGGTCCTATCATAAACATAACACAATATATTTCATTAGGGCTGTGCAACTAGTGAATTCCATTTTTTTAGACAGACATTTTATTAAATATTTAATAAAAACTTTCTTTTTATTTGTTTAAAAAAACCCAAACTCCAAAACCAAAAAAACCCCAAATCTAAGGCAGCTAGTAGTACAGTGGATAGAGTGCTGGACCTAGAGTCAGGAGGACCTGAGTTCAAATCTAACATTAGACACTTATTAGCTGTGTGACCCTAGGCAAGTCACTTAACACCATCTCTTTCCTCTTCTGTGAAATGAACTGCAGAAGGAAACGGCAAACTACTCTAGTATCTCTGCCAAGAATCCATTAACTCTATCTTATGAGCTTTGACTCAGAAATCCAAACCCTATTCTAAGATACTACTTTCTTAGCTAGATGTTCATCTCCAAAATATTTTTTTTCTTTTTCTATATTTGTTACCTTCAATGAACAACAGTGAGGAAAACAGAACTTATGCCCTATGGTCTTCAGTTTCTTGTCCAAGACTTTTTAATCCTTGGTAATACTTTTAAAGATTCCTTTTGTTAGTTCCATTAATAATTATTACAAATATATTATTTCCATCTATTTTTATTCTTTTATGTCTTGGATACATGCCCCAAAATATAAGTGACCATAGCTTGAAAAAATTCCTTAAATGTATAGAAACTTGGCCTTTGAATTCTACAAAGAAAATCTGTTTGAGAGGATTGGGATACTCTCAGAAATGAAATTCTGGTGTCAGAAACAATGATTCTAGTGAAGAATTAGAGGGGAAACTGTTATTGACCAACCCATATTTTAAGTGAAAATGCACAGGAGATGGAAACCAGATCAGGTAGTTGGACATGAATACCAAAGAATGGCATAGTCCTATAATGATGTTACAAAGGCCAAAACCCCAAATGAGCTGAGATGTGTTGAGTACTGAGCATAACACAAAGGGCTTTGAGTTATATTGAGGTAAGAAGAAAATGAAGCAAGCAGTGGACTTGAGTTGTCAATAATACTGGATGATCAAGAATATGCCAAACTACTCATCTTCTGATTTGCTTGTTTTCTGAGCCAAGGAAATTAGCTCTAGATTGGGAAAAATAGCATAAAATTGCTAACAGGCAAGTGAAACTCAAGAAGATTTTGAGGAGATGATAAAAAGAGTGCCTAATTACCCTCAATGAGTTCAAGTAATTAGGCCCAGACAAACTACACCTCTGGGTAATGGAAACTTGAAAATGTAATTGCTAAATCGCTATCAATGATCTCTGAAAAGTTATTGTGGAATAAGAGATATGGCATAGTCCAGGAAACAAGCAAATACAATTTTCAAAGATGGAGCACATGGATTCTTAAAACTAAAGGATGACAAAGTTGACTCTAATTCCTGACAAAATTCTAGAATAAATTATGAAAAGGATAGTTGGTTATACTTGGAAAGGTAAGATAACATAGAAAAAGTAAGGGGCATGTCTTATTTCTAACTAACTTCATTTCTTTTTTTTTTTTTAATTTATTTTTTTTATTATATATATATATATATATATATATTTTATAATATTATCCCTTGTATTCATTTTTCCAAATTACCCCCCCTCCCTCTATTCCCTCCCCCCGATGACAGGCAATCCCATACATTTTACATGTGTTACAATATAGTCTAGGTACAATACATGTGTGTAAATATCATTTTCTTGTTGCACAATAAACTTTAGATTCCGAAGGTACATGTAACCTGGGCAGACAGATATTAGTGCTAACAATTCACATTCCCCTCCCAGTGTTTCTTCTCTGGGTGTAGCTACCCCTGTCCATCATTGATCAACTGGAAGTGAGTTGGATCTTCTTTATGTTGAAGATTTCCACTTCCATCAGAATACATCCCCATACAGTATTGTTGTTGAAGTGTACAGTGATCTTCTGGTTCTGCTCATTTCACTCAGCATCAGTTGATTTAAGTCTCTCCAAGCCTCTCTGTATTCCTCCTGCTGGTCATTTCTTACAGAGCAATAATATTCCATAACCTTCATATACCACAACCTACCCAACCATTCTCCAACCGATGGACATCCATTCAACTTCCAGTTTCTAGCTACAACAAAAAGAGCTGCCACAAACATTTTGGCACATATATGTCTCCTTCCGCTCCTTAGTATTTCTTTGGGATATAATCCCAGTAGTAGCGCTGCTGGGTCAAAGGGTATGCACAGTTTGATAACTTTTTGGGCATAATTCCAGATTGCTCTCCAGAATGGCTGGATTCTTTCACAACTCCACCAGCAATGTATTAGTGTCCCAGTTTCCCCACATCCCCTCCAACATTCATCATTATTTGTTCCTGTCATCTTAGCCAATCTGACAGGTGTGTAGTGGTATCTCAGAGTGGTCTTAATTTGCATTTCTCTGATCAGTAGTGATTTGGAACACTCTTTCATGTGAGTGGATATAGTTTCAATTTCTTCCTCTGAGAATTGTCTGTTCATATCCTTTGACCATTTATCAATTGGAGAATGGTTCGGTTTCTTATAAATTATGGTCAGTTCTCTATATATTTTGGAAATGAGACCTTTGTCAGAACCTTTGTTTTTAAAAATATTTTCCCAATTTGTTACTTCCCTTCTAATCTTGTTTGCATTAGTATTATTTGTACAGAAACTTTTTAGTTTGATGTAATCAAAATCTTCTATTTTGTGATCAATAATGATCTCTAGTTCTCCTCTGGTCATAAATTCCTTCCTCCTCCACAAGTCTGAGAGGTAGATTATCCTCTGTTCCTCTAATCTATTTATTATCTCCCTCTTTATGCCTAAATCATGGACCCATTTTGATCTTATCTTGGTATATGGTGTTAAGTGTGGATCCATATCTAATTTCTGCCATACTAATTTCCAGTTTTCCCAACAGTTTTTTCCGAATAATGAATTTTTATCCCTAATGTTGGAATCTTTGGGTTTGTCAAAGATTAGATTGCTATAGATGTACCCTTTTTTGTCCTTTGTATCTAATCTGTTCCACTGATCTACCGGTCTATTTCTTAGCCAATACCAAATGGTTTTGGTGACTGCTGCTATATAATATAGCTTTAGATCAGGTACACTTAGACCACCTTCCTCTGAGTTTTTTTTCATTAGTTCCCTTGCAATTCTCGACCTTTTATTCTTCCATATGAATTTTGTTGTTATTTTTTCTAGGTCATTGAAATAGTTTCTTGGGAGTCTGACTGGTATAGCACTAAATAAATAGATTAGTTTGGGGAGTATTGTCATCTTTATTATATTCGCTCGGCCTATCCAAGAGCACTGAATGTCTTTCCAATTATTTAAATCTGATTTTATTTTTGTGGCAAGTGTTTTGTAATTTTTCTCATATAATTCCTGACTTTTCTTTGGTAGATGGATTCCCAAATATTTTATACTCTCAACATTTGTTTGGAATGGAATTTCTCTTTGTATCTCTTGCTGTTGCATTTTGTTAGTGATATATAAAAATGCCGAGGATTTATGTGGATTTATTTTGTATCCTGCCACTTTGCTGAAATTTTGAATTATTTCTAGTAGCTTTTTAGCAGAGTCTTTGGGGTTCTCTAAGTATACCATCATGTCATCTGCAAAAAGTGATAGTTTAATTTCCTCATTTCCTACTCTAATTCCTTGAATCTCTTTCTCGGCTCATATTGCCGAGGCTAGTGTTTCTAGTACTATATTGAATAGTAATGGTGATAGTGGGCAACCTTGTTTCACTCCTGATCTTACTGGGAAAGGTTGCAGTTTATTTCTATTGCATATTATGCTTACTGACGGTCTTAAATATATACTCCTGATTATTCTAAGGAATAATCCATTTATTCCTATACTCTCAAGAGTTTTTAGTAGGAATGGATGTTGGATTTTGTCAAATGCTTTTTCTGCATCTATTGAGATGATCATATGGTTCTTATTAATTTGATTATTAATATGGTCAATTATATTAATAGTTTTCCTAATATTAAACCAGCCCTGCATTCCTGGAATAAATCCTACTTGATCATAGTGTATTATCTTGGAGATGATTTTCTGAAGTCTTTTTGCTAATATCTTATTTAAGATTTTAGTATCAATATTCATTAAGGAGATTGGTCTATAATTTTATTTCTCAGTTTTCGATCTACCAGGTTTAGGTATCAGTACCATGTCTGTGTCATAAAAGGAGTTTGGTAGGACTCCTTCATCCCCTATTTTTTCAAATAATTTATATAACATTGGGGCTAATTGTTCTTTAAATGTTTGGTAGAATTCACATGTGAATCCATCTGGCCCTGGGGATTTTTTCCTGGGGAGTTGATTAATATCTTTTTTTTTTTTTTTAAACAGGGTTAGAATGGGATACAAGTGTAAAGGAGGATATATTGTCATATGAAGATTTCAACAAAGCACTTGACAGAATCTCTCACAATATTCTTGTACACATTATGGAAAGATGAGTGGGATGAATGATAGTACAATAAGATGATTAGGAATTATACCCAGCATCATGATCATTAGAGTTAGTTTAAACTAAAGGGAAGTGTCACTAGATTCTAATCTATCCATAATATTGTTTTGTTCATGATTTAAAAAAAAAATCAAAATCTCCTACAAAGTCACAGATGGCATCTGATGATAGAATGCACAAAGTTTGTAATGATAACACTAAATTACAAACATGGCATCCAAAAAGATTTTGGAAAAAATAGAGTAATAGACCAAATTTAAGAAGATAAAATTTTATTAGAATAACTGTTAGTCTTGCAATCAATTTTTAAAAAATTAACTGTAGAAAAATAAGCTGAGGATGATGTGTAGGTACCATATAAGATCATCCATTCTGGGATAAAAAATACTTTAGAGGCCATTTAGGCTAATTCATATATATATATATATATATATATATATATATATATATATATATATATATATATATATATATATATATATATATATATTATGGCTCAAAGTTTAAATGACTTATCTAGAGTTATAAAGCAAGTATTTGACTTTAGATATGAATATGTTTTTCTATATCCAAGCCTAATGTTTATCCATATATATGAGTTATTAATATGACTGCTACCAAAAAATAATGAATTTGATAGTAAGCTGTATGATTAGAAGTTCAGGTCTGAGATTAGATGATGTCTCTAGAAACTTCCCCACTCTGATCATCGTATGATGGGTTGGATCAAGAATTCCGATGGGAAAAAAAAAGAGTGGTGGGAGGAGAGAAATTTACATGATAACTTTATTATATATTTAAAAGGAATAGCAAGTTGTATATAATAGATTTGCAGTTTTATATGCAATCCATCTTTTTAAAATTATACAGTTATGGAAATGCTTATTTTATTTCATAAATTTAAAAAAATAGATAAAAAATAAAAATTCTCTTGATTGAATTGGCCAGATCAGCTATATCTCTTTATACAATGTCCTTTCCTATCTTAACTACAAATTTGAATTTAAAAAGAATTTCCCCCAAAGGAATGTGTACATCAATAAGTGTGATCTTCAAAAATGCCGAGTTAGGGGTTAGAGAATGTGGGTTAAAATTCTTGCTTTGTTATTTACTATCAGTGTGATCTTGCTTAAATTGCCTTTTCTCCCTGGATCTCAGTATACTTATTTGGAAAACAAAAGTTGAACTAGATAATCTTTAAGGCCTCCATCAGATCTAAATCCTGTAATTTCTTTTCATCCTTTACCATCCCCTTTGAGGTTGACAGAGAAGCATGGCTTAGGTTCAGCTACTTTAATTAAATACACATGATCTATTCCTGTGGGGCATCTTAGCTATCCACTAAACTAGAACAAAAAATGATGATGTGTAAAGTGGTGGTCTCCTAGACTCAGAACCTGTTTGAATTGGAAGGGATCGTAGAAATTCTCCACTCTCAACAATGTTTCATAACTGAAAAAGAAAAATTTGTTTGTATATGGATCATGGTGACTGTACCACCCACGATTAACACAAGAATATAGGTGGTCTCTGAGTTACTCAACTGGTAAAAATATTCCCATGCTTAAAAAATAACAAGCAGAGTTACCCCACTTTTGATACCATAAATGACCATAGCACATAGCTAGGGAGGGGATCTCTAGGCCATCAAGTACAATTATAAAGAAATTATTATGAATTTAAACATTAGAAAAAATTTTCCATATATACCAACAGAAAAAGTAGATTTTATAAGAAACCATTAATTTCTATTTTATGCTGTTTGCTTTTCAAAAGCATATAATAAATTTTACTTACTTTCAAATCTGTCCTATGTGTCTGTAATTTCTTCTGAGTTTCCTTCTGTTCTCTTTGATGCATTTACTTTATGGGGGTGTGGGTGGGGAAGGTGAGACAATGGAGGTTAAATGGCTTGCTCAGGATTACATAGCCAGTTAATGTCAAATGACTGAGGTCAAATTTGAATTCAGATTCTCCTGACTCCAGGGCCAGTGCTCTCATCACTATCTCACTTAGTTGCCCCTCTCTGTGATGGAGTTAATTTTTTTATATATCTTTATTACTAGCTTATTCCTCTTCTGCTTTCCAATTGAAAATCAGGAAGAAGAAAGAAAAAAACCCTTGGAATAAATATGCATGGTCAAACAAAATGAATCCAAACAGTGGTCATATCTAATAATGTATTTCTCTATACTTTGTGTCTTCTGCACTGTCTCTGTTAGTAGAGGAGTAGCATACTTCATAACAAAGCCTACTAGACAATATAACAAAAATTGAAAATTCTACCTAAATTAACTTACTTATTCAGTATTGCAATAATCAAACTACCAAAAACAATTTTATAGAGCTAGAAAAAATAATAACAAAATTCTTTGGAAGAATAAAAATTCAAGAATATCAAGGCGATTTTTAAAAATGCAAAGGAAGGTGACCTAACAATAACAGATCTCAAAATGTATTTCAAAGTGACAATCATAAAAACTAGCTTATACTGGCAAAGAAATAGAGGAAGAAATTAGTGGAATGTATTAGGTGCCCAAGAAAAATAGGTATAATCCAACATCTTACACTGTTACCAAGATAAGGTCAAAATGGAATTACTATAAGTAATTTGAGAGAACAAGGAATAATTTTGTCTGTCAGATCTATGGAGAGAAGAAAGAGAAAAAAGAAAGAATTTTTTAAAATATTATTTTTCTTTCTCCCAGTTACATGTAAAACAATTTTTATTGTTATATGTATACATTCATCTTTTGCATATTTCCATATAAATCATGTTAGGATAGAAAAATCAGAACAAAAGGGAAAAACCATAGGGGGAAAAAACTAGGAAAAAACGGTGAAAGTATGCTTTGAGCCATACTCAGTTTCCATAGTTTTTTCTCTGGATGCAGATGGCATTTTCTATCCAAAGTTCATTGGGATTGCTTTGGATCACCGAATTAAGGCGATAGTTGGATAGTTTGGATCACCTTAGTTCGGTGATCCAAAGCTATCATATATGATCATTGCACAATCCTGCTATTGCTGTGTATGATGTTTTCCGGATTCTGCTTGCCTCACTCAGCATCAGTTTATGTAAAGGAAAAAAAGAATTTTGACCAAACAAAAGATAGAAAACATCATGAGATGTAAAATAAACAATTTTGCTTATATAATATAAAATTTTTTGTACAAACAAAACCAATGCAACTAAGATTAGAAAAAAAGCAGAAAGCTGGAAAATACTTTTTTAAATAGTAAGTGTCTTATAAAGGACTCATTTCTTAATTACATAGAGGACTGAGTCTAATTTTTAAGAATGTAAGTCCTCCAAATGATAAATGTATATATATATATATATATATGTATATATATATACATATATATATATATATATATATATAAATTCAGTATGATTGATTTAATCTTACAGCAAATAATGGTTTCCTAGTGATATAATGATTGGTTTATGTTCAGTGTAGAGCATATAAGCTGAGACAAACTCAGCCAACAGAGGCAGAGACAGATTCATTCCATTGTCCACTTTTGTAGTGGCTGGAGGCTGAAGCACAAACCCTTGGACTCAGACTCACTTCATCTCACACCACCATAGTGGCCTATCTTCCTGCATTTTCTCCACTAAAACCAAGTCCAGTCTGAAGGCCATAAGTAAGCTAGCTGAGCACCAGATGAAGGAGACAATAAAGACTTTGGGACTTTAACAACTAGCTATTCTACTGGTGATTATTCTGCTGAAAGGAAGGCTGCCCCAAAGACCTCCAGAAAACTAAACAAGAACATTAGAGAAATACAAATTAAACAATTCTGAGGTAGTACTCCATATATATCTGATTGGCTAATATAAAAGAAAAGGAAAATGATAAATATTGGCAAGGATGTGGGAAATTTGGGACATTAATGCACTATTGGTGAAATTGTGAACTAATCCAACCATTCTGGAAGGCAATTTGGAACTATGTCCAAAGGGCAATCAAATTGCATATCCATTGATTCAGCAATGCTACTACTAGATTTGTATCTCAAAAAGATCACGTACAAAAATATTTACAGCAGCTTTTTGTAGTAGCAAAGAATTGGAAATTGAGGGAATGCCAATCAATTGGGGAATGACAGTAAGTTGTGGTATATGATTGTGGTGGTATACTATTGTGCAATAAGAAATGAGGATCAAACAGATTTCAGAAAAACTTGGAAGAATTTATATGAACTGATTCAAAGTAAAATGAAGAGATCTAGGAGGGCATGTACATAGTAACAGTAACATTGTACAATGATCAGCTATCTGCTTTTCTCAGCACAACAATGATCCAAGCCAATTTCAAAGTACTGATGATGGAAAATGCTATCTACAACCAGAGAAGGAACTTAAGAAGTCTGAATGCAGTTTAAAGCATATTATTTTCACTTTATTTTGTCATGTTTTTAAAACCTTTTGGTCTGTTTCTTCTTTCACAACATAATATGGAAATAGATTTTATTTGATTGCATATATATATATATCACATTTAAAAGTCTTATGTTTTCAGCAAGAGGAGAAGGGAGGAAGAAAATTTAGAATTCAAAAGTTAAAAAAAATTAAATTTGTTTTTACATGTAATTGGAAAAATAAAATACTATTATAAGCAAAACAAAACAAAACAAAAATGAAGTCCATCAGAGTCTTAGTTTACAGAGTCTTAGATACAAATCTAGTATCAGAGTCTTTTTGCAGTGGCCATAATTCTTAAATTTTTTGAGTTTCTTTTTTTCCTTTATAATGTTGCTCTCCTAGTATAACTTATTTTCCTGGTTCTGCTTACTTTATTCTGTATCAGTTCATGCAAACCAAGATTCTTTGAAATCATTTCTTGTTATTTTTTAAGATGTAAATCCATTCATTACATTTTTAAGATGTAATCCATTCCATTTATATACTTTGATTTTGTTCAGCCATTCCCTCAATTAGCTATGAGACAATAGACTGGACCTGAACTTTGCCCTAAGGTTTTCCTACTCACTAGACCAAATAGGATTATAATAGTCTGCAATTTTGGTGTCTAGATTATGGTATATATGGATGAAACCAATTAGCAGTTGAGGTACTAAGAAGTCTTCAGTAAATATCAGAGAAGACTTTTGATGCTCTTCCCCCTTTCAGGCTGAAAACATGAGTGACTTCTTCAAGCCCTAAACTATAGACTTTTGTCCAAAATTATCCTTTAAAACCAAACTTCTTAATTGTGGATTGCGAATCCCATATGGCATAACTGAATGTGTAGGTTATGAAATTATGATTTATTCTAAATATTTGATTACATACTTATTTTATATTTGTATATAACAGGTCATATAAAAATTTGTTGAGTGAAAAGTGGTTATGAGTGGAAAAAATTTAAGCCCTGCTTTAAAACAAACCAACTAACCACTAGCAAATGAGTTTATAAAAGAGTTGTTTGACTTGGTCAAACTAGACCATTTGGAGATGACTACTATCATCTCCCTATCCCCATACAGTAATAGATGAAAATCTAGTTATACTGTAATTCAAATCTTGGGCAAAGTCCCTTATCACTTTGACCTGCTACAACAGATCAGAGAGACAGTAAGTAAAGTTGAAATTTGGATTTGTAATCAAAGGAAATAAAGTTGGAATCTCAGTTTTGTTCCTTAGGTATGTGACTTTGAGGAAGAAATTAAAAACCCTTCAAGACTTCAGTTCATCTGTAAAATGAGATGGCTTTTAATGTCCCTTTGAGCACTAAATCTATGAGCCTTTGAGCTTGTGATCCACTGACAGCTATACAGATGGAGGTAATACAACTATGGTCGACTCCTGTAGAGAACTCCCACCATTTGGCTGAAGGCTTCTGTTGATATTGTAGACAGTCTGGGCACTTCACCATTAGCTGTCTGACCAAGAACCCCCAGAGCATAAGGAAGGAATGAAAAGCGGGTATCTTACAGTAATGAGGCCAGCTGTAGGACCCCCTAGCCCCAGCCTGCAAAACAGACTTGGCAAGAAGATAGCTAAATTAGATTCTATTTTTAGAACATCCCAGTCACTGTGCACTGTGAGTCTGAACCTTGGGCTGATTTATAGATTGTTCCAGAAAGTACTTTGTAAACCTTAAAATACTATGGAAATAAAATCTATTAAAATATAACATAATATAATATATCATAACATAATCCCATATAGCATATAATACAATACAATATAACATAACATAAATTATGTAATACTATAATTATTGTAATATACTAAAAAGATAATAATTCTGGTATGCTAGGGCCATATAACCCTCATAATCACTACCTTGGTACAAGAAACAATTTTTCTAGATAGACCTTATCCCTGGTGAAATAGAGTCCCTTTAAAGTCCAAGTGGAATATCAAAATGAGTCCCATATCTGCAATGTTCCTTGATCCGGTGATTTTTGGGAGTCTACTGGTTGACCTTTTGTGACCCTCACATCTTTTTGAGGTTAAAACAGATCATTTTCTGTTCCCTTTTCTGTCTCCAGCACTATTTCCTTATGGATCAACCAGGCATATCACTCAGAAGTATATATCATCATAGGTCTAGATCTATACTTTATAGGCTCTCATATCCCAAATCTCCCCCACCCCTATTTTCTCCATTGGGAAGAAATTGAGCCACAAAGAGGTTGTGATTTGACTCAATTTATATAACTAATAAGTGTTTGAGGCAAAATTTGAACCTGATTCCACTTGTACCTTATCAGTACCCTATGCATTGCCACTTAAGTTGTTAACTTTGACCTCCCAGGAAAATACTATGATTATGCAAACATCTTTAGTGCTAGAAAAGTAATACTTTGTCTCTTTTACATCCATGATTATGTGATTCATACATTTTTGGGGTTACCCAGGTAAAACATCCATTCCTTCTCAAGACCTGAACCCTATTATTAAAAGCAGCTCAGGTGTTGCTTTCTACCAGAAGTCTTTCCTGATTTTTTCAGCTGTTAATTTTTTTGGGGTGAAGCTACTGGGACTTAGTGACTTGCCCAGGTACTACCCAGGCTAATGGATATTGTCTAAAGTTGTATTTGAATTCGGTCCTCCTGACTTCAGGGCTGGTGCTCTATCCACTGCACCATCTAGCTGCTTCTGTTAATACTCTGTAATTTACTAATGCTCAAAGTAATTTCTGCCTGAAAATCTTTTATATACATTTCACATTTATTCATCTATGTCAGTGTTGTATTCTTTCAGGAAAATGTAAACTCCTTTAAGACAAGATATGTTTCATTTTTGAATCTTTATTTTCTTAGAGACTAGCATGGTAATCTTGCATGTGATAGATGCTTAAGAAATGCTTGTTGAATTGAATAACTTTCATCTCTATGGACCTTCAAAATCTTTATATATATATATATATACATATATATATATATATATATATATATACACATATATATATATGTATATATATATATGTATATATATACATATATATGTATATATATACATATATATATTATCTCATTTGATCCTGGCAACAGCATCATGAGCTATATGCTCACTATTCTATTCTATTCAGACACTATTCTGTCTGAGCAAGATTCTGATTCTTTTTGGATTCTAAGTCCAACACTGTCCATCACATCACCTCACTCTCTCACCTAGCTGATTATAACTTTTCCAGCCATGGACTATTCCCTCTGGGGCACCAGTGTTGCTTGTTAAAAGTTAAAATGGCAACCTGATGTCCAAGGTCCTTAATGCTCACCTGGATTGGATGAGATGATCTGCCATTTTTACTAAATTAGATCTCAACAGAACATAAGATGTAACCTGCAATTTCGGAGCAACAGATTTAAGATGCCCTTCCTTTCTGAGCTGATTTGAGTAGTCACAGTCTTTGGATTATGCAGTGTCCTGCTATGTCCTTGACTGAAGCCACTGGGACTTGGCTTTTGTCAGGGGGAACAATGAGGTTGTGAGAACTCTTTAGGTGAAGGTGGATCCAGAAATCAGCAAATCAACCGACAAGAAGTTATTTATTGAATATTTACCACATGCCAAGTACTGTGTGAAGTGCTGGGTATAAAAAGATAAAAATGAATAAAACAACTTGCCTCTTTGGATTCCATTTTCTTCAAATATAAAATGAGTAGGTTGAACTAAGATTTCTAAGATCTCTCCTGGGTTCTAAAACTGTGTTTCCATAGGTCAAAAGAATATAGTAAATTGAGATAACTCTTATCACCTGCTCAAAATCAACACTAAGGGTACAGTGGAGGCATTAGTTAATATCCAACCTCATGCTTTACACCTTTGAAACATTATCTGCAGATTCCTTGAGCTTTAAATCAAAATGTCAACTCTCTTTTCATTTCAGCTTACCATGCTTACTCCTGTGGGAATCGATTGTTCTAATTTTACAGTGGGTGATATCCTTCTCAATAATTCTCCTATGGATAACAATCTCTGTAACATCTGGTTGGGCATACAATGGGTTCATGGATAAATAAGGGTTTGTATTTTTCTATTTTGTTGTGTCATCCCATGTCTAGTCTTTGCGATTAGGAATCAAAACATAGCCAAAAGAAAAAGAGAAATATTTTTCTGAGTTAATGATCACCTCAAGATTCCTTGTTGGTGGATAAAATTTAGTAGACAAAAATTTTATTGGCAATGAAACCACTGATGAAAGCTCTAATCACATATTTCATGAAATAAACTCAGATAGGGGTGAGGAAGGTGTTTTTTTGACAAGATATAAGTCATTAATATCATGAGTTGTTAACATCTTACTGAATTCCTTGAAGGGCTATAATCAGCAGCAACATTAAATGTTCACAGTCAGATTAACCACAGCTTATTGAAACAAACTGAAATTATGCAAACAGGAAGCAAGGTGACATAGGAATACTGAAACTTTATGCAAGAGCCTAATACTAGATGTGCCACTAAGTAACTGTGTGACCTAGTCTCTTTCAATTCTGAATCCTATGAGCAGCAAACAAGACATCAAAATCTAATTTAAATTGATGATACTATGAATTAATTATGAGATCTGGGTTTAATCAGTATTTTTATTTTTATTTTTTATTATGAATTTAAGACATAAAACAAGCATTTCTATAGCCAGATTTAATAGAATAAAAAAGATTGCACCAGAAACTGCAGATCTATTATGTATGAATTACCATTCCTTTTAAATCTATGACAAAGTTATCATGTAACTGTCTTTTTTCCCTTTTGCCCCACCACCAACCTAGAGATGGTTACCATTACTTACAAATATGTGTGTATATACATATAGAAACACACATGGACATACACACATACATATGTATGTGTGTATATATATATATGCATATATATATATATGTAGATAAGGATATAATACCCTATGTGGAGGGAGAAAAACCCCAAATGCTTATACCAAGTTTGCATAGTTAAATAAAAATGTAAATATCACCACATTGACCTTGCCCCAAAATGAATTGTCTTATTCCGTATCTTGAATTTTTTAGTTCTTTGTCAGGAGATGGGTAGTATTCTCCATTATTGGTCTTGAAAAAACTGTAATGAAAAGGCACAAAGAATCACCTCTAAAGTTACCTCGCTTTACAGCTAAGAAAGAGAGACCCCAAGAGGTCTTTTAAGTGACCTACAAGCTATAAGACTTGAATCTTAGTTCTCTGATTTTCAATATAACATTCTTTTGATTATACCAAGCTCACCTTTCCCTCACTGCATAGCAATACTAACAGGATCCTTAGCCTTTCCCTTGGTTGTTTACTGGGATGGATATGCAAAAATGAATATTCAGAGTGTAATACCACTACCAAGATGAGTTTGATCCACTACCAAGATGAGTATTTACTAAGTGCTCCTCCAATCCTTAGAGAGAGGTGCTTGGGGATTGTACCACCTGATCATTGTATTTTTGGGGACAAAAGAAGCCACATCTTCCCTCCACATAAGAACACTCTTTTCAGTTCCCAAGAGGAAAACTGATGATTATGATGTTTTTAAATGAAAAGTCATGCAAAACATGTTTAGAATTGTTGCAAAAAAATAATATGCTTCAACCTGCACTCAGAGTTTATCAGTTCTCTCTGTGGAGGCAGATAATATCTTTCATCATGAGTCCTTTGTCTTGCCACGATCAGAGTAAGTAAATCTTTTACAATTGATAATCATTGTTACAGTATTGCTGTTACTGTGTATAATATTTTGGTTCTGCTCACTTTACTTTGCAGATGACTATGACAGTTATGATTATAATAACGATGGCAAAGTGGTCGTAGTGATCTATAGGAGAAGGGAGCTGTAATTTAATTTTTTCCTATGGTGTTACAATTCTTAAAAGCAGAATTTTGGCACGAGCTTCCTAATTATCTTTATTTTGGTCAGAAACAGCTCAAAGAAATCTGAACACTCTTTTCAATAAGAGTCACAGTTCTTTTCCACAAAAAATGTTAAGAAAAAAGAAAAGTGAAGTAGTTGGAATCATAGTTCTTTTGAATTGAAAAACTAAGAAAAAAGTAAAGTGAAATAGTTGATTGATAAAAAACAAAAAGCTCTGGGGTATGGGGAAAGGGAAAGAGAGAGGTTGAAAATCTGTTAACCTCCTAATTTTTTCCCTCTCTGATCAGGCACATACCCCAGTCATCTCCATGGAGGACTATGTCCTTCCTTGTTGATACTCTCAGCATCCAAAAAGGAGCTAATGCTCAGGTCCTGGATTCTAGGCACGGGCTGCCCACCAAGCTCCTGGCTGGAACAGTCACCTCCCAGTGATGTCAACTAACTGTCGTGGATTCCACTTAATAAGAGTAATCTTACAGAAAACATGCAGAGACCTGAGCACCAAATTTAAAAGTCGAGGAGAACTATTCCTTAAATGGTATAGAAAAAAATGTAATCTTAAGGGAAAAAAGAAACACTTCTCACTCCCCCTTAATGCTGCTAGAATTCAGAGAGTGGGAAGAAGAACCTATACTCACTTCCTTAGCTGATGCAGCTCATGGCCTCCTGGTACTAGTTGGAGGGAATTAACTGGTAGTGAAAAATAGAAGAGGACCACTAAAACCCATCTGTGCATTTCTACAGTGACTGTCACAGTGACATCCAGTTACTCAGTGACACTGGAGCAGAACAAAACCCAAAGCAATGATTCCTGTAAGATGAGCACCCAAAGTAATGAAGCCTGTGTTTCTTAGAGATTGATGTCATATGGTTGGAGTCTCATCAGATTCATTCTTGTCATAGACATCTGTCTCCTGCTCGAAGGATCCTGACAGTAGAATAGACATGAGTACATAGACACAAAAAAGAATATGGAAGAGCCAGGAGGATGATAGGACCATATTGCTAGAAGGGACCTTTCCCTCCATTAACATAGACCCTGATCAGACTCCAGGTGTGCTTAGAGTACTCACAGTCCTGAGTTTCATAACTAGAAACACACGAAGGGCATGGAGATGGCTTGGACAGAAAAAACAAAAGTTATTTTAAAATTTGAGAAAAGATGAATTGAAGTAACCTAAGGTTGATAAAGCATTTGCTCCACAGCTGCCTAGAAATCCTGATTTTTTGGTCCATTTTCAGTGAATATAGAAGAGGCGGTAGGCACCTGCTGCTCCCATAAACTTTGCCTTTGGGTCAGCTATCCTGGGAATTTGAGATTGTGGCAGCTATGGGCTATAGTGGATAGAGGGTGGTACTTATAGTCAGGAAACCTGAATTCAAATCTGACTCCAGACACTTACTGGCTGGGTGACACTGGGCAAGTCACTTCACCCTGTTTGTGTTTCTTTATCTGTCAAGTGAGTTGAAGGAAGAAATGGCAAACCATTCCAGGAACTTGGCCAAGAATACTCCAGGTGGAGTCATGAAGTTCGACACAACTGAACAATAAAAAAATTCTTTCCAACCCTAAATTTATGATTTATCTTTCCTCACAGAAAGAGTTCAATTCTGAGGACTCAGATTCTTTAGCCACTTTTTGAAAAAAATCTATGTTGAGGATCCTTAGGAGGAGGGAGAATCAATAACTTTTTTGATAGGTATCAAAGGTGGATGAAGGGCTATTTTTTAGGATTTGGTGTTCATAGAAACATAAAATGTCTGAGTTTGAAAGGACCTCAGAAATGGCACAGTAGACAGAGTCTGGAGGAGACTGGGCCTGGGGTCAGGAAGATGAGTTCCAAGTTGCCCTCAGATACCACCTGTATTTGTACAACTCAACTTTTGTCTCTTTCAGTTTTCATCTGTTAAATGGGGTTAATAATCACATCTACCTAGCAGTCTTATTGTGAGGGTCTTAATGAGAGAATATTTGTAAAGCACAGTGCTTGGCACATACTAGTTGCTATATAAGTGTTTATTCCCTTTCCTTTCCTTGTACCTGGACAGAAATGCCTTTCTCAATATCCCTGGTAAGTGGTCATTCAACCTCTGTTAGAAGACCCCCAAGTGAGAGGGAATCCCCCCACCTATCTTGGCAGCCCATTACATTTTTTTCCCATAGATCTAATTGTTGGGAAATTTTTCCTGATATCAAGCCAAGTATTCTCCTTTACAGTTTTTCTCCACCCATTTTTTTATGATTTTTCCTGCTGGGACCTAACTGAACAAATCTAATCCATCTTCCCTTCCTTTCCCACTCCCCCTTCATGATCCTTCCAAACCTTTGAATACTTGAAAACAGCTTTCATGACCTTTCTCCCTCCTTCCTCAGCTTAGACAACACGTCTTTTCTCTTTTCAGCACTAAAGTAAGTTCTTTTAACTGTTCTTTACATTGGCCCAGTCTAAATTTCCTCACCCTACTAATGATATGGACCAACTTGTCTGTACTCTTCCTAATTGAACACAAGACTATTCTAGATTACTCTGATCAGAGAGAGCAAAGCATAGTTAGTCTCTAATCTCTATTGTCCTGTACATTGTGTTTCTATCCATGCATCCTAAGTTCTTGCTAATTTTTTGGACTTCTGGTCAGTCTATTGATATTCACCAAGCTTGTGGTTCTCTAACCCCTCTAACCCCCTAGGCTTTTTCATATGATCTATTGTCTGCTCATACCTTCTGGGGCTTTCTCCAGCTTGACTGAAATTCTAACAAGAATATATGAATTAGAACCACAGAAGAACATAGGAAGTTTCAGTCAAAGGAAGCATTTCCTGACAGTGAAGGCTAATAAAACATTGGGATTCATGACCAAGGCAGCTGCTGCCTGGAACGACTTAAAGCAAGGCCTTACCCAAAGGTAAGTGTATGAACTAGATGATATCTCAGCATTACAGAGTTGGAAAGGAAGTATTAATTTATGTTTGTGAATAAGGAAAGGAAGCTGGAAGCCAGGGAAAAGTCAAGGAAAGGGAAAATGGCAGACCTGAAAGACAAATGAATCTTTCTTCATTATTTTGTCCAAAGGGATTATAGCTTTTCTTTTACTTGAACAAACTAAAAAATTTATTGAAGTCTGAACCTTCTTTGAATTTGAGGTTCAAATATTACTAAAGTGTCTTGGGAAGTTTGAAGTCATGCTCACATATAAGTAACATAAAATCTTATTCTTGTAAGGACCTTTTGTTCTTCAGTTGTTTTAGCTATGTTCAACTCTTTTGTGACCCTATTTGGGATTTTCTTGGCAAAGACATTGGAATGGTCTGCTATTTCCTTCTCCAGCTCATTTGACAGATGAGAAAACTGAAGCAAAAAGTGACTTGCTTAGAGTCATTCAGCTAGAAAGTATTTTGAGGCTGGATTTGAACTTAGGAAGATGAATCTTTCTGACTTCAGACCTAACACTCTAAGTTCTGAATCACCCAGCTGCTCCAAAGTATTCCTTAGAGGGTATCTAAAGTTCCAAATGCCTGGGATGTATTCCTTCCTTTTTCCATTTTTTAGAATCTTTTTCTTTCTTCCAAGCTCAGTTCAAGTGTCATCTCTCCCTGATCCTTAGCTGTTAGTGTTCTCTCCTCAAATGACTTTGTAATTACTTATTTGTTTTTATAATGATAATATGTTGCAGCAGTATAGTTGTATGGTCTTCCATCAATAGTCAAGGCCATGGCCAGGGAGGACTGTCAATTTCCTTCATACTCTGCCCATATTATCATGTCAATCCTGGGTCCTCATCTTGGAATATGACTTTTTATCTTTTGTTTTAAAACTATCTATTGTGTCTTTTGGTATTCCCAACACTTAATACAGTATCTGGCACTTAATAAACGTTGATTAATCAATCCATTTGCTTGCATCCTATTGGTCTTTCCTCATTGCATTTCTTCTTAGTTGACTATGTCAATCAAACATCTGTGCAAAGGATTATAACCTTAGTAAGCAGTTTAAATGGATTAGACAAAAGTTGAATGAAAAACAAAACAGCCTATATCTCAGAAGCTGCAACCATTTTAATTCTGTGCTTTCCAACAGGGAGCCAATCTCACTATCCTTGGTTTCCTCTTAAGGAGTAAAAGAAACAAAAATGTAATTGGTTTAATGGAAACTTCCTGACTCCTGCTGGGCATCAATTAGCACCAACTTTTTACTTTGGTTTGAAGGACTGCAGAAACCTAGGTCTCCCACCTGTTGGCTATCTATCTGTATTGTTAACTCAGGCTCAATTTCCCAGCTTTGAACATTGATACTTAAGCTAAGGTTCCACTTTATATTTGCACTGGCAGTGAAGAGGGGTTTCTCACTGTATTTACCTGCCTTTAGGAGGTAAGATGATAAGATGTCATCTGTTTCCTCTGTCTGTCCCTTAATCCTTCTAATCTCCTTGAAGATCCATCCATATGCAGTTCCTTCAATGCATTCACAAAGCTTTGAGATGTCACTTTCAAGATTCTTGTACTTTTTGCCTCAAAGTCTTCTGAGAGGTGTAGTCCATAGGATATAATTCGTGTATATGAAATACATGTCCATATTGTATCCAAGGGTGTGTTGAAGCCAGTTTGAACTGGCTTATGAGAGATAGTTGTTAAATTTTCAGTGCAAGTATTTTAGAAAATGACAAATGTTACAAACCAGGTCTGGGTTTATTATTTTATTGGTTGGAAAATGTTAATAATGAAGATAAAACTTCTACGTGTGTCATGAATATAGTTTCCCCTTCCTCCAAAATGAAGTTATTAAACATTTATCAATACACCTCCGGTTGTATTCATGAAGTAGACTGTAAACTCTGTGAGAGCTGGGGCTGTTTCATTTTTGTTTTCCAACACTGGCACCTAGCTAGTTGCAAGAAAATAGTAGATACTTAGTAAACATTAATTGAATTGAATCCATTCTGCTCTTTTATTTTATAGAATAGGAAATTGAGGCTTAGGGCTCTTCACTAACTTGGTCAAACCCATCAGCTAGTTAGCATCAGAGATTCAGGGGGAAAAAGCATATAAAACTGAAGAAGCTTTCAAAAAAATTCATCTGATAATGATGCAAAAAGAACAAAACGAACAGCAGGATATAAGCCAGAGGAAAAGACTTCTAAACAATAATATTTGAACAGCCAGATGAAAAGGCTGGAGTTAGTTTAGTAAGCCACTGACTGCTGAGGCAGGCCTGCTGAGATGGTTTAGGATTAGCCAGACCCCTATTCAGACTCAGGATTCACCTAAATAAGAGAGCTCACTTGTATTTCTACTTTTCTGTTTGATAAGACATGAAGCTTCTCCTCTCTTCCTTCCTCTTCCTCTATTGTGATGACTAAAAGAATCCCATGATGCACAAAGGTGCATATAATTATGTTGGACAATCATAGAGTATACAACACTAACTATGGGATATATGCTATACATGTACGTACAAATATCTATATACTCATGCCTGTGTGCATGCATATATGTGTGTATATACTGCCTGTATACATATATACATATCTGCAATTATGTCAGATTATCACAGAGCATATAGCATTGGCTATGGGCATATACGATATATATGCACACCTGCATGTGTATATAGGTAGACATATATACATGTATATAAACTATCTATATATATATGAATACACACAAATACATATATATATGCTATCCATGTACATATGTATACACACACACATATATATACACAATTATGTCTAACTATCATGGATCATATACTACCATTTATGAGAATATATATGTATATATATATATAAAATGTTCACATAATATTTATATGTATATTGCACCATTGTGAATATATAAATATATATATATATATATTAAATCTATTTTACTGATGTCTTTGCATACATATCCCATTTCATCACCTTACCTCTATTCAATAAATCTTACCATAAAATAAAAATTTTAAAAGAAAAAAAAAAAACCAATGCCCACACTGAATATATTGGATAGCACACATAATATTCTGCTCTGACTATCCCCCACTTCTCTAATGAAGGGAAGGAGGTACATTTTTTCAAGTCTTCTTCAGGATCATGGTTGGTCATTTTAATTACACCAACCTTGTGTAATATTAAAGACAGCAAAGCACACTTACCCTCTGCTCTGTGCACTAACTATGTATGGTTACTTCCCTCCTCAGTTCCTGCCTTGTCCTCTAGCTCTGACAACCACTTTTGAGTTTCTCTGTCTGGCTGGTGTGAGCCAAAGAACCATGATCATTATGAAGTAGGCAAATTTTGTGGGCAAAACTAGATCAATTAAATAACAAAGTCCCACAGTAGCAAAGAAATGTTGTCTTAGAAGCATGGTCCAAAGCTCCAGCTTAAGTTCACAGCTACTGATAATTTATTTCTATATCTTAGTTTCTTTATCAGTAAAATGGGGGATGGGACTGGTCTTTGATGTACTCCTAAGGATCACAGAATCAGGAAGCAATCCAAAGAAGTGCTTTGGAAGGATGGCAGGGAAAAGGGGGGGGAAGGTCAAAACATTGGCAATTCAAGCATCTGTGGCACCAGGAGCTTCCTTAAAGTTTCTTTTGTCAGAATGTGATAACAAAAAACAATCAGGGCAAGGAGAATGACCTTCAAGTCGGCTCTGCACAGAATGTCCTTGGCTCCTCTGTGATGCCCTCCCCCAAATGGGAGCAAGCTCAGTGGCCTTGGGAGCTACATTAAGAGATGACTCTGGATGAGAAATTGAAGGGCAGCACCTCCTGTCAGGCAGCAGCCCCTTCCTGTTAACTCTGACAGAAATAAAGTTTGGATGAAAAATTGGGCAAGGCAGGAGTCAAATAGACAAAAAATGAAAATGTTCCACTGAAACGGCGAATTAGATGTGTTTCTTCCATGAGGGAAAGGCTGGAAATGGGAGGGTCAGCTTCTGTCCCCTTTTCTACTGTAAATTCTCAATACATAACTTTGAATGTGCTTTTCCATTGTGTTTCTGACTTTCTATAATATTAAAATGGGGAAATCTTTAGAGATCTTTGAAGAAGTAGCAGGATAAGGAACTGTATATGCACAATATACATGTAACATATATATGTATGTATATATACATATGTATGTATATATGCATGTATAGACTTCTCAGCACATATAGATAAATCAGTGTAGACATGTATACAAAAATACATGTACATATTATATGTTACATATAAATATACATATACACAGATTAGAGAGCATCTGCTCTGCAACTCAGGGGCTTAGAAAGTTGGCTTAAGCACCAAGATGCTTAGGGAGGATCACATAGCCTGAATATGTCAGAGTTGAATCTTGAACCCAATTCTTCCTATTCTAAGATCAGTTTACTATCTACTGCTTGCTATCTACTGTAGCATGTGCCCTCTCTATCCCCCCCACACACACGCACATATATGTTTAAAGTTTACAAACATTTTACATTGATCATTTTACTTTAAGCTGCACAATAACCCATGAAATAGCTATTACATGTATTATCAGCCCTATTTTATAGCTGAGGGAAACCAAGGCACAGAGAGGTTAATGTCCATAGTCATACTGCTAATCAGTATTTGAAATGATATTTGAAACCAGGGTTTCTTGACTCCAAATCCATCATTTGGACTATAGCAATATATATATATATATGTATATGTAAGCTGCTTATGAGATAAATATAAAACAGCATTGTTGTTATTCTTCAATTGTGTCCTACTCTTCATAACTCCATTTGGGATTTCTTGGTAATGATAATGGAGTGGTTTGCCATTTCCAGTTCATTTGGCAGATAGGGCAAACTGGGTTAAGTGACTTTAAAGTCAAGTATCTGAGGCCAGTTTTGAACTCAGGAAGATGAGTCCTAACTCCAAGCTGAGAATTATCTATTGAGCTATCTACTTGCTGTTGACTAATAATTCTGAAATAAGGAGGTGATGGGAGAATTTGAATAGATATAAGAACAAAACATCTGTAAAGTTCTCAAAGGTCATAACTATTTATGTGGCTTCCACAACTGCAGCAAGGCCTGATTTGGAGAAGGTGGGAAGAGGAAGGGTCTTCTCTTGCACCAGATCTCAAAATTGTAAGAGCAGAATCTCAGAACTTGAAGGCACCACAAATTCATATAGTTTTAGCCTATACTGAAGAATGATCTCCTCTAAAACATCACCAACCCATAGTCCTCTCAAACAAGGAAGGTCTTTCAGCAAGAGATTAAGGGAAGAAGGGTTAGAAAATCTTGGAAGCCTGAGGCCAGTATTGTTTGGTTCTGCTTGTGCTCAGCAATCAGATTCATCCTATCTTTTTCTGTAATCTGTAGTCAGAGGAGATAAAGATAGTTCACTTTCCAGTCCAATGCTGTACAAAATTAATATAGTTTAAAAATGGAAATATAGTCTCCTTCAAAGGGAAATAAGAACTAATAAAGTTTTTTTACATCCTCTCAGAAAGTGAGGGGAAAAACAAACTTAACATTGTCTCAAAAATGAGTTTAGCCAAGCAATTTGTTAATCATATAAAAGAGAAGAAATCAGTAAATCCTTCCTGGTCCAAAGACACATAGGCAATATAAGTAACAAAATCATAATGAAAATCAAGAAATTTGGTCTTCAAAGTAAAGTCAAATCAACAACAAAAGGAAAACAATTAATTTAGAACTTTTTCCAATTTCATTGATAATTTTGAACATAGGACATAGGATATAGTGGTATAGATGGGTCAAAAGGTTTATACTTTTTAGTAACTTTTTCTACATAATTACAAATTTTAAGTTGGACCCATTCATAGTTCTACCAATAATGTCTCAATTTGTCTCTTTTCCCAGAGTTCCTCCAATACTTTCATGTTATTTTTCTCCTTCTCTTCCCCCCCTTTCTGTCTCTCTGTCTTCCTCTATCTCTCTTTTTCTTCTCTCTCCTCTCCTCTCTCTTCTCTTCTCCACTCTCTTCTCTCCTCTCTCTTCTCCTCTCCTCTCTCTTCTCTCCTCTCTCTTCTCCTCTCCTCTCTCTTCTCTCCTCTCTCTTCTCCTCTCCTCTGCTCTCCTCTCCTCTCCTTTCCTTTCCTCTCCTCTCTTCATTCTCTCCTTCCATGCTTGTTGGTAGGTGAAATGAAAGAGAAAAAAATGCTTGATAATTGAGAAAATAAATGAAAATTTTTGAAAAATTAGTCCATGATTTCAAGTTGAACACTTTCTAATGGAGAGACAATAAACAACAATAACCACTACCGCCACACAAATTTTTTACAATGCAAATAGAAGGTAATCTCAGAAGAATGAGGGTGGGGGGTTAGTAGGAGTTGGTAGAACCAGGAAAGATTCTAGAAAAGTTAAATGACTTGTCTAAGATCAAACAGGTAGTTTAGATGTCGAACCAGAGTAAAATTCAAGTCTTCATTGCTGAACCAGAATTCTTTCTCTCGCATTGATTTTTACCCACATGAATGAAACTCATGATGTCAAATAATTTTCTCCCTCCTGGAGAGATGATAAAGTAGATTCAAATCTCTGGAAACAAATCCTTCCTAATGGCAGCTAAGGGGCCTTGTCACTCATATGTGGACTCTTAGAATGAGTGGCCTTTCTTAAAAGAAAACTTATATTTGAAGATATTAATTTACAAGATTTACATAATACTTTACAATTTTACATAACCTTATTTCATTCTCACACAAAGTTTATGATATACTCATTTTATAAGTGAGGAAACTGACAGAGAGGTAAATTAACTTGAGAGAGGTTTTAGCACTTAGTTTTTTGGTTTTTTTTAGTGCAATTGGGGTTAAGTGATTTGCCCAGAATCACACAGTTAGGACATAGTGTCTGAAGTTGGATTTGCACTCTGGTTCTTCTGACTCTGGGGCCAATGCTCTAGTCACTATGCTACTTAGCTGCCCCATCATAGCACTTGAACCTATATCTTCTGACTGACTTGACTGACTTCTACTAATTAAATTTATTTCCCTTTTGAGAAAAGATATCTCTCCTCCATAACCTAGACCAGGAGTTCTTTACCCGGATCTATGATTTTTGATAACTATTTTAATGTAATCAATTTATTTTGTGTTCCTATGTACTATGTGATACTTATTATATTATATTATATTAGGTTATGTTATATCATGTTATGTTATATAGACATGTCATTTTTGTTTTTGAGTTGTTTCAGTCATGTTGACTCTTTATGACCCCACTTGGAATTTTCTTGGCAAAAATATTAGAGAAGTTTGCTGTTTCCTTCTCCAATTCATTTTACATATGAGGAAACTGAAGCAAACAGGCTTAAGTGATTTGCCCAGGATCACACAGCTAGGAAGTGTATGAAGCTACATTTGAACTTGGATCTTCCTGAATCCAGGTCTATCCACTGTACCACCTCACTGTCCTCATCATGTCACATCATATTATATTATTTTATGTCATAAATTTTTTTGATAAGGCTTTACTAGATTGCCAAAATAATATATGGGTCAGAAAAAATTAAGAATCTCTGGCTTACTCATTTCTAAAATGTATAGAGAATTAACTCAAATTTAAAAGAATTCAAGCCATTCTCCAATTGATAAATGGTCAAAGGATATGAACAGACAATTTTCAGTTGAAGAAATTGAAACCATTTCTATCCATCTGAAAAGGTGCTCTAAATCACTATTGATCAGAGAAATGCAAATTAAGACAACTCTGAGATACCACTACACACCTGTCAGATTGGCTAAGATGACAGGAAAGGATAATGATAAATGTTGGAGGAGATGTGGCAAAACTGAGACACTGATACATTGTTGGTGGAGTTGTGAACAGATCCAACCATTCTGGAGAGCAATTTGGAATTATGTCCAAAGGACTATCAAACTGTGCATATACTTTGATCCAGCAGTGTTTTTACGGGGCTAATATTCCAAAGAGATCACAAAGGAGGGAAAGGGACCCTCATGTGCAAAAATGGTTGTGGGAGCCCTTTTTGTAGTGACAAGAAACTGGAAACTAAGTGGATGCCCAAAGATTGGAGAATGACTAAATAAATTATGGTATATGAATGTTGTGGAATATTATTGTTCTATAAGAAATGATCAGTAGGATGATTTCAGAGAGGCCTGGAGAGACTTACATGAACTGATGCTAAGTGAAATGAGTAGAACCAAGAGATCATTGTACAAGGCAAAAGCAAGATTACACTATGATCAATTCATGACTCTTTTCAACAATGAGATTATTCAGGCCAGCTCCAGTGCTCATATGATGAAAAGAGCCATCTACATCCAGAGAAAGGACTGTAAGAACTGATTATGGATCACAACACAGCAATTTTCACTCTGTTTGTTGTTGTTTGCTTGCTTTTTGTTTTCTTTTTTCCTTTTTGATCTGATTTTGCTTATGCAGCAAGATGATTGTATAAATATGTATGCAAATATTTTATTTAACATATATTTTAACATGTTTAACATGTATTGGATTATCTGCCATCTGGGGAGGGAGTAGGAGGAAGAAGGAGAAAATTTGGAACAAAAATTTGTTTTAAAAATAAAAACCTTTAATTAAAAAAAAATCCCTGGCCTAGTACCTGACAAACCTAGATGAAGGAATGTCCTATACACAGACACCATGTTCCTTAAGTATTTGAAAGAAAGAGAGTTCCATTTATTGGAAGCAATCCTCTTTGGGTTATTATTGTCACAAGGAAGTACATGGGCTGCACCAGTAGCATGGTGATATCCCTCAGTTTCTTTAATTGGGTCTGCATGCTTCCTTTACACACAATTAAAAAGCAGGGACTCTCATCATAGAGTATAGGAAAATGAGAGAGATTGATGAATGTCAATGCTGGGGCTATTGAAGGTGGTTGAAATGACTGCAGTGCCAGTATAGGTCAATATGCCCTAGATTTCGGCTTCTTTCAGTATCCTTAGAAACTTTTTGTCAATAAATTGATATGTCCTTTTCTCACTATATTGAAAAACAGAGGGGTTAATTGGGAGCTGACTAATCCTCCCAGGAAACATGCTGGGGATGATAGCCTTATGGGAATTGGTGCTAAAAGTAATTAATCTGTGATTCAATTCCTTATTATCTTGTGGTTCTGCAGCAAGTATAGTCAATTTAGAAAAATAAGAGACCCTAGAGAGTATCAGGTACAACACTCTTATTTTAATGTGAAGATGAGGAAATTGAGGCCCAGATGACCTGTCCAAGTAATACAACTAGTAAGTAAGGCAGGATATGAACCTGAATCTAATCCAGGTAGGTGGTATAGTGCATAGAGTCCAGGGTCTGGACTTAGGAAGACTCATCATCTTTGTGAGTTCAGATTTAGCCTCAGATACTTAGTAGATATATGATCCTAGGCAAGTCACTTAACTCTGTTTGCCTCAGTATCCTTATCTATAAAATGAGCTGGAGAAGGAATGGTACATCACTCCAGTGTCTTTGGCAAGAAAGCCCCAAATGGAGTCACAAAGACTTGGTCATGAGAACTCAACAACCACGAAAAACTTCCCAAGACCAAGTCTGAAACCCGCTTTGTATCATCTGGCTAAAGAAAGACATTAATAGAGATTTTATTGGAGTTGTGAATTTGAATAGATGACAATTCCAAAGAGATTCAACATGTAGCTGAGGGGGAAGGCACATACTGAGGTAGATCCTGGTTAAATAAATATGTCTGAAATGAATCAAAGAGGTTTGTGTATTGAAAGCCTTTAGTTTACACCTCTCAGATTGGTTAAGATGACAGGAAAAGATAATGATAAATGTTGAATGGAATGTATGAAAACTAGGACACTAATCCTTTGTTGGTGGAGTTGTGAACTGACTAACCTTTTTCAAAAGCCATTGAGCTATGCCTAAAGGGTTATCAACCTTTGCATCCTTTAATCCAGCTATGTCTTTGTTTACCAAAGAGATCATAAAAGAAGGAAAAGGACCCACATGTGCAAAAAATGTTTGTGGCTGCCCTTTTTGCAGAGTCAAGGAACTGGAAGCTGAGTGGATGCCCACCAATTGGAGAAGGGATGAATAACTTATGATATATGAATGCTATGAAATATTATTGTTCTATAAGAAATGATTAGGAGGCTGATTTCATAAAAGGCTAGAAACATTTAAATGAACTGTTGCTAAGTGAAATGAGCATAACCAAGAGAACATTGTACACAAGATTATGGGAAGATCAGCGGTGGTGGACTTGGTTCTTCAACAATGAGATGATTCAAGGCAATTCCAATAGACTTATGATGGAAAGGGCCATTCATATCCAGAGACAGAACTATGGAGACCAGATATATTTCAAAGCCTATTTTCACCTTTTTTGTTGTTGCTGTTATTGTTTGTCTGCTTGTTTTTCCCCCTTTGATCTGATTTTTCTTGTGCAACATGATGAATATAGAAATATGTTTAGAAGAAATGCATATGTTTAACCTATTCAGATTGCTTGCTGTCTTGGAGGGAGAGGAAGAGGAAGGAGAAAAATTTGGAACACAAAGTTTTACAAAGATGAATGTTGAAAACTATCTTTGCAGGTATTTGGAAAAATAAAATACTATTAAAGTTAAAATAAAATCTTGAAGACCTTTCACAAAACTACTCATTTTGAACTGTTCAGCATTTAAAACCTCTTTTGACCTTTTGTGTTTTGGATGCTGCAGAGTTAGGATGCAGTTTAGACCATAAGGCAACTATGTAGGACCAAGAGCCCACTACTTCCCTTGGTATGGAGAGGCTGACCGAGACAGACTTGCTCTTCAAAAGGGCAATCTGTTAAAGCCTTGTCAACCCTGAGAATGACAGATTGAGCTCCCCAACAGGGAGCCCATTTGCTTCCAGAAACAATGCCAGGTGAGAAGGGTCTCCAAAGAGAGGGAGAGAGAGGGGCCAAGGAGATGAGGCAGGTGGATCTTCCACTGGGCAGATGGCCTCACAAACTGTTGTTACTTCTATCAGGCCTGCTTTGCTCAGAGGACTCCAGCTGGTGCAGAGGAGAAGGAGACAACAGGGTCTGTATTAGCCTGTCTGTTTGGCAAAGGTTGAGAGGACCATGAGTCCCCAAGACAGTGAAGCAATCGATCTTTTATGAAGGTTACACTTTCCTTTACAAATTAGCACTGATCAAGCCAGCAAGGAGCATAAGCAAGGAGAGGTCAGTGATTGATTGGATAGGCCAAAGTTTGGGTTAAGAAATTATTAAAGAAAAACAAAAAACTCTTTTCTAAATGTTCTAATGGCCTAATCATTAGGCTGCATAGAGACTTTGCCAACTAGCTATGTTGATTGTTGACTACTGCGGACAACATTCTTAAGAAATAGGTCAGTGCGTTTCTTTCTTATTATATACCCACCAATATTTTGGAATTACTCCTTTTTAGGAGTGTTATGTTCCATCCACACTGCACTAATTTTGATTTATTGAGTTAAGCTATTAACTCTGCAGATCATTTTGGAAACATGAATTAAATAAAACTTCAAGACACTTGGGGTCTTTTAAATTTAAATTTAAAAAACATTATTAAGATTACTATTAAGATTAGCTGTATGACTGTAGACAAGTCACCCTACCTCAGTTTCCTCATTTGCAAAATGGAAATAATAATAATACCTACTTCACAGAAGTTTTGTGAGGATCAAATGAGATAACTATGTAAAATGTTTTGCAAACTCTTAAAATGCTATAGAAACATTAGCTATTAAGATGCTGCCCATTGGCATGTTGAACGCCACTCAAATTAGCAAAAACAGATGAAAGGATTATAAAATACAATTTTATTGAAATTAGAGAGGAAATTAGAAATTTTAGCACCACGAATATGATTATTAGGGGTTAGTTTGAATGAATGAAAAAAATAAAAACATTTATTAAACCCTTATTCTCTGCTAGGCACTGTGCTAAGTGGCTGGTTGTTAAAAATATGAAAAAAGAAACAAAGCAAAAAATTGGAAAAGGAAAAAAGAAATGAAATCATTTATTTAATGGATGAGGCAGGTAGGTGGCAAAATGGATAGAAGATAGGCATGGAGTCAGGGAAAACTCATCTTCCTAAGTTCAAATCCAGTTTCAGACACTTACTATGTGACCCTGGGCAAATCATTAAACTGCCTCAGTTTCCTCATCTGTCAAATGAATTGGAGGAGGAAATGTCAAACTACTCCAGTATCTTTGCTAAGAAAACTCCAAATTAGGTCAGAAAGAGTTGGACACAACTAGAAAACAACCAAACATTAATTTAAAGGATTAATTTGTACATTTTAATATTTGGAGATGAATAATTTTGTTGGGTAAATAAGTAAGTGGATTTTGGTGGCATAGATATTCATTATGCACAGTTTCTCAAAAACATCTTGGATTTAGTTTTATTTTTATGCCATTTTTCTTTTTTTTTTCATATTATTTACTTATGCATATCTTACCCTTGTTATCCAGGTAACCAATTTTTTTTTTTTTTGGATGGGGAAAAAAAATCCTAATCATAAACAGTAAAGATGAGGATGTGATGTAGTAAGAGGGAGTTAATAGAGCTAGTCTAGGATTTGTGATAAGGTAAAATTGAACCAGAAGATTCAGAATCAAAACTGAAATTTAATCTTTACCCTGAAATCTACAGATTCTTTTTGAGAAGTGGGATTCTCACCCCTGAGTTGAATTTTAGATAATCTTACTCTCTTACCTTCTGACATTAGTTTATGAGCCTTTGTATCTGCTACTAAATTGTAAATTTCTTGATGACCTATATTATACCATCCATATTTATATATCCCATGCTTGCCAGAACAGTTATTTGGCATATATTGTTCCATAGTTGTCTGTGGAATGAATTTCAGAGGGTGAGTATTTATTCCACCATCTAGGAATTGAAATAAAAAATTTTGAATCATGAGTGTGATTATTAACACTGATGGTTTTGTTTTGAGATTTAATTAATATTCTAGCAATGGAATTTGACACCTTACATTATTCTGTGAGGAGTAAAAGCAAAGGATTTGTTTCCTGGTATTATTATTCCAATGTTGGTGGTTAGAAACAGGCTTCCCTCATTATCTTATTGTGCAAATTTGCCAAATGATGTGGATCTAAGCAGGGCTGGACAAGCTATTAATCTTAAACTTGCTCTTATCTTACCTTTTCTTACCTAGCTCCCTCCACCTCACTCTACTTAATTATAGCATTTGACAGAATTCTGCTTTGCAGTCAACTTTTTGAGAATTCATATATACTGAAGGATATTGTTGATCATACTCTACAAATGAGGGAAAATGAGGCTTAGGGAGTTTAAATCATTTTCCTGAAGGATATGATAAGGATTTCATTGGTATGGGGACTTACTTGAGAGGAAACTCTCTATAATATAAGTAGTCTCTTTTTTAACCTGTAACCTAGACTAAAGTACTTCAAGGTAAAGTGACTTTCCCAGGTTCATATTGCCAGTATGGATCAGAGGCAGGATTTGTTCCCCTCTTAGAGATCAGCTGTTTTTTCACTATGCTGGGAAGATGCTACAATTAGAACCTCTGTTTCTAACTCTCAGAGAATATTTTGTCTTTAGGGCCATACTATGCCTTCATTAATCATTAGGATGAAGGAAAAAAGACTGGCCTTCCTACCACTTAAGGAATGAGGCAGAACTCGGAGAACATAGGCTGAAAGCATTTGATCATCAGTCTGGGAGGGCAGTTTTCTGGCTGGGTTACAAGTGTCTAGAATACACAATCCAGCCTCTCTCTACAACTTTTGTGACCTTAAATGAGGTTGTGACACGTAGGATGACAAACTGTTCTGGAGACTGGAACAAAAAATTTCTCTCCCGGAAATGGATGTGAGCCTCTATATTGGCTCATTTATGTGATAATTCTAGAAATGCTAAAATTGCTGCCAAATCAGATGATTTAAGGATTTAGAGTCCCTTCATTGATATAAACATGGTTAAGATTATAAGTAATCTCAAGGGAGCCTGGAGGATTTTTTTAAATTTCTAAATTAAAAGATATGAGATTGCTTTAATCAGATTAGAAGTAGTCCTATCAGAATTATTTCCTGAGCTATTAAAAAAATTGACCCTTAAGTTTTAGACAAGAAAGCAGTGATGTGAGCAGTAGCTACTTACTTGATTTGTAAGAAGTTTAGTGGAGGGCCTCAGGGATCTGCTTTTGGCCCTGTTCAGCTCAACATTTTTTATCAATGACAAAGAAAAGCGGAAATAGTATGCTATTCCTATATGCCAATGACATAAAGCTGAGAAGTATAACTAACATCATGGATGACAGTCTAAAAAGATAATAATAATTGTTGACAATAATGATTATAATGTTGATAATAATGACAATTGCCATTTCAGTCACATCCAGCTGTTTGTGACTCCATTTGGATTTTCTTGGCAAAAGATACCATTATGGTTTGCCACTTTCTTTTCCAGCTCATCTTACAGATGAGGAAACTGAGGCAAATGGGATTAAAAGACTTGCTCAGGTTCACACAGTAAGTACCTGAAAACAGATTTGAGTCTTTCTAATTCCAGGCCCTGCAGTCTATACAATATATAATTTAACTGTACAATAATAAGAGTTAACATTTATAAAATGCTTGCTATTTGTTAGATACTGTATTAAAAATTTTATAATTATTATCCTATTTGTTTTTTATAGTAACACTGGGGGAGGGAGGTGCTATTAAATTAGCTAGAGGATGAAGTAGATAGAGAGCTGGGCCTAGAGTCAGAAAGATTCCTTTTCTTGAGTTCAAATCCAGCCTCAGACATTTACTAGCTGTGGAACTCTAGGCAAGTCACTTAACTCTGCCTCAGTTTCCTCATGTGTCAAATGAGCTGAACAAAGGAATGATAAGCCATTCCAGTATATTTTCTAAGAAAATTCCAAAGAGGGTCATAAAGAGTCAGATAAAATTGAAATGACTGGGCAAAAATGTGCTTTTATTATCTCCACTTTATAGTTGAAGAAACTGAGGCAGTTGGTAATTGTGATTTACCCAGCATCACACAGCCAGTTAGTGTCTGAGAGCCTAGAGTTATACCAAGTCTTCCTGACTCCAAACCCAGCACTCAATATAGCACAGTGCCACCTGAATTTAAATAGGCTAGATCTATCATCTAAAGCCGATGGGATGAAATCTTATAAAGATAATTGAAGATCTTATTTATATTTGGGTTCAAAAAAAATCAATTGTACAAATATAGAATGGGGAAAGCATGGCTTTGCAATAGTTTGTATGATAATGGTGTGATGTTTTTAATGGGCTAGAAGCTGTGAGTCCATAGTGGGGTGTGCCATCCAAAAGAGCCAATGGCACTTTGGGCTACATTAAGAAAGACATACTGTTCAGACTGAGGGAGGAGATGGTCCTACTGCCCTCACATCTTGTCTAATCACATTGGAATATGTTACATGTATACCATGTTTTAGGAAGGATTTTGAAAAAACAGGAAGCATCCAGGAAAGGATAATGATAGGACCAGAGGACATCCCATTTGAAGATTAATCAATGGAATTGGGGGTGTTCAATTTGGAGAAGAAATAACTTAGAAGAGATATAACATTTTATAAAGAAAGAAAATATTTTGTCTTGTGTCAGAGGGATTATATGACTATACAAAACAAAATTAAAAGCAATGAGTGGAAGTATCAGGTGCAGATTTTGATTTAAAATATAGGAAAAAATTTCGATAAAACTGTCCAAAAGTAAAATGGGTTTCTTTGTAAGGGAATGGGTTTCAAATTACTGAAGGTCTTTTCAGTGGAGGCTGGATGATCACTTAGGAGGGATATTTTAGAAGGGGAAAGGTTTGAATAGGATCATAAATTTAAAGCTAGCTATCATTCATAATGCCTGGAACATAGTAGGTACTTATTTTTATTATTGTTTGTCCTTCATTGTCAAAGAGAATCATGACATAAGGAAGGTGACATGATTTGCAAGGGAATTGCATTTAGAATAAGGCTGGTGCAAAGTGACCAGTCTCACTCATTCCTCCAAGCCATCTGGCTTGAGTAGCAAGAGATAGGTCAGGACGACTGGAGATAGCCAGAGATGAAGAGGGAGACCTTGGTCTTTTTAAGTTAATGTATTTCCTAAGTCTCTGGTTGACTGAGGCAACACCCACTCAGTGATTAAGGCAAGGTAAAAAAAATGAGGCAAAGAATGGCCTCTTTTACATAGTTTAAAAAAAAATCAATCTAAAAAGGGGAATATCCTCAGAACTTCTGGTCAAAACAGGAATAATTGCTACTTACATTTGCTCTGATAATCAGAATCCTAGAGAATCTAAAGCTATCCAGCAGCTTAGCACAATGCTTGTAACACAGTAGGTGCTTAATAAATGTTTACTAACTGACAGAGTTGAGAACCTTTGGCAACCTTTTCCTTTAAATATGAGGAAACTGAGGCACAAGGAGGTGAGATAACTAAGTGCTCACATAGAGTAAATGGCATAGTCAGAATTTGAACTCAAGTTATAGAATCATAGGACCATAGCAGCATTGATTTATAATGAGAAAGGGCTGTAAAGGTCCCTGAGTCCAACCTCTAATTTTACAGATAAGTAAACTGAGGCCAAGCTGAGTCAATGCTCTTTTTATTGTATGTACCACATGGCATATATATGTTTTTTTGAACTTTGAGATTCTGTAAAAACTTCCTTGGAGACTTATTTCATACTGGGTTTCAGCTAGGTGACAGTTCATGAGTTCAAATCCAACCTCAGACACTTTCTAGCTGTGTGACCTCAGTTGCCTCATTTTCTTCATCTGTAAAATGATTTGGAAAAAGAAATGGAAAAGTACTCTAGTATCTTTGCCAAGAAAATCCCAAAATGAAGTTACAAAGACTGAAATTTCTGAACATCCAGACTTTATAACTCTAATAGATCTCAGATATCATCAATGAAGGTATTCATTCCAATGGAGCAAATTATCATTCATCTTGTAAAACATCTATGCAATTATCATCTATGTTCTCTTATAATAGGGGGTCCATCTTGTTATTGGATATTAGTGGATCATGCTGATTGCTTATCAGCTATATATGATAGCTGATATATAATAGATCCATTTCATTTTCTTTTTGTACATTTTTCTTGACATTCTTCATGCAGCATATTCTGCAAAATTCTTTATTGATAACATTCTCTAGCTTACTTATACCTACCAAACACTGTTGTACTGTCCTTCAGGATGACCCCCAACTTTCCTTCTTCAATGACTCTGGTATTATATGACTCATGGTCATATAGTTTCACAAAAAGAATATGAATGTGGAAAGAGCACTTGTGATTGATGCTGGAAGCTAAGGGGATTTAAAAAGGATAAATTGTAACTTGGAGAGTGGAAAAGGAAATGAGTGACCTTCTGGAGAAAGGTTTCTCTGAATGCCTTGAAGGGATTACATTAGCCAAATGTTCTTCATAATTACTTGGTGGCACAGTGGATAGAGTACTGGGCTTGGTATCTGGAAGATTCATTTTCATAAGTTCAAATCTGGTCTTAGACACTATGTGTGTGATCCTGAGTAAATCACTTACTCCTGTTTACTTCAGTTTCCCCCAACTATAAATTGAGCTAGGGAAGGACCTACCTTCGCCAAGAAAATCCTAAATGAGTTCACTAAGTATCAGACATGACTGAAAATACTCAACAGCAAGAAGGAGAGAGAAACAAATTAAATGTATATTTTTGATAGCACTAGGGAATTGGAAATATATGATAAACAGAAAGAAAACCATTGGAGTTATTGCCCTGCTTACATAGTCTATACTGTCCTTAGGAGAGACTATTAGAGTGCTCTGAGTTTCTTTAATCCCTCAAAAAATTCTAATTTACTAAAGGACCTTTGTCATGAGTGAAAAGCCCTGATTGAATGCCGTTGCCTACTCACTGCTTATAGAAGAAGATGATATACTCAACTTACACGCTTTTGTTCTGCATGCCATTAAGTACACACAGGGACTTAAAGAGAATGGGCTAAGCCATTTAGGTTCTAGATGCATTGCTATTAACTTATTTTGATTAATTTCTACTATTCTGATTAAAACCTACATGCAAGTATGTCTTTGTAAATACTGTAAATGTAACCCAATGGCATAAAAGGCCAAAGAAAAGCTTTTGTTGGATGGAAAGTGGGAGAAACATAAGGAAGCAAATGACCTAATTGGTGGAAACCCCAACTCACAGCCCAGATAGATGGGAACAGGAGCCATGCTCAATGTTTTTGAACAAAGGGATAAGAGGGAGCCCTCAGATTTGGAGGGAGGTACATAAAGCTTGGAAGTTATTCTAAAGATCACACTCTGGTATCTGGGTGAATTCAGGTGGTCTTAAATTTCTGTTTGACAGTTCCAGACTCAGAATTCTTATTCTATTATTCCATGAGACCTCTATTCAAATTCATTATCTCTACTTCTGTCCTGGTAACTTGACTCAACCCAGAAGATCCTCAGATTTGATAGAGAATAGGTGGTCTTCTCTTGCTAGGGCCTGAGCCTCCAAGTCATTTCCAAGCCTCTTACTATGCTGTTTTCTTCCCCCTTTCCAGTTCTCATTGAGAGCAGGGACTATTTTGTTTGCTTGTATTTGTGTAACTTGCAAAGTGCCTGGCACATAGCAATTTCTTAATAAATGCTCGATTTATCTATTTATCTATTTACCTATCATCCATCCAACTTTTGAATAGAACCAGGCATTGATCATGACACTCCCACCCCCCACTCCATGCCATCTCATTCAAGATATGGAAAAGATAGACCTAGATAGACCTTTATTTTGGAGGCTCGGATCTTTGAAAACATAATGTGATTTCTAATGTGTAATTCACTATACTGTTCTTCTACTTCTTTCTCAGTAAATCAAAGCAGGAAATGAGGGAAATTAATATTATTCTATACACTAATAATCAGTTATTAATTTGTGATCCATTTTTTCTCCTATTTTTTGTCAAGACTCCACTCATGAAAAGATTAGCCAGTCTGAAGGTCATAACTGACTGAAAAATGTGATTTCATTTTTTTTTAAAGGGCAGCTAGGTCATACTAGACCTGAAGTCAGGAAGACTCATTTTCTTGAATTCAAATATGGCCTCAGACAATTATTAGTTGTGTGACCTTAGGAGAATCACTTAACCCTTTATGCCTCAATTTCGTCATATGTAAAATGACCTAGAGAAGGAAATAGCAAACCCCTCCAGTATCTTTGCCAAGAAAATCCAAATGGGGTCATAAAGAGTTGGATATATTTTAATGACTGAACAACAAAAAATCTAGGACCACTTTTTAAAAAGTCCAATTCACTTAAGAATATTAGAAGGAAGAAAACATGTTAAAATTGAAACAAGATTCCTAAAACAAATTTTCTTTATTAATGACTTTTTTTTTTAAAGATGGTTAGGTAACACAATGGAGAGAACGCTAGACTTGGAATCATGAAGATTTGAATTAAATTTAAGTCTTAAGAGATTTACTGGCTGTGTGACCCTGAGCAGCAGACCTCTCTGCCTCAGTTTCCTCATCTGTCAAATAAGGATGATAATAGCACCTACTTCCAGGATTGTTATGAAGATAAAATGAGATGATGATTGCAAAGTGCTTCACAAACCTTAAAGAGCTATGTAAATTCCACTTGTTGTATTTGTTGTTAGTATTATATTTGTACTCTAACATGCAGTTCTCAATATGAGTGTGTTTCTGTAGGATTTAGAAAAGGCCCTTCAGAAAACATGAAATGCAAAAAGTATCTGACCAAATATCCATAAGGAGGTCAATGCTGAAGATCACCTAATCTTCCAGATATCTGAAAAAATAGAAAAATATAAAATACATAACAAAAAAACAACTTGGATCTAAAAAAGTAATTTGAGAAAACCTCAGCAACAACCAAACTGTTAAGTTACTTTCCTCATCTCTATAAAATCTTTGAGACAAATCTCTAGGTGTATTGAGGATATCCAGGGTAAAAGTATGAGAAGGAAACAGGAAGGCTTTGCTTGTGATATTCTATGGTAGAATATACTTTTATGGTGTAATATTCCAATGACCTGAAATGACATCCTCTATGGCAGGAATCCTAACATAGATGCTCTGGGTATATGCCAGACCCCCATTACAGTAGTTATGCAGTTTATCAAAAGATATAGAAATATGAGATCTCACCTGGCTTAATATTTTTGACTCTAAAAAGCATTTGATATAGAGTATTTTAAAGGTACTTTAAGGACACCTCCAGAGAGGCATCTCTCATTCATATGTTCAAATCAGGCAAGATTCCTTGAAAGATACAACCGGAGATATAGCTGCTCTACCACCCTCTGATAATTAATATCAAATGAGGCATAAAACACAGAGACATATGTTCACCCAAGGTGTTTGCTGTTAGCATGGAGAATATCCAGCACACATTCTGAATGGAAAATAGATTCTCTCTAAGAATCTATCTGAGGTGTGAGGGCCTCTGGATGTTCCTGTTTGGAAATGATATTATACTGTTTGCATAAAGTTTTAGAGCTTTCTAAATTAGAGTAATAATCTCTCAAAAAGAGTTCAATGTAATTATTCAATAATAATAAAATAATAATAGCCTTTATGTAGTGCAAAGCACTTTATATATTATCTCATTGATTATTGTGATTACCTTATGAAGTAGGTACTATCATTATCCTCATTTGACAAATGGGGAAATTGAGGCACAGGAAAGTTAAATGTCTTACTTAGGATCACATAGCTATGAATATTTGAAACAGAATCTGAACTTCCTAATTCCAACGGACTGCCACCTCGCTGCTTTTTTACACAGAAAGGGTTCCTATTCACATAGGAAAAATCAAATGAATGACTAATGTATGATTTAGACTTTAGAGATTATGAGATGAAGTTGAATGGAAAATCTATAGAGTTGGTCAATCAGTGCTCTTGGACTACTACTGCTTTGCACATAGGAGATACTTCATAAGGCTAAATTGAGAAATGGCAACTAGCTGGCTGAATGGAAAGAGTGCTGGCCCTATAGTAAAGAAGATCTGAGTTCAAATCCAGTCTCAGATACTAGCTAGATATGTTAGTTTGGGCAAGCACCTCTGTTTGCCTCAGTTTCCTCAACTGTAAAATGAATATAAAATTGGAATCTATCTCCAAGGGTTGTTGTGAAGGCTAAATAGAATCATATTTATTTTTGAATAATATTTTATTTTTTCCCTAATTACATGTTGACATATTTTTTAACATTTAAAAAAATGTTCCCACCCCTTCCCTGAGACAGCAATCTGATGTAGGTTATGCAAGTGTAATTATATAAAACATTTCTGTTAGTCATTTTGTACAAGAAGACTCAATTTAAAAAAAAAAAGAGGAAGGAAGGAAGGAAGGAAGTGAAAAATGACATGCTTCAGTCTATTTCAGACAGTATCAGTTCTATCCCTGGAAGTGAATAACATGCTTCATCATAGTTCTCTGGGATTGTCTTGGATCATTGTATTACTTGGATCATAACTAAGTCACTTACAATTCTTCATGATTTGTTTACCCATTCCCTAATTGATGGGCATCCTTTTGATTCCCAATTCTTTGCTACTACAAAAAGAGCTGCTATATTTTCATACAAATAGGTCTTTTTCCCTTTTTGTGGATATCTTTGGGATATAGACCCAGCAGTGATATTGTTGGATCAAAAGGTATGCCCAGTTTGATAGCTTTTTGGGTATAATTCCAAATTGCATGAGATAATATTTGTGAAGCCTGTCACAGAATAGGCACTATATAAATGTCAATTCTATTATTGTTATTTGAAATCACAGGTTGAAAGCCAGGGCTCTGCTGCCTAGGAAGAGGCAAAGCTATGTACTTAACTGAGGGATTTTTATTGCAATAGGGAGGAAGGGAAAGATCTAGTAGGGAAGTCTTTCAGCTGGTTTGAAGAATTCTTCCTCTTCTTTTAAACCAGACCTATGATTTAATTAATGTAGGGAGTCCCCAGTGAGGAACTTCTACCAATGCAGAATGATCAGTATTTATTGTCTTAGAGCATTGCTTAGGTCACTGAGGGATCAAGTGATTTGTCCAATGATTCAATTTGTATATGTCCATGGTAGGACTTGAATCTAGGTCTTCCTGACTGAGACCAGTTCTCTCTTTTACATTATGCTGCCTCATATTCTCTTTGTAGTAGTAAATCATTTTCAAAGAAGGAATGTTAACTAATGTGGCAGCTCTATTGATTGGAGAAGACAATAATGGATGTAATGGAACTTAATGTGCCATTAAAATGGTGACTATGAGAGATTCAGAGAAACATGAAAAGTTGTTTATGAAGGGGAATACAGAGTGAAATAAGCAGAGCCATGAGAACAATTTAGTAAGGGGAAAGAGCAGTAAAAGAAATTCTGAGTAAATGAAAACCCAGTTATCGTCCTGGAAAATAAATTATAAAATACATCTCCCTCTTCTTGGAATGGAGGTGGGAGAGAAGGAAGGTTTATGTTGTATACATTTTACACAGAGTCACCATATTGATTATTTTATATAATATTTTCAATTATCATAGGGAATTTAGTTTTTAAGGGGAAATTATATACAACATTGATGATAGAAAAATAAAAAATATACATAAAACCATTCTTTCTTTCTTTTTGTTTCTTTTTTGTTTCCTTTTTCCTTTTTTCCTTCCTTTGAAGCTTCCTACCTTCCTTTCTTTTTTATTCCTTCCTTTTTTTCCCTTTCTCTTCTTTCCTTCATCTCCTTCTTTTTTCCTTCAAAGCTTCCTTCTTTTTCCTTTCTCTCTTCTTTTCTCTCCTTATCTTTCTTTTTTTCTTTCTTCCTTGCTCTCTCCCTTTCTCTTCCTTCTTCTCCTTTCTTTTTTACTTTCTTCCTTCTTTTGAAGCTTCTTTCCTTCTTTCTTCTCTTCCTCTCTCTCTTTTTCTCTTTTCCTTTTTTCCTTTTCTTTTCTCTATATCACCTCGGCTAGAGGTACAGTGGCCATTCAATCCTATTTCCCCTGCTATTAACATATAAATTTTTATCTTTTCTGTTTTTGACCTGGGCTGGTATACACCACCTTAGCCAGTCTGATAGTCCCTCCTAATACTAAAGTCTGACCATATTGGGACTAGATTTACTATGGATTCAACTATCTTTAGTTTTACTGCAGCTCAGAACTCTAGAACTCGAGTTATCCATCAGCTTTAGCCTCCAAAGTAGCATGGACTACAAATCTGTACCAACACATTCAGTCAATAAAACTACTTTTAAAATAATACATAAACAAAAATACACAAAATAAAAATTACGATAGTTCAAAAAAAAGAAATAGTTATGCAATTCTTTATATAATTTCAGCTGGGTGGTATAGTGGGTAGAATGTTGAATTTAAGGTCAGAAAGTTCTGAGTTTGAATTCTGTCTTAGAAACTTGCAGGTTGTGTGACCCTAGGCAAATCTTTCAACTTCTCTGGGCCTCAGTTTTCTCACCAATAAAATGGAGATAATAATAGCAACTCCTTCACAAAGTTGTTGTGAAAATTAGATGAGTTAGCATATGTAAAGTGCTTGATAGATCTTAAAATTCTCTATAAATGTAAATTATTTTGATACATCTAGGTGACACAGTAGAAACTTACTAGCTATAAGACCTTAGGCAATTTCTGTTTGACACAGTTTCCTCACCTGTAAAATGGAGACAATAATAGTACTAATTTGTAAAGCCTGCCTGCCTTACCTCCCATAATTGATATGAGGATCACATGAGATAATATTTCTAAAGTGCTAAGCATACAGTAGGTGAGTATATATTTACATATATAATATATATGTATGCATATATATTAGTTATTTTTAAAGAGGCATTGTTTTACTCTCTTTATCATCTAAGTTACAAATATCATCTAAGAAACAAATCTAGATTGACTAGATCAAAATTGAAGGAATATTTCCTTTTATTGATATTTGCAGATTTTACTCTCTTGAGCTTTTATTTATTCAGGTGTATGTAGTAAGCTAGGAAATTAAGCGACATATTTCTATAGCTGCAGGGTAGAGTTTGAGCAGAGGTTGTAAGGGCTCTCTGGATAATGGACTTCTCTTTAGGCAATGGGCTGTTAGTTGGACAAGGTAGAAGTCATATACTTTGGACTATATCAAATTATGAGGCAGGATGATTTTAATGGCTATTTCAAAGGTGACATTCTATTAGACATTATTGAACTTAATTTTAATGATGAGATCGCTTAATGTTTCATGATCTTTCTCCAGGTCCTGAAGGTCAGTGGCGGGGGAGGAATGTGCTACAGGATGAAGTTCACAGAAAAGAGTATTACTTTTTATTTATTTTATTTATTTCATTAACTATTTCCCAATGGCATGTACATTTTTAAAACAATAATTTTTTTTAAAAATTAAGTTCTAAATTATTTTCCTCCTTCCTGTCCCTCACTGTTCCTTCTCTGGAAGTGGATAACATTTTTCATTAAGAAGGTCAAATGCACACTATTATTATACAATGCTCTCTTGGTTCTGCTCATTTCACTTTACATCAGTTCATATAGATCTTTCCTGATTTTTCTAAAGCTATCCTGCTCACCATTTCTTATAGTACAATAATGTTCCATCGTTATCGTATACCTCATCATATATCACATGTCACAATCATATATAAAATCGTCTACAATTTGCTTTCTCCAGCTGATAGGAATTTCAATTTCCAATTCTTTGCCATCACAAAAAATTTTCTGTGAATATGTTTATACAATCAGGTCCTTTATCCCTTTCTTTTATCTTTTTGGAATACAGGCCTACTGGTGGTATTTGCTGGATCACATCTCTTTGGGATACAGACCTAGTATTGCTGGGTATTGCTGGGTCAATGGATATATACAATTTGTTTGTTCTTTGTGAATAGTTCCAAACTGCTCTTCAGAATGGTTGAGTCAATTAACAACTACACCAACAATGCATTAATGTCCCAATTTTCTTATATATTCTTCACATTTTTTATTTTCCCTTTTTGTCATATTAGCCAGTCTGATAAGTGTGAGGTGGAATCTCAAAATTGTTTTGATTTGCATTTCTCTAATCAAAAATTATCTAGTGCACTTCTTCATGTGTTTATAAATAGCTTTGGTTCCTTCAGCTGAAAAATATCTATTCATATTCTTTTACTATTTATCAATTGGAGAATAGATGGTATTCTTATAAATTAGATTTGGTTTTCTATATTTTTGAGAAATGAGGCTTTATTGGAGATACTTTTTACTGTAAAAATTGATTGTTTCCAATCTTTCTGCATTTCTTCTAATCTTGGTTGTATTGTTTTGTTTATGAAAAGGATTTTTAATTTAATATAACCCAAATCCTCTACTTTACATTTTGTAAGGCTCTCTATTTCTTGTTTCACAGTCATGGATTCTTTCCCTCCCTATAGATCTGACAGGTAGACTATTTCCTGCTTTTCTAATTTGATTATGGTGTCACTTTATGTCTAAATCATAATTACTACCTAAGTATTTTTCTCTTTCCTATTTTTCCTCCTGTTCGTCCTCCCTTTCCTTTCCCTTTTTCCTCTCTTCACCAGTGTTTTGCTTCTGTCTATCATTTCCCCTGATTTGTCCCTTCAGTTTTCCCCACCTTCTTTTACCTAATGTTCTCCCTTCCTACTTCCCTGTCAGGTAATATAGATTTCTATATTCAACTGATTGTGTATATTATTTCCTCTTTTGAGAATAAGATTCAAGTGATGCCTATCACCCGCCTTCACATTTTCCCTCCATTCTAATAGGTTTTTTGCACTTCTTCACCTGAAATAATTGGCCCCATTCTACCTTTTCCTTCCTCCTACACCCAGTTCTCCTCTTTCTCATCCCTTAATTTTTTTGTCATTCCCTCAAATTCACCTTATATCCTCTATTTTTATTCCTTTTAGCTGTATTATTAGTAACACAACTTTTAAGCAAAATAAAAGAAAACATTGTCATGTACCCAGAAGAACATGAAGGAAGATTCAAAATATATAACAAATTGCCCTATCAAGAAAGGGTGTATATAAATATATATATATATATGTATGTATACATATATGTATATTAATAGAAGAAATTATATTCATGAATGTCCACTTTTTTTTTACTTCCTTGTAAATTATTCTTTGGTTCTTCATTGCATTTTTGTTTCTTCTTTTCCATTTGGCCTATTATATTTTTTAAAACAGTTTTCCAAGCTTTTAGTTTCTTTTTTCACAATTCTCTTGGATCACTCTCATTTCTCTTCCTGATTTGCCTTCTACCACCTCTCTTATATGATTTTATGCTTTTGAGCCCTTCCTTTTTGAGCTCTTCCATGAGCTCTTTTTGAGCTTGAGACCACCTCCCATTTTGCTTTGGTTTTGCCCATTGGTGTTTTGACATTATTATCCTTTATCTTCCCTGTCACCATAATAATCTACTATGGTTAGATTTTTTTTCTCATCTTTTTGGAGGTTGGGAGCCTTTTTTTTTTTTTTTTTGAGCTCTCTTCCTCCAGTGGATGAGACACTGTTTCAGGCTTCTTATGCCAGTAGCTACAGGCTTTGACTGTTTACTTGTTGTTGAATTGATGTTGCTCTGAGGACCACAGGGAGCCCTCATGTCTGATACTAGGGTAAAGGGATAAGGTAAGGGATTGCTGGAGGCCATGAGGGTCTATCATCTTAGCTGGTGTTGAACTGCAGTGGGGGTCTCTGGAGGCCATTCACCTGCCTATCCATATCTGCTGGCATGTGATGGCATGGGTTCTTGGTAGTTCCTGGAGCCAAAGTCCAACAATTCTCCTGGCATGTGTATGTGTGTGTGTGTGTGTGTGTGTGTGTGTGTGTGTGTGTGTGTGTGTGTGCAGGGGTCCCCATAGTGAAGCTGGTCTGCTCCACCATATTGGGTCTCAGGATGGTTTGCTGATATAAGGCTTGTTGTTGGCCCATTTGGAAACTTCCCATCCTAGATTGTACTCCTCCCCACCTGAGTGAGATGGACCCTTCCTAGACTAAAAGATTGTTTTAGCTTGTCTCCTTGCTAGTCCTGCTACTCCAGGCTTTGTTCTGGAGTATCATTCCTTTGTTATCTGCCAGTGAATATGGGACAGCCTTTGCCATCTTGGCTCCCTAAAGTCTTCTCTTTGTTTTTATATACTACATTCCCAAAATATTCTCTACTGACCTTCTAGGCCACCCCTTAAATTTAAAGACTATAGGAGTTCAGCACAACTAAGCTGTATATTGAAATATGTCTGGCACCCCTGCAAAAATGGATAAGTGCTTGCTGATGTTGTTAATTGATGTACCTTTTCACATTGAAGAGAAGTGTTTTAAGGTAATTAATTTTGTAGTAGTGTAGAGGATAAACTGACAAGAGGCTAGACTGGTGGTAGGAAATCCTTATCTTGGAAAGTGTTGTAATTGTTTAGTCATGAATTAACAAAATTCTGAATTAGGAGAATGGCAGTGGAAATGGGGCAACTGGGTGGTAATGTGGATAGAGTACTTGGGGTTCTGGAGTCAGGAATACTGGCCAAAGGCTAATTCAAATCTGACTTCACACACTTATTAGCTCTGTGATTTAATCATCACTTAATTAAGTCACTTAATTTTCTTTGCCTCAGTTTCCTCGTCTGTCTAATGAGCTGGAGAAGGAAATGACAAACCACTCCAGAATCTTTGTCAAGAAAAGCTCAAATGGGGTCATGAAAAGTCAGTCAAAACTGAAAAATAACAACAGCAAGAAGTAGCAATGGAAAGAAATAGATGAATTAAAAAGATATAAAAGAAGAATCAATAAAATTTGGTGACTGATTAAATGTAGGGGAAGGGGAAGAATCACAGGCAATTGTGTTAACTTTAAGCCTATATAACTGGGACAGTGATGACAACATAAAACAGTATAAGAAATAAGGAGTTCAGGAAAATGAATTGGTTTTGGTGGGAGAGAAATGATGAACTTGGTTTTAAATGTTATTTAAGGATTTCAAGAAGTGTTTAGATAACAGTTGGAGATGTGGGGCTGAAGTTTTGGAGAAATGTAGACATGTAGAGTTGATTATTAATCTGCATTGCAGTGATAATTAAGATCAAGATAGGGAATGAAAACTGAGAGAGATTATGTAGAAATGAGAAAAGAAGATTGAGAAAAACTTGGGAAATATCTTAAGTTTGAGAAGAAGAGGAATCAGAGAAGAAGACAACAATGGAGTAAGAGAGAGGTTAGGGGAGAGTCAGGACAGTATAATATCACAAGGATCATAAAATCATTATTGAAATATAAGTTTTCTAGTCCAGATGTATCAAATTCAAGTAGAAACAGGGCCACTAATTCATACCTAAGAATTCATGTGTTGCCATGTTGACTTGGATTTATTTTTTTAACAGTATTTTATTTTTCCAAATACATGTAAAGATGATTTTCATCACTCACCTTTGTAAACCTTGTGTTCCTAATTTTTCTCCTTCTCTCCTTCCTCCCCCTCCCCAAGACAGGAAACAATATTATATAATTTAAGTAAACATGTGCAATTCTTCTAAACTTATTTCCATATTTGTCATGCTGCACAAGAAAAATCAAATCAAAAGGAGAAAAAAAAAAAGCAAATAACAATAACAACATAAGGTGAAAATATTATGTTTTGGTTCACATTCAGTCTTCATAGTTCTATTTTTTGGATGTGGATGCCACTTTCCATCTCAAATCTCTTAGAATTGCCTTGAATCATCTCACTGTTAAAAAGATCTAAGTCTATCATAGTTGATTATCACATCTTGTTGTTTCTGTGTACAATGTTCTTTTGGTTCTGCTCACTTCATTTAGCACTAGTTCTTGTAAGTCTTTCCAGGCTTTTTTGAAATCCATCTTCTTATCATTTCTTATACAACAATAATATTCCATTACATTCATATACTATAACTTATTCAGCCATTGCCCACCTGATGGGCATTCACTCAATTTCCAGTTCCTTGGCACTATAAAAAAGGGCTGCTACAAACATTTTTGCACATGAAGGTGCTTTTCTTTCTTTTATGGTCTCTTTGGGATATAGACCCATTGACTTAGTTTTAAAATGTAATATTATTCTTTGTTGTACTCTTATTTAATTTCCCATTTACATTTTAATCTGATTTTGGTAACACTCAAGTGTTGTTAGTGTCTCCAACCTAAACTCACATATTTGATTCTCTTTTCTAGCCCATCTCCTTATTTTATAGATTAGAAAATTAATAGTAAATGACTTGTCCAAGACCTCATAATAGCAAGGTTGGGATTTGAATCAGATCATTTGATCTCAAATCCAACCCTTTTTAATCACAATCCTTAGTGATTAAGAAATGGAAAAAAAACCAGAAATTTGATACAGTAATCAATAATCACTTATTTAGTTCTTATTTTATTCTAGACTCTCTGCTGGACACTGGAAGAACAGTCACTGCCCTCAAAGAGCTTCTATTTTATTAAGGGAAATGGCCAATGGAAGGAATAAAGGAGCATGATTGCTAGAAGAGGCTGCAGGGTATTGGGCATTCTAGTCACATAGTTTAGTCTATCTCTGTAAAGAGGACTTTTAGTTTTTGAAAATGTATTCCTAGGTGATATATGGATTAAAAGTTTTATTTTTCCTTACCAGAATTCAAGTATCCAAGGGAAATAGATCACTTGTGAATATTGAAGTAGGGCTATCAACTGTCCCATCGACTGAAGTGTAAAAATTTGGAATATAATTTTACATAAATTTTAAAATGATTTAGGTTTGAAAATGGTATGGGAAAGATCTATAGCCTAGGAATCAAGAGACTTGTATTCCAGTTTTTGGCATTACCACTAACTTATAATGTGTGATACTGAGCAAATAAGGAGCAATTTCTTTAAGCTTCAGTTTTCCTATCTATAAAGTATCAGAGATAATCTTATAGGATCCTTCTGGTTATGAAATTTCATAATTTCCTCTTTCCTAATGCTGCACAATTCTAATTTAGGTACCTCTAGAAACTCAAGGAGGATATCTTATCATTATTTGTAAGCTGTACATTTGTGATTTACAACTAAACCAATATTATTTCTTTGATTTAGTAATACACAGCCAGTATAGTACTTATTAATTTTAATATTTAAATAAAATTCAAGTTATTGTGAATTTAGAAAAAAAATCCAATCTGTTTTTTATTATTTTCAACTGTGTCCACTCTCCATGACCTTGTTTTGACAAAAAATACTGGGTTTGCCATTTTCTGCTCCACCTCATTTTACAAATGAGGAACTGAGGCAAATAGTATTAAATAACTTGCCCATGGTCACATCACTAGTGAGAGTCTGAAGCCATATTTGAACTCCAGAAGGTGAGTCTTCTTCATTTAAAGCTCAGTGCTCTTATCTATTAGACCATCTAGTTGTCCTGTAAGTTAACTCAAAAAATTCTAGATTTAGTGTTAAAAATTCAAATTCAGAATCGGTCCATAAGGTCATCATGCTAAATACGTTTTCTTGGGATCTCAGTCCCACTGTTTTGGAAAGTAAATCTTATTCCAACCTTTCTCACTTTATTTTCCCCCATAGATGTGGAACTTATTCCTCTTTCTGATATTGCCTATAGATATGATGAGATGTTTTCAGTTTTTTGATAGATCTAAGGAATAGTATGGAATCAATAGTTTGGTGTCCCAGAAGGCTCCCTTTGCATTCTAATTGCAATAGTAGATTCAAGTCATAGTATATTATAATAACCAATTATGTAATTGTATATTAGTTGTATGTTCTAGTGGCTATTTCCTTTTCTGTAACCTTCTTAAACTATCCACCTTATTGTCCCATTAAGTTTTTCTATATGCTTTCCTTTTCCTCCCTTCTGTGACTTCATAAAGTTTCCTTTTCTTGCTTTTTCTGTTTAGGCTCTTGTGTTCTCTGAGGGGATTGACTTTTTCCCCTACTTCCCCACTTATTTATCTTTTCTCTCAGATTAATATATTTGTTAGCAAGCTGTAGTGTAGAGATGTGGTCAAGAGGGAAGGGAAGGCTAAAGTGAGGCATCAAAGAAGGATTGGTTTTCCTGGGCATTCCTCCAAGCTTCAATCAAGGTCATAGAATTCATAGGAATATGACCTTTAGCAAGGCATAATATAATAGAACTGAGAATTGGAAAGTACCTCAGCAACCATCTAGTAGTCCAACCCATACATTAGAGTAATCCCCCTTGTAACCTCCAATAAATGGTGATTCAGCTTCTAATTGAATACCTATATCTTATCTCACCTTCTTGGGTTAACTCTTTGAAAAAAAATGGAAATTGAGTGGATGTCCATCACACTTTGAATAAGTTATGATATATAAATGTAATGGAATATTATTCTGTAAGAAATGATGAGCAGACTGATTTCAGAAAAGCCTGAAGAAAGTTGTATGAACAGATGCTGAGTGAAGTGAGCAGAGCCAAAAAACACTGTACACAGTAACAAGATGATTATGTGATGATCAATTGTGACCCACTTGGCTCTTTTCAACAATGAGGTGATTCAATATAATTCCAATAAACATAGAATGGAAAGTATCATTCACTTCCAGAGAGAGAAGTATGAGACTGAAGGTGGATCAAATTATAGTATTTTTACCTTTTTGTTATTGTTTGTTTAGCTTTTTTCCTTCTTGTATTTTTCCCCTTTTGATCTGATTTTGTGTGTGTGTGTGTGTGTGTGTGTGCAGCATGACGAATATGGAAATATATTTAGAAGAATTGTACATGTTTAACATTTATTGGATTGCTTGCTGTCTTGGGAAGGGGGGAGAGAAAGAGAGGGAGAAAAATTTGGAACATAAGGTTTTGCAAGGGTGAATGTTGAAAACTATCTTTGCGTGTATTAGGAAGAAATAAAATACTTTTAAAATAGATATTAAAAAAAATAAAAAAGTTGTCTTTACTTCCTTCTTCCTTTGTAGTCTTCTAAACCCTTGGAAATCTGGCTTCTGACTTCATCATTCAACTAGAACTAGCTTCTATTAAATTACCAATAATCTTCTAAATGCCACATCTTGTCTCAATCCTCCTTGACCACTCTGAAGACACTGCTACTCATCATTTCTCTTGGATATTGTCCCCTTCTTAGTTTTTCTTGATATTACTCTCTCCTAGTTCTTTTGTCTGTCTGATCATTCTTTTGGAGTCTCCTTTGCTGATTCTTCATTTATGTCAAACCTACTTTATTATTGTATAGTGGTTGTAGTCCTGTCTGACTCTTTATGGACCCAATTTGGGATTTTCTTGGCAAAGATATTAAAGTAATATGCCATTTTCTTCCCAATCATTTTACAGATGTGGAAATTAAGGCAAGCAGGATTAAGTGACTTGCCCAGGAATACCTAGCTAGGAAGTGTTTGAGGTTAGATTTGAACTTAAGTTTTCTTGGCTCTAAGCCCAGCACTATATCCATTGAGCCATCTTGCTGCTTCAAGTTCGATGACCTGAATATCCCTGAAGCTCTATGCTGTGCCCTTTTCTCTCACTTGCTCTCTAATGTCTTATCTGGTAACCTCATGGGTTCAATTATCATCTCTATTCAGATCATTTTTAGATCTATATACCCAGCTCTCTTCCAAGCTATAAACTCAACATGTCCAATACAGAAGTTCATATTTTTCTACTCAAATCCTTCCCTCTTCTCAATTTATTATTATTATTTTTATTAAAGCTTTTTATTTTCAAAACCTATGCATGGATAAATTTTCAACATTAACCCTTGCAAAATCTTGTGTTCCAATTGCCCCCTTTCTTCCCATTCCCTCCCCCAGATGACAAGTAATCCAATATATGTTAAACATGGTTAAATATATGTTAAATCCAATATATGCATACATATTTATATAATTATAAATTGTATATGCACAAGAAAAATCTGATCAAAAAGGAAAAAAATGTTCTCAATTTATTATTGAGGAAACCACCATCTCTCCAGTTACCCAGGTTCTTAATCTCAATGCCATCCATGACTACCCAATCTCACTGACCCCATATATCTATTTCACTGTCAAATCTTGTAGTTTCTCCTTTACATCTCTCCTATATATGCCCTTCTCTTTATTCATCCAGTTGCCACTTAAATTCAAGCCCTCATTACCTTGAATCCAATTTATCTTTTCATTGGTTTCCCCATCTCAAGTTTCTCCTCATTTCAGTCTTTCCTCTACTCAACTACCAAGGTAATTTAAAAAAGTATTTATTTGTTCAAGTCAAACCCAAGGCTTAATAAACTCCAGTTGCTTCTTACTGTCTTCAAGATAAAATGTAAAGCCATTTTTTTGACATTCAAAATTCTTCCTAAAATGGACCTCTTTTTCAGTCTTCTTACAGATTATTCCCCTGTACTTGCTCTGTATTTCAACAATACTCATCTACTTGTAGTTCTTTAAACATGACACTCCATCTCCTATTACCATTCCTTTGGGCTCACTCCATGATGAGACCTTTTTTACTGCTTTATCTGTTTTTTAGTTTCTCTGACTTTCTTTAAAACTCAGCTCAATTCCTTTACACTCCAGGAAGCTTTTCCTGGTATTCTCAGCAATTAATGCCTTTCTCTCTGAGTCCCTTATATCTATTTAGTATATATCTTGCACTTAACTGTTTTTTCCATGATGACTCCTCCATTAGAATATATGTTCCTTGAGTGTAAGGGCTGTTTTTGCCTTTTTTTATATTCTAAGTGCACTTAGCATTGGTATACAGTTAGCACTTAATAAATTCTTGGATAAGTACCTAGGAGAAAATGAACCATCTATGGAGAGCACTCATTGAATAATTGTAATCATTAAGATATGTTTCCTGACTTTGACTCTAAATTTTCCTCCTTGTGATTTCTATCCATTGTTCTCGATTTTAACCATTGGGGTCAAACAAAAGAGTTTTTCAGATACTTGAAGACAACTATCATGTTTCCCTTGAGTTATCACTTTCCCAGACTAATCATGCCCAATTTCTTGAAACATGCCTCAAATGACCTGAGCTCCAGTCAGTTCACCAACCTGGTTGTCCTACCATGGACACTTTCTAACTTCTCGATTTTTTGTTTCTGTGACATACAAAACAGAACCTGGTATTCCAGATAAAGTCTGATGAGAAACCATCATCTCCCTATCCCCAGAGGCACTCCTCTTTTAATAGAATACAAGATCATAGTTTTATTTTTGTTTTTTGTTTTTGGCTACTATTCCATTGTTCCACATTGAGCTTGTAAAGTCCACTAAAGCCTCTGCAGAAATTGCTATTTGTTCAATTATTGAATGATAATTTACCCAACTAAAAGAAGCAGACAGTCAAAGCAGTCAGCCTCATCTTATATTCTTTTGGGTTTTTTTTAAGTTCTTTGTTAGGCAAGCAAATTGTTCCTTTTTTAAACTGATGTAATTTCAAGAACTGAGAAGAGTTCTTTAGAAAATATCTTTCAAAAGAGGAGCAGAAAGGGAGATCCTGAATATTGTTTTGAACTAAGAGAAACTAAAGAATTGATCCCTGAGGCAAACAAGTAGAAGAAGAATTGATAGAGATCTATTTAGCTTCATGATCCTAGCCTTTGGGAAGGTGGTCCAATCTGAAATCCAAGTTATGTCAACTCCTGAGAACCACCCTTTCTAGAGGTCTTGAGAAGTCTCACTTTGCCTTGCCCTGTCAGAAATTCTAATCATGTCCCTAAAGTTAAATTTTCCCTGTAAAATCTCCTTATGGGCCATGCCATGGCTGCTAACTTCCTTTGGGTCAATCTGCTAAGGCACTTTGCCTTGATGCATCTTTTCCCTTCCCTTTCATCTATGCCATGTATCTCTCCTAACTCCAATATGCTTCCCAGCCCCACTTCTCCTCTTTACAGCTAACTAACTCCTTTAGGGTGCTAAGTCACTTTCAGAATTTAGTTTGTCAGCTAATGACATGCCCCAACCTCATGGGGTGCTCCATTTCTACTGGATAATTGTGAGTTCCACTGAGGAACTTGTCTTTCATATACTCTCCCATTCTATTTCAAATTCACCATTCCTAGTATCTATTGTATCCCTTCATTTTATCTATAATCTATTCCCCCAAATAAATCTAACATTTGCTAAAGAGAATGGCCATTGTGAACTCTTCACTTGACTGAACCCCAATTTTGTGTGCCTGCCATCATTTGGGTGACAAATCCCACACCACAGATTACATCAGAAGGACCTATTGGGATCAGCAATCCCAACCGTAGGTCCCAGGGACTGTGTTAGTTCCTTGACTCTCAGTTTGATCTTTGGAACTCAAATACTTCTACTTTGGGGGCCAGAAAAATGTTTGGATCATCTTGGTCATCTGCTGCTCTGCATCTAATGCTCCTCTATTTTGTGAAGATAATTAAAGGTTGACCACATTATTGCAAGATGGTCAAAAATCTAACTTGTGTATTTTGAACATTGCTTATTTGACCCTTGACACAAATAGTGGCTTTGGCAATAGGAGCTTTGTAAAGCGCTAATTCACATTCATATGGAAACAACTCTACAGCTTGAGGCTGCAACTTCAGAGTCTTTCTGATAATACTTATCTTTGACAGCAAAGTCAAAGATACCTGTAGTAGGTACACAGGATCTCATGATTTACCCTGAATTCAGGCCTTCATATTTTCCTTATGCTTTATTACCATTTATCAGCCAATTCAGCTCCTTCTCTTTGCCAGGTTAGAGTGCATCCTTCCTTTGCCTCTATTAGCATGTAGGGCAGAAGGTAGTCTTGTCCACACCCTGGTGAAAGATTAACCTAGTTTCATGTTTATTAACAGAATCTTTCTAGGAGTCTAGTTTATTGCTCTTAGGTGCTCATTCTTAAGACTTTGCTTTTACCACTGTGTAGTGGCTCAGACTTCCTTGACTATATCGATGCATACGTGCTTTTAAAAAATTAAACCATTTAATGAAGTTAAGGGCCTTTCTAAGGCCATACTTGTCCCCAAAACATCAACTTCTAGAGCACTAGCCTGCATTTGCTCCCAGTTACCTCCTCCCTATTGGTTCGCCATTTTCAATTCAATTTTACAAATATTTATTAAGTGCCTACTAAGAATGAGGCCCTGGATGGAGGAGATACAAAAATAAAAAGAAACACTATCCTCAAGGGACTTTTATTCTCCTGTGACAGTGTAGTGGAGATGGGGATGTAACATTTGCACAGATTAGTAATGCAAGATAATTTGAGGAGGGAAGAAGCACTAACAACTGGGGAAATCAGGAATGATTGTTTGTAAGAGACAGCACCTGAGCCTTGAAGGGCCACTTTACAAGGAGGATGGATGATTCTCATAAAGGTGGAAAGACTATTTTGCAATTGGTATAGCCCTTTTTTTAGGGCCTACCCAGTTCTGGATTTCCAAATCTGTTTTATCACAAAGGGCCAGATCAGATTGGATATTTTCTAATCCATCAGATTTACCTGAATTGATTTAAAAGGCAATAGTCTTGCTAGTTTTCTTGCCATTAAGATCATCTCTTGAAATTTGGATTGTCTCTGTGGCTAGATCAAAGTGAGAAGTTGAGGTAATTATCTGGTTGCTTAAGGCCAGAAAATCTGGGAATAAGAAAAAGTGTGTGTGTGTGATCTAAACTGTGCTTGGAGTGTATCTAGCTTTCACAATATATTTGAAAAACTAAAGAAACGGTGTCAAATGAAACAAATAAACTGGGCCAACCTGGACTGACCACAATGAACAATCTTGCATCTTGGTATAAAAACATAATTTGTGTAGCTATAGATACAAAGAATTTATAGAAAGAGAAATATGCAAAATGAGATAATGACCCAGGACAATGTTTTATGGGGTTAATTTCATAAATATTCTACATTTTTTTGAGAGCAGAAACAACAAGTAAAGTGGTCTGTCATTTCCTCCCCCATCCCCCAACTCCTGTTTTATGGACAGCACATGACCTTGTCATAACTCGCTAGCCCATCCACCAGGTGCTTTCTATATACTCACATTTTCTGTGATGCCCTCAACATGAGTTTTCTTTCTTTCATGGGTTCTAAATTGGGGAAAAGGAAATACCCTTGCAAAATCCTGGATGCCTCTGCTTGGAGTTCTGGAATTGAGAGGGACAGAAATTGGGAAGGTGGGGGGGTTGGTAGAGGGAGACTTGGCTTTTAACAAAGCACAATCAAGTAAACCCTGAGAACCAACTGTCTCTGGCCTCCAGTCTGCAGAACCTCTTCTGTGAAGTAAATGTTTATGCTTTAAGACTCCCTCTAGGCCTGTATAATCATTCAGCTCCAGGCAGAGCCAGGATTGTGGGATAAATCTGTTCCCCTGGTTAGCAACAGAGCAAATGCATTCTCCAAAATCATCTACAAAAAAAGCACCAGAATTGGAGACACATCAAGTCAAAACAACTCATGTGCATAAAGACAGTTCAGGCTGGTGGGAAACTGGATATTTAGTGGAGAAATTTGGCTTCTCCTCCCTCCTCCCCCCCACCTCCCATTGCTTCATTCCCCTCCCAGTGATTTTCCTTGAAGTCTCCCTCAGTGGGATGAGCGCACCATTTCCTGGGGCAGCTGCTCTGTTAACTTCCAACACTCTGTGCTCAGAGCTTGTAAAATCCGAGAAATCAAAGAGAGAAGTTGCAAGCTTTTCAGAGGTCCTGAGGGAGCCACAACTTTGGAGATTTCTGTTCTATTTTTCCCTTTGGTATGGGTTAGACAGGTCCATCTCATCTTTCAGCTCCTCCGGCCTCTGCTCTTCCTCAAAAGCAGCTAAAGCAAATCATGACCAGGGGGCCTTAAGGCTGGGGAAGAATATTTAAAGCTATCCAAGGAGCCTGGGGGTCCCAAGAGCTCTATGAGTACTATGGATCACTTGAACCAAAGATTAAAGGAACTCTTCTCATCTATAAACTAAGGAAAAGATATAAATGCAACTGGGAAAAGTCTGATTTGGTGAGGGCCAAGCTTTTGGGTTTGACAGACCAGAGGGGTAACATTCTATGGCTTTTTATTCATTCATTCACATTCATTCAACAAATATTTATTAAAGGCTATAAGAATCTAATTGAGATTCATTACCAAATGGCCCAGAATTTGAATCAGAATGTGGTCAAAGGAGATATCACAGAGATATCAACAACATAAGCTTTGAGGTTAGAGGGTGCTCTTCATAAACTAAAGAGAGTTTGTCCAAGGATCATTAACAATAGCTCAGTGAAATAGGCATGCAGATCATAGGTCAATAAACCAGCCCTGTAGAACTAAGGTCTACTCCTCAGGGTTAGTGCTGGAACTTGGAGAACTAGGGAATCGAGAACTAAGCAGTTGCTAAGGGATTGGGGATTTAGGACGAGGATTATGTTAAACTTCCATTTACCCTAGACTCTATTGTTATTAACTATGATCATAGATGGGGAAGGGGTCAGATGAGAAAACTAAAGTGAAGTTGATTTGCTCCCAAAATAGAGTTAGTGGCTAGGTTAGAGCTTCTATAATTACATTGCCATGGAAGCCAAAGAAAATCTACCAAGTACAATGTTTCACTGTCCTAGTTGTTGAGGGAGATATAAAGGTTAATTAAAAAAAAAAAAAAAAAAAGATTCTGACCCCACTCTCAGGAAAATAGAAAATTTGGGGACCTAACATTTGTTCAACTTCTTTCAAAAGGCGAGTCCTTGTAATTTGACACTTCTTTGTCAATTGTTTACATCTAATTACTTGCAGATACTCCTAGGGCTCACTTCCTACCAATAAGGTGCCAATTTGGACCAAGGAGTTGTAGGTGGTAGAATAGAGATTTTCCTGATCTCCTGTAATTATTTAAGCCCTCTGGAATATTCATATACCTTCTGATTCTGGGTTCCCTTTTCCTAAATATTTACTGGAGAAAAAATTGAGACATGAGAAGGTCATCTCACCTCAACTCAAGTCTAATTTCTACTTTCAGTTGCTGTAAAGAGAAGAGTTTAATACAAGGAGAAAACCATCGGTGTAAGGAGCTTCTGAGAAATTGAGGGGAAAAAGCTGGTAATTTCTTTGACTGGATGAACAGAGAACTTTGGAAAATTGGATAAAAAGAGCATTCAATAGCCAGATAATTTTAGTAGCTTAACGGAAAGAGCATTGTATCTGGAGTCAGAGTACTTGAGTTTAAATCTTAGCTTTTCTAATTATTACATGTGTAATCTTGGGTGAATCAATTAACTTCCTAAGACCTTCTGTATGAAGTAACCCTAAATATACATTATATGAGCTATGAGAGTATGGCCCAAAATTTTGGCAGAATTATATTTCGGGATATATGAGTAGAAAGGAAAAGTAAAAAAATTAACTTATGAGACTTAACAATCCTATATCAAGGAAGAATGTGGAAATCAAAACCTAATATTGGAAATCTACTTTGTGAGAGTAATAAGAAAAGAACAAAGGGTCAATTGGCCACATAGCAAACTGTTTGCAACAGTTCTCACAGACTGGATAAAATCATATGAACACAGATTTAAAGATAGAATGGACTTCTGGAGCTCATCCAATCCATTTACTCTTCCCCCTCCCATGTTACAGAAAAGGAAACTGAGGCCTATGGAAATTAAGTAGCTTGGTCAAGGTCACATAAATGGTATGAACTCAGGTCCTCAGATGCAATGTGTTTAGCATTCTTTCCACTGTACTAAGCCTAGAGTGCAAAAGGGAAGAAGTTAAATGCTAATTTTCTTCAGAGTTCTCATTGGATGCAATGAGATTGCCACATAAACAAAAATAAACCAAGCTAGATGTGCTGGTTATCCCCAGATTTTAACAATGGGAAAAGATTCTGCTGTTATCCATGTTTATTAGGTCATTCATCAAAATCCAGCAGCAAAATAACACAAAGTCAGCTGACTCTCTGTCCCTGTGAACTGTGTGAAAAGAATGAATAATCACTCCTTAAGAAGTTTGGGTGCTGATCTTTCCTTTGGTGAATGAAAAAGAACAATCAGCAGGCAGAGGGCCAGCCATAGCATATCCAGTGCCCATCTTCCCAATCACATAAATTGCTCTGAGATAAAACTCTGAGCCACTTTTCTTCTTTATAAATCTTATGAGGTTACTGGTGAAAATATTCTTATTTCACGATACAAGAAAGGAAATTGTATCTCGGAGAGGTTATACATTCTGTCCCCTTCCAATGGGGCATGTGTGTTCAGTTCAATTTCTGTTATTCTACTATGGGATAAAAGTAGTATTTGAATCTGTATCTCCATTGTAAGTTTGGCATTCTTTATACTTTATCAGATCCCCTGATTCTAAAGACAACTCCTTTTCCATTACATAGTATTGAGTCTCCTGTACCTCTGCCTAGTGTAATCTGGCAGAGTCACCAAAGAGACACTTCTTGTTGATGATAATCCTTCATTTTTGAAGAGGACTGATGACATGGATGGGGGGTGATCTCCTGATTGCAAGTGGATTGGATTTAAGTGAAGCAGAGGTGTGTAAAGTCATCAGCCTTACAATATGATCAGAGTCCAGTGATAATACATAGATCAGGATGACAAGGGATATCTCTAGATGCAATAAGAGACCTTGGTCTTTGCAAACTAAAGTCTTTCCCAGGTTTCAGTTAGTTTGAGGAAATGCCCATTCAGTAAAGTAAGAAATGAAGTAAAAGATAAATTACTTTGTCTTCACAAAAGAATCAGTCAGGGAGGGGAAGATCCTTAGAGTTCCTGATCAAATCAGAAACAGTTGCTATTTATACCCACTTTGAGATCAATATTAATAACAATACTTGTTTATGAAAATGACTCTTCTCTGGAGGCAGAGCAAGCTTTTGTTCCACTGTGAGGGAATTGGGATCATTATTAGGTGTTGGGAATTTTAGCCTTTATGAGATCTCATTCATCCAGCATTTCCCTTTGAGGTTTATAAAGACAATTTCTCTTTTCCAGAGCAGAGACAGAGTAAGTGTTTATTGAGGTGGGGCTAGGTTACTCCTCCTAATATAAAAAAACCCATCCAACAGGACTCTTGGGAATAAGAATTTCTAATAAGGAGACACTATTTCTAATAGTGGTTTCACTTTATAAAAATGAATAAAGTTTAGGTTCCTGCATTAAGAGAAGAGCATATAATTGGAAATAGTATGGGTAATAATAAAGAAGCTATTAAGTCTCACTGCAAGGAAAAATGAGTAGAAAAGCATAATTTTATTTTTAAAGTTCTTTATGGTTTGCCAATTTTTCATTTTTTAAAAATGACTATCAAAACAATTCAGTACTGATCAAAAAATAGAAAGTATTTAATTGTAAACAAGTATTTAATTGATCCTCATAATGATCATGAGAGATAAGTGGTATTTCCCATTTTATTTTAATTTTTTAAGTAACAAAAATCTATTTTCTCTCCTTCACATCTCCCCTATGGGAAACAAACAAACCCCCCCAAATGGCTAAAGAAACAAATGCAACATGGATTAACAATAGAAAATAATTTACAAAGACTGTTGTTCTAAAATGAATATATATTGAGAATGATCTGGCAGAAACTGTAGCATACATCCAGAAGCAATGAATTAGTAAAAGGGATTCCTGTATTGGCCAATATATGCCTCTTTCTGCATGTTATGCCCAATACCTCTGTCAGAAAGTGAGATCATGTGTCATCACTGATTCTCTTAAGTCATAATGAGTCATTGACTTGATCAGTGTTCTTAAATCAAAACTGTTTATCTTTACAGTGTTATTATTACTATAGAGATTGTGCAACATCTATTCACTTTGCTATGCATCAATTCTCACAAGTCTTCACAGGATTCTCTGAAACTATCCTTTTTAAATTTCTTATACACAATAATATTCAAATATGTGAAATATATCATAATTTACTTAGACATTGCCCAATTAATAAGCACCATTTATTTTCCAGCACCTTGCTCCCACAAAAAGCTGCTAAAAATATCTTCTTACATATGAGTCTTTTTCCTCTTTCTTTGATCTCCTTGGGTTATCAGTTTAGCAAAAATTACTAAGTCAAAGGCTATGAACAGTTTAATGACATTTTGGGCATAGTTCCAAATTGTTTTCTAGAATGGCTGGACTAATTCATAACTCAAACAATAGTGCATCCATGTGCCTTGTATCCCCCTAGAACCCCTCCAATATTTGTCATTTTCCATTTTTGTGGACTTTGCCAGTCTGATAAGTATGAAGTAAAACTTTGGAGTTGCCTTAATTTGCATTTCTCTAATAGTTAGTGATATGCAATATTTTTTCAAATAACTATTTATAGCTTGAATTTCTTCCTTAGAAAATTGTCTTTTCATATATTTTGACCATTTGTCAATTGAGTAATGGCTTTTGGTCTTATAAATTCAAATCATATACTTATATATATCTTAGAAATTATATTCCTATCAGAGAAATTTAATACAGATATTTTTCCCAGTTACCACCTCTTCTTATAAGTTCTTTATGATTTTTGGAATATTAGTTATGTGAAATTAATTTTATATAATCATGATAGTCAATGTTTTTCTTTTGTGACCTCTCTATCTCTAGTTTGGTCAGAAGTTGTTCACCTATCTATAGATCTGAAAAGTGATTTTTTTTGTTTCCTCTAACTTGTCTATGATGAGACCTTTCATATCTAGGCCTTGCAACTATTTGGAACTTACCTTGATATATGTTGTAAAATGTTTTTCTAAATCTAAGCTCTACTACAATGCTGTCCCATTGTCTCAGTAGTTAACAACAAACAGTGAGTCCCTAGCCCAGAGTTCTTTGAGTTTATTAATCGCTCCACTACCATGTTTGTTTGTTTTTGTATTTTATGTACCTAAATTTGTTCCAATGACCAAACTCTCTATTTTTTAATCAGTACTGAATTATTTTGATAATCATTACTTTGAAGTATACATTGAAATGTGGTGTTGCTTCATTCCCTTCTTTATTATTTTTTTTGAGATTCTCGATTTTTTATTCTTCCAGATGAATTTCATTATTCATCACCTCCATTATCATTATTATTTCAAAGAAATCTATTGGTAGTTTTAGTAGTGTGGCACTGAATAAGTAAATTAATTTAGAGAGAATTGTCATTTTTATTATATTGGTTCATCTGACCCAAAAGTAATGAATATTTCTCTTGTATTTAGTTCTGTCTTACTTACACAAAGATTGCTTTGTACTTATATTCATATAGTTCCTGTATATACAGGCATACCTCAGAGAAATTGCAGGCTCTGTTCTAGACCACTGCAATAAAATAAATATCACAATAAAGGGAGTCACAAAATTTTTTTGTTTTTCTAGTACATGTAAAAGTTATGTTTATACTCTAATCTATTAAGGATATAAGAGTATTGTGTCTAAAATAACAATGTGCATACCTTAATTCAAAAAAAAATACTTTATTGCTAAAAAAAAAAAATGCCAACCATCATCTGAGCCTTCAACGAATTGTATTCTTTCCCCCAGATGTTACTGGCTGTGGACTGATCAGGGTAATAGTTGTTAAAGATTGGAGTTGCTGTGGTAATTTCTTAAAATAAAATAACCTTTAAGCCACATGAATTAGCTCTTTTACTTGAAAACTTAAAAGTCATCGTAGGATTATTAATTGACCTAATTTCACTATTGTTGCATCTCATGAATAAGGGAGGCCAAGGAGAGGGTGGGAGATGGAGGAAACTTCTGGTCAGTGGATAGTCCGAACACTTATTTATCAATTAAACTCATAGTCCTATATGAGTGTGATTTGTGGTGCCCCCAAACAATTACAATAATAACATTTAAAATCACTGATCATAGACCACCATGAGAGATATAACACTAATGAAAAACTTTGAAATATTGTGACCAAAATGTGACAGAGACACATGATGTGAAAACATGTTATTGGGGAAAAAAATTGCTCAATGCAGTATTGCTACAAACCTTCAACTTGTTTTAAAAAATATAATATTTTACATCATATGCAGTTACTTTAAGTTGATTTATTCCTTTTTCTTATTTCTAGGTTTTGTTGCTTATATACAAAAATGCTGATGATTTATGTGCTTTAATTTATATCCTGCAACTTTACTGACATTATTGCTTCAATTAATTTTAGTTGATTTTCTAGGGCTTCTAAGTAAATATTCATACCATCTGGAAAATCTAATATATGTGTCTTCGCCTTGTGTACATTTATTCTTTTAATTCATTTTCCCTATCTTATAGATAAAATCAGCATTGATGGTATTGTGTCAAAGAGTAGTGGTGATAATTGATACTTTTGCTTTAACCCTGTTGTTATTGGAAAAGCCTCTACTTCATCTTTTTTAGATATGGCTATACCTTTTTTTTGATAGCTGTATCTTATAATTCTTAAAATTCCCATTATGTTTTCTAATGTTTATTTAAAAATAGGAATGGATGTTTTATCTTGTCAAAAGCTTTCTTGCCCCTTTATCTATTAACATAGGGTTTTTTGGTAGTTCTTCTAATCTATTATATTTATAGTTGTCCTAAGACTGAAATAGTTCTGCATTCCTAGGATAATTACAACATGGTCATAGTATATAATCTTTGTGACCTATTGTTGTTGTAGCCTCTTTTCTAATATTTTATTTACAATTTTTGCATTAATGTTGGTCTATATTTATCAGGAATCTGGGTCTATAATTAGCTTTTACTTTTTTAACTCTCCCAAGTTCATGTATTTCTTCTTCCTGTTTCATTAAAGAAGGAATTTGGTAGCATCTCTTCTTTACCTATTTTACGTTTAAGTAATATTGGAATTAATTGTTCTTTGAATGTTTAAAACAATTTATTGGTAAATCCAATTGGCTTTGGAATCTTTTGGGGAGGAGTATATTTATGACTTGTTCATTTTCTATTTCAGAAATTAAATTATATGAATTATCTATTTCTTATTCTGTTCATCTGGGTACTTCACATTTTTATAAATATTTACCCATTTAGTTTACATTGTCAATTTTTATTAATTTATAATGAACAAAATAATTTCTAATAATTTCCTTGATGACTTCTTCATTTGTTGTGAATTTTTTCTTCATTTTTTATATTGGTATATTTTATATTGGTAATTTTTAAATAAAATTGTTATTAACTTATCTCTTTTTTTTCCCTGAGGCTATTGGGGTTAAGTGACTTGCCCAGGATCACACAGCTAGGAAGTGTTAAGTGTCTGAGATCAGATTTGAATTCAGATCCTCTTGACTTCAGGGCTGGTGTTCTATCCACTGCACCCATCTAGCTGCCCTTAGCTCATCTATTTTTAAAAAAGAACAACTCTAATTTTATTTATTCATTGAATGTTTTTTATTTTCAAATTTATTAATTATTTGATTTGATTTACTTATTTGATTTTCAGAATATCTATATTGTAGTTTAATTGTAGTCTTTCAACTTGTTTTCAAATTTTTTTTCTTTAGTTGCATGCCCAAATTTTTAATTTGTTCTTTGTTGTTGATGAAAATATTTAGAGATATAAATTTGCCCCTAAAATTTTCTTTGACTATAATACAAAAGGAAACAATCTCTTCATTTCTTACTACCGTTTCCAGATCGTCACTTTGTCACTATCACACAGCAACTTATCCTGCTTTGAAGTTCATTCAACCAATTATATTGAAATATAATAGTTATCAAAATTTTTAATAAAGTATTTAATAGATATTTATTAAACACCTACTATGTGCATACTTGCAAAAAAATGTGTGGACCCCTGATTAAGCACTGTTGTAATAAGGAAACATTAGAGTTTCTTGGCATGAAATAACTTGGTCAGATGTGGGGGAATATTAATTTGGTGGTTTTGTGGACAATCTACCCACACTATTTCCTCCCAATTATCTCTCAGCAGAGGATATTACTAACTAATTTATGGAGAAAATAGAAGCTATTTGTAGTATGTACCTTCTTCCTCCCTACTATGCTCTTCAAAATCTTTTTACCTTATCTACTATTCTTTATTTCCTTCTCTGAGGAAAAGTTGATTTTTTAAAATTAATTTTATAATTATAATTTTTTGACAGTACATATGCATGAGTAAATTTTTTTGCAACATTATCCCTTGTATTCATTTTTCCAAATTTTCCCCTCCCTCCCTCTATTCCCTCCCCTAGATGACAGGCAATCCCATACATATTAAATGTGTTACAGTTTAACCTAGATTCAATATATGTGTGTAAATCCAATTTTCTTGTTGCACAGTAAGAATTGGATTCCAAAGGTATAAGAAACCTGGGTAGAAAGACAGTAGTACAAACAGTTTATATTCATTTCCTAGTGTTCCTTCTCTGTGTGTAGCTGTTTTTGTCCATCATTGATCAACTGGAAGCGAATTGGATCTTCTTTATGTTGAAGATATCCACTTCAATCAGAATATATCTTCATATAGTATTGTTGTTGAAGTGTATAGTAAGCTCCTGGTTCTGCTCATTTCACTCAGCATCACTTCATGTAAGTCTCTCTGAACCTCTCTGTATTCATCCTGCTGGTCATTTCTTACAGAACAATAATATTCCATAACCTTCATATACCATAATTTACCCAACCATTCTCCAATTGATGGACATCCGTTCATTTTCCAGTTTCTAGCCACTACAAAAAGAGCTGCCACAAACATTTTGGCACATACAGGTCCCTTTCCCATCTTAAGTATTTCTTTGGGATATAAGCCTAATAGTAGCACTGCTGGATCAAAGGGTATGCACAGTTTGATAACTTTTTGGGCATGGTTCCAAATTGCTCTCCAGAATGGCTGGATTCTTTCACAACTCCACCAACAATGCATCAGTGTCCCCGTTTTCCCACATCCCCTCCAACATTCATCATTATTTTTTCCTGTCATCTTAGCCAATCTGACAGGTGTGTAGTGGTATCTCAGAGTTGTCTTAATTTGCATTTCTCTGATCAGTAGTGATTTGGAACATTCTTTCATATGAGTGGATTTAGTTTCAATTTCATCATCTGAGAATTGTCTGTTCATATCCTTTGACCATTTATCGGTTGGAGAATGGTTTGATTTCTTATAGAGTCAGTTCTCTATATATTTTGAAAATGAGGCCTTTATCAGAACCTTTAACTGTAAAAATATTTTCCCAATTTGTTACTTCCCTTCTAATCTTGTTTGCATTAGTTTGTTTGTACAAAAGCTTTTTAATTTGATGTAATCAAAATCTTCTATTTTGTGATCAATAATGATCTCTAGTTCTCCTTTGGTCACAAATTCCTTCCTCCTCCACAAGTCTGAGAGGTAAACCATCACATGTTCCTCCAATTTATTTATGATCTTGTTCTTTATGCCTAAATCATGGACCCATTTTGATCTTATCTTGGTATATGGTGTTAAGTGTGGGTCCATATCTAATTTCTGCCATACTAATTTCCAATTTTCCAACAGTTTTTTTCAAATAATGAATTCTTATCCCAAATGTTCATATCTTTGGATTTGTCAAACACTAGATTGCTATAGTTGTACCCTATTTTGTCCTGTGTACCTAATCTGTTCTACTTATCGACTAGTCTATTTCTTAGCCAATAACAAATGGTTTTGGTGACTGCTGCTTTATAATATAGCTTTAGATCAGGTACAGCTAGACCACCTTCATCTGACTTTTTTTTTCATTAATTCCCTTGAAATTGTCGACCTTTTATTCTTCCATATGAATTTTGTTGTTATTTTTTTTAGGTCATTAAAATAGTTTCTTGGGAGTCTGATTGGTATAGCACTAAATAAATAGATTAGTTTGGGGAGTATTATCATCTTTATTATATTCACTTGGCCTATCCAAAAGCACTTAATGTCTAAAAGTTGATTTTTTTCCTTTGCCAATGACAGCTTCTCTATTGTGTGATTCCTATTCTTTCCTTTTGCTAAAGGAGCTTGACCCTCTAATTGTTTTCTCTCTCTCTCTCTCTCTCTCTCTCTCTCTCTCTCTCTCTCTCTCTCTCTCTCTCTCTCTCTCTCTCTCTCTCTCTCTCTCTCTCTCTCTCCTTATTTACTACCTCCTTCCTTCTCAGTTTCAAACATGTCCATGTACCTTTCCCCCTACCATAGCTAAGGAAGAGCCATCTATACTTGTCTTCAATTCTTCATCTATTTCTCAACCTTTTAAAATCTGGTTTCTCATCCCAGTACTTGACTTGACTGAAGCTGCTCTCTTCAAAGTATCCAATGGTGTCAACTAAATCTTTCTATTTGACTTTTTAACAACCATTGATACTGTTGATCACATTTTCCTCCTGAATATTCTCTTCCTTCTTGATTTCTACTACACTGCTCTCTCCTGGTTCAATTTCTGTCTGCCTGGGTCTGTTCTGGACTATTTCCTCTTCTCTTTCTCTTAATCAACTTATCATTCTCATGAGTTCAACTATTATATCCACACAAATGATTCTGAGATCTATATACCAAACAATATCACTCCTCTCCTCCAGGCCTTTTGGACATCTCTACTTTGAGAGCAAGGAACAACTCATTTTTAATCTCAGATGCCCAGCATAGTACCTAATATCCTAGCTACTTAATAAATATTGGCTGAATTAATTGGATTGAAATGCTCAAGAAAAAAGCACTTCTCTAGGGAAATTACTCTCCAATGATTCTAATTAGTCTCTCCCCCACTACCAATTCCAACTTGTATGCATGGGTCATTCACAAATCAAATATTCAAAAGGCAAGTGCAGTCTATGTTTCCTGCCTGAGAACATTGACTTTTTGGCCTTGGAAGTTGAATCTGATTTGCTATATCATTCTTTCCTTTGGTTAAAAAAAAAAAATCATTAACTCTTGATGTCCCAGGGAAATTTAAGGGATATTCCCAGATAAATATTAAGAAGATAAGTGTAAAATGGGTGCAGGATATCTTCCCTTCAGCTTTAACTAGCGTGAGAATACTCAAAAATACTCCAGAAGAAGAATTTTAGTGTAATTTCTAAGATTACTACTCATTAGCTTCCAGTGAAAATTTCAAAAATGTAGAAATTTTAAGAAATGTGTCTGATTTTTGTATAGATGTTGACTTATTGAATTGACTTTAGATTTGTGCCTCATAGTAGAACTGTATGTAGCTAGCAATTTTGTTCCTGAATCAGAAACTGTTCCTTCAATTAACTTTTAAATACAAATTCAATTAATGGCAATACACAGGGACCACATGACATATCAAGGCCAGTGTACAACTGTAGGTTATAAGAAAGGGAGGAACCTACCTAGGGGTTCAGGAAACATCTGATAACATTTTTATTTTAATTGGTTATGCTTGTTATCTAGGTATTAAGCTCAGTTGTTTCTACTTTGCTAGTTGACTGCAAATGCTTTTAGGGGGTTCGACAATTTTGGCACCTTGGAAAAGTTGTTCAATAACAGAAAAGTAGGAAGACATGAAAGAAGAAAAACAACTTAAGATCACTGAGGTCCATATACTCAACAAGAGTTATCAATTGAATATTTGTCAGACTGAATTCTGATAAATGTCAACAATCACATTATGGATATTCATTTTTCTCATCTTTTCTCTGAAAGACCTAAGTTTTGGCACAAAATCTTATAAGATTGAGAGTTATCAGGAAAAGAGCCAGTCTGTTTCAGTGGAAAGAAGGAGGATCACCCATCTATAGCCCAGATAGAGAATGTAGTACTAAGTACTTTCCTTCTATGTCCTGAACTATCACAGCCACAATTCTCAGTTCTGTGGAGTAAGTTACATGGCACTTCAACTGTTTCACCATTTTAAATGCACCTGATGAGATATGATCATGATAATAAAAGTTTTGTGTAAAATATTGAACTTAGACTTGGAAGAGACCTAGATCAAAATGGAAGGAGTTTAAGAATATGTTGACAAATTATAAAGAAAACTGGATTTGATGAAGTCTTAAAGGGTTTATACCAGGCCAAGAAAACCTGAACTTGAAGTATCTGTTTAAATCATATTATTGAATCTTAATAGCCTAGGCAATCCATATCATGGAATCATCAACTTATTGACTGAAGAATCCTTGGAGATCATTTTATCCAACCCACTCATTTCACAGATAAAGAAACTGAAGCCCAAAGAATTGTTTCTCTATCCAATTGATCCTTCTTTCCACCAAAACAAAAACTGGCCCTTTTCCTGATACCTCTCTATCTTGTAACACCTCATCCCAAAATTTAGGTCTTTCAGAGAAAAAGGGAAAAGAAGAATGACTTTTACCCACAGTGCGATTGTTGACTTTTTTCAGAGTTCAATCTGATAAACACTCCATTGATGCCTCTGCTGAGTATATGGGCCTCAGTGACCTTAGGTTGTTTTTCTTCTTTCATGTCTTCCTACTTTTTCTGTTAATGAACAAAAAGAGGGGAGGGAAGCAAAACAATAAAGAGCACAGTTAGGCAATAGAGAACATTGCCAAGAGAATTGTGATTCATCTTCCTCGGAAACTGTGATTCTCCGCTGAGTAGATACTCTTCTATCAGAGCGGGATAAACAGGAGTGGTGATAGGTTAATCCTGCTTTCCTTTACGTATTGGTTGGTGCTTGTGTTTATTCTAACAAAAACTTCAGTGGCTTTTCCTCCATTTTCTCATGTCCCCTGAAAGTGTGAAGGAGATCTAATTCTTATTGTTGTGAATTTTAGTTTTTACTCTAGCCATGAAAGTGTTCTTGAAAGAGCTGGTTCCTAGCTTTAAAAAAAATTGCATTGGTTCAGTCTATCATTTTTTTTTCCTTGAAGGGTAAGAATGTCTTAACTGTTCCCTATGCTTCCAGAACAAAGGGATGTTCATTGATGTGGCTATTCATGTTGGTCTATATAAGATTTACTTTCCAGGACCAAGTTATTAGAGGCACTGAGTTAAGAATCCTTCTTACAAATAGAAGAGCCATGTAGTTACCTGAGGCTTTTGAACAGGAAAAACAAGGAGACATATGACATTATCCTCTTAAAACAGCTAGCCAGTGGCTTAGTGTTCTCTGACTGGAGAGATTGTAAGACCTACTGGTAAGGACTTTCATTTTTATTATCATTCTATTTGCAAACATGTCTGCAGGCTATTATGTAATAGGCACATTCAATAAAGATGATAAATAAAAATAAACAATAAACAAGAAAGGAAATTGCTTTCTGATTCACTCCACAGGCAACCAGATTACATTGAATGTGAATTAGGACCTCCTGGGAACCTACCTGGTAGCTAGAAAAATTCCTTAGTCTCTATCAAATATATGTCACATCCTGAATGACTAGGAGTTTTTGATCATTCTTTCCCTGAACTCTACCATTGCACATATCTCTTCCTGATAGCTGACTTTCCTTAATGGAGCCTGTATGAGAAGGGAGACTAACAGTATGATACTTTGGAAAGAACAGTGGGTTTGGACTGAGAGATCCTAGGTTTGAAGGCTCTCTTTGGCATTTAAGACCTTGCGATCTTGGGCAAGATCACCTCTTGGCTCTTTATTCCCTCATCTCCAAAATGAAAGAATTAGATTTGAAGATCTCTAAATCTATTCTCTTCTGTATCCAATAATATAGTATAAATATTTGGTCTGAATCCTATTCTGAGAGGAGTATAATTTATTCTAAATTTGTTCAGTCATTTTCCAGTCATGTTCCATTCTTCATGAGTTTTCTCAGAAAAAATACTGGAGTGGTTTGCCATATTCTTTCCCAGCTAATTTTATGGATGGGGAAACTGAAACAAACAGGTTTGAGTGACTTGCCTGGGATCACACAGCTAGTACATGTCTGCTGGATTTAAACTTAGGAAAATTCATCTTCCTGACTCTATGCCAGGTATTCTATCCAGGTACCACCTTGCCACACTGATTTATTCTAATAATTGGAATCCATGAATGTTACAGCTGGAAAGGATCTTAGAAATCATCTAGCCCAAATCTTCTTGTTTTTTACATAAAGAAACTGATACCCAGAGATGTGTGAATTTCTTATTTTCAAGTGGATTGTAAATGTCAGATCTGGGATATGAACCCAAGATTTCTGATTCTAACTTCAGTACTATTTCCATCTAAAATTCCTAATATTTTCCTAGGTAGGTTAGTATTTAGTATATCAATATCCTCTATCACCCTGGCTTTCTCCAATGCAATATGCTGTAAAGGAGCATAGGATTGGAAAAATACTCCTCTCTTTTTGCAGAGATAACAAAAGCAGAAATAGTACCATCCTTCCTTCAAGAAGCTTATATTCTGTAGGAAGGGACAGTATAAATAGAAAAATGGGAGCTAAGGAGGGGTAATTTGGTTTTGAAAGTTACCAGTTTGGTAAATAGAGGAGTAAATTAACACACCCTTCCAGTACCAATGGCAGAACTGAGGTGACTATAGTTCTAAGCTTGGGAAATGGGGTGGGAACAGATGGAGCATAAGCTGTTAGAAAGAATTTAGCCAAGGAATAACATGAAGCATGGCTGGAGCTGGCCTAGAAATGATGGCCCATGTGAGACTCTCACGAAGTAGGACAATGGGGACTTCAGGATGGGAAATTAAATTGTTCAGGGCAGGGTCTCTGGTCTTGGGTGCGTACTAGGGATAAAATGGAGGGATGGAATAAAGTGATTTGGAGTCAGAAGACTTGGGTTTGGGTCTCAGTTTAATTATTTCTACTTTAGATAATCCAAAGAATTCTCAGCATTTTTATCTATAGTCTAGGAATAGTGATATTTGCCTCATCAAACTCACAGGGTTAGTAGTAAGATGAAATAAGATGGCACATGTCAAAGCATTTTGGAATAGTAAAATAACTACTTCAGATGTGAGTTATTTTCATCCCTCTTTTTGCTAACATCTTTATAATCACTTAGTATTTGTTAAATCAGTATCAAGTTTCAAGGGAAAATATGACAGAACTGTGAGAGAGAGAGAGACAGAGAGAGAGAGAGAGAGAGAGAGACAGAGACAGAGACAGAGACAGACAGAGACAGAGAAAGAGAAAGAAGGAGAGAAAGAGAGAGAGGGAGGGAGGGAGGAGAGAGGGGAGGGGGGGGAGGGAGTATATTAGACTTGGAGAGAAAGTAGAAGTATTATAAGCCTCATCCATGGCATATGGGTAAAACCTTCCAAGAAATAAATGCCTTGGCTTTCAAGTTCCTTGCCAAGGAATAACCACAGAAAGTAGGTCTTCTTTTTTGATTTCCACAAGGCTTCCATCCCCAGAATACACACAGATGGGAGTTTTATCATTTATTCAATATGCCATAAGAAGGCTCAAAGAGGAGCAAAGATGGAAGTTTGCCATTCAGACCTGACCTGACAGAATCTTAGAGAAAGAAGAATCAAAGAATCATAGGCCAGAAATGACCTGGCCAATCCCTGCTTCCTTCAATTAAGAACTCATTATAGGCTAGTTATTAAAATAATTTTCAACCTTATTAGAATGTAAGCTCCTTAGATGCAGGGTCTTTTTCTTTTTCATTGCTCTTCAATACTTTAGCATAGTGCCTGATATATATTAATTATTTAGTAAATGCATGTTTCTGGAGTGGGCTGAGGGATTGCTTAAGGGTCTGCAAATGAAGCAACCTTCTCAGAATAACTTCAATGCATTTACCTGCCCTTCACTCCATTCCCTGAAGTCAAGATCTCTGGATTGAAAATTGTCTTAGAGTGAATGAAGTCCTGTGGCATTTTGAATGAGTTCCAAAGAAGGACTCTTTCAAGTGTTGACTAGCTAACTCTCATGGAGAGGAAATGACTTTATCTATATTAATGATCTCATGCTGTCACTCAGCATTTCCAAAGAATTTCCAAAGAGTTCTTCAGGTTGTATTTGAGGCAGGAAAATTACTAATGACACACAAGACTTTTTTTTTCTTGGCCTGGTTGAAACTTGTACTATGGATTCCCTGGGCCCGGTCTCAAGTCCCATGTCACTAGGCCTCCATTTCTTGATTATATGGTACTTTGTCCCTCCCATTTCTGTGCCCAACGAGCTTGGAGAATTGTAGTTAAAAAGCATGTGGCCCTAAGGTGTATAAATCGTGTGTGTGTGTGTGTGTGTGTGTGTGTGTGTGTGTGTGTGTGTGTGTGTTTCTCTCAAGCTACAAGCATTAGATTTAGGAACATAAACAATATTCTCTCTTCTACATGAACACAAGCTCCAGCAGCTTCGCTTTGTGGAATGTACTTTATTTTGCTAGCCAGCTCCAGGTTAGCAGGAAAATCTATATGTGACTTTTAAAAGTAATTGTCCTCAAGCAAGACCAATAGATAGATTTAGTTTTGATTTAGGTAGGGTTGTAGTCTGAGTCATGGTGTCTTGGATGGCATTGTAGAAGGTATGATTTTAAGACTTGAAATGTCTACTTCAGGCATTTATTATCATGACCCTGAATAAGTCAATTAGTCTTCATGTCTTTCAATTCTTTCATTTGTAAAACGTGTGTTATCACAACACCTGCTTCATAGGGTTGTTGTGAAGAATAAATAGTATATATAAATTCTTTGCAAACCTAAGGCACTAAATAAATGTTGGCAATTATTTAGATTCATCATTGGCTCTAAAAGCCGCTGTCCCCCATGGTTATGGATATCAACATATTTTCTCATCTACAGGATAATGCAAGTAATGTAATTTTATTGTAGTGCCTATAAAACCACCTTTCTAACTAGACTGAATGGAACTTATCTTTTCCCTTATTGTAAGCATAATTATTTAGAGAAGGTTGTGAGTTTGTTGTTGTTTGTTTGTTTGTTTATTAATTTATATAATCTCCCTTCAAATAGTATTTTACTTTTTTAAATTATATATAAACACAATTTTTAACATTTTTCCTTAATTATTTATATATTTTTAGTAAAGCTTTTATTTACAAAACATATGTATGGGTAATTTTTCAACATTGACCCTTTCAAAACCTTTTGTTCCAAATTTTCCCCTTCTTCCCCCCACTCCTTCCCACTTCCCTAAAACAGTAATCAATTTGATACAAGTTATATATATGTACAATCATGTAAAACATATTTCCATACTTATCATGTGGAAAAAAAACAGAACAAAATGGGAAAACCATAAGAAAGAAAAAATAAAAATAATATATATTTTCTATCTCAAGTTTTTTGGAATTGTCTTGGATCATTGTATTTCTGAGAAGAGATAAGTCTATCATAGTTGATCATTGCATAATGTTGCTGTTACTATACACAATGTTCTCCTGGGTCTGCTCATTTCATTTTGAATCAGTACATGTAGGGCTTTCCAGATTTTTCTGAAATCCACCTGCTCATCATTTCTTATACTTCTATTACATTCAAAAATCACAACTTATTCGGCCATTCTCCAGTTGATGTGCATCCCTGTGTTTCTAACTCTTTGAAGGACTTTGGTCTTATTCCTTATTTGTTCCTTTTTTTCATATAGATCCATAAGTTGTTTGAATTGGAAGGGAACATAGGGAATAACTAATTTGGCTCCTTTGTTTTACAGAGAAAGAGCTGAGCCTAGAAAGGAAGCAATTTGTCCAATATGTCAATTAAATCATGAAGCAGGACAGAGGAAAAAAAAAGAGAGAGAGACAGGATTGAGGTAGAGAAAGAGTTGTTGTCCAGTTATTTCTGAGTCTTCATAATACTGTTTGGAGCTTTCTTGGTAAAGATATTGGAACAGTTTGTCATTTCCTTCCCTGTTCATTTTACAGGTGAGGAAACTGAAGCAGAATTAAGTGACACCCTCAGGTTCACACAGTAAGTGTTTGAAGTCACATTTTAACTAAAGTTTCCTCCTCCAGGCTGTTATTCTATCCACTGCTCCATCTTCTGCCTAGGAGAAAACTTAGGGCCAAGCTCCCTTTCAGATATGTATTACTCATGTGACCCTGATCTTCATTCAACTTCCCTCTGAGCCTCAGCTTCCTCATTTATACAGTGGGTAATAACAGATTTACCTTACAAAGTCATTGCAAAGATTGAATGAGATCAACTATAGGAAGGCTATGTGAGTCTTCAAGTCCTCTCTACATATTTACTCTCATTTAATAGTAGCATCACAGAAGTTTGTTCTCCTGACTCCTAAGTCTTTCCTCACTTCCCCACTTCTGCTATTGCCTTCTGTACCCTTGAAAGGCCTACATTTACCAGCAAATTCTTGAAACATGAAGTCAGATGCTGGTAAAAGACATGATAGCTGATACAGCAGAGATGAGAGCTAATTATCCTGTCCTTTCTTACACCAATTTATGAAAGGTAGAGCTAACACTTTCTTTCCAGCAATTTACCAGTTTCTTAAAATGAATACAGCTAATGGTTTTCATCAAAGATGCAATTCCATCTGCATATATTAATGAAGTCCAAGCTAAATGTCCTCATTTTACTAATGAAAATATGTGTGTGTGTGTGTGTGTGTGTGTGTGTGTGTGTGTGTGTGTGTGTGTGTGTGTGTGTGTGTTATCCTGGAGACAAGAAGACTTGAGTTCAAATGTAGCTCCAGACACTTACTGACTGAATAACACTAGGCAGGTCACTTATTTCCTATCTGTCTCAATTTCTTCATCTGTAAAACTGGAAAAATAATAGCACCTAGCTCCAAAGATTGTTTTGAGCATTAAAATGAAATAATATATGTAAATAACTTTGTAAACCTTAAAACATTATATAAATGCTATCTATCTATCATCACCATTATTAAGAGTTTCAAAGTTCTTAGAAGGCAGCTTGCTGTTGAAGTGGATAAAATGCTGGACCTGCAGTCAGAAAGAGTTCTTAATCTCCCTTAGATTCTAAATGTGTGATCCTGGGCAAGTCACTTATTTCCTTTCAGTCTCAGTTCTCTCATCTGTAAAACTGAAAATAATAGCACCTACCTCTAAAGATTGTTTTGACCATAAAAATGAGATAATATATGTAAAGAACTTGCAAATATTAAAACATTATATACATGCTATCTTATATATTATTATAATAACATTATAATAATAAAACATTATATAGATGCTATCTATCATCAACATCATTATTAAAAATTTCAAAGTTCTTATAAGGCAGCTTGGTGTAGAAGTGGATAAAATGCTGGATCTGCAGTCAGGAAGAGTTCTTAGTCCACCTTAGATTCTAGATATGTGAGCCTGTGATAGTCACTTAGCTTTGATGGGCCTCAGTTTCCTCATCTGTAAATGTATAATAATAGCACCAAACTTCCTGTGTTGAGAAAATCAAATGAGACAGCATTTGTAAAGCATTTTATAAATCTTAAAGCATTAATAAATACTAGCCATTATTGTGATGCTCACACAAGCTCTATGAAATAAGATTGTTCAAGTATCTTCATTTTATGGCTATAAAAACTCGAACTTAAAACCTGTCCATGTTTTTAAGATATGGATTGAAGATTCAAACCCAAACCTCATAGCTCCAAGTCTAGAACTTTTTCCAAGACTGAGATGGAGACTGAGAGGAGAAAAATAAAGTCTTTCTCCATGATAAATGGATTGTAGATGCTGAAATGAAAATTTCCTAGGTATGAAGAGACTAGCCTTTTACTCTGGGTTTCAGAAGAAGATAAAAGTGATACTGAAAATATGATTGATTTAATAATAATAATAATTAGAGCATTTACCATATTGTGGGCATTGCAACATTATTTTACAAATATGATCTCACTTTGTCCTCATGATAACCCTGGGAGGTAAATGCTGTTATTTATACCTACTTTACAGTTGAGGAAACTGAGGCAGACCAAGGTGAAGTGACACTCAGTCATATATAGCTATTAAATATCAAGGGTAAATTTGAACTCAGGTTATCTTATCTCCAGGCTCAGCGCTTTATCCATAGAACTACCTAACTAGCTTGAAGAACTTTGAATTGATTGAGCAAATACTTCTTGACTTTTTGATACTATAAGGTGCTGTGTTGGGTTCAGAGCAAAGATACAGGTGCACTAGCCTATGCCTTTAAAGAGTTCACCATCTATTGAATCAGATAACTGTAGACAGGACTACAGTATCCAATGGTCTATCACAGTGCACATTCAGCCACTTTGCAGATAGGTATTTTACTGATTAAAATAAGTTACAGGGACAGTAATAAAATTCTTTCCATCTTATTAATGTCTTTTAAAAATAATAATGATGAGTATTACATACCTCATTTAACAAACTATAAAAAGGAACCCTGACATAGCCATTTAGCATTTATATAGCATTTTCAGATTTGCAAAGTACTTTATATATGCTATCTCATTTGAGCCTCACAACAATCTCTTAGGTACAGTATTATCTCAATTTTACAACAGGAAACTGAGGCTGAAAAAAGTTAAATCACTTGTCCAGAGTCACTCAGTTAGGGAGTGTCTGCCACTGGATTTGAATTTAAGCCTACTTATCTCCAAGAGCCTCCAGATGATTCATGAATGGAATATATGGCCTGGAATCAAGTTTTTTCTGAATTCAAATCTGGCTTCAGACAGTTGTCAATGGTGACCCTGAGCAAATTGTTTAACCCTGTTTGCCTCAGTTTCCTTATCTGTAAAATGAGCTGGAGAAGGAAATAAAGAATCCACTCCAGCATCTTTACCATGAAAACCTCAAGTGAAAACGATCAAACAACAAAAATAACCTCTTAATTCCATATTCAAAATTCTATCCACTGTGCTACCTAGCTACCTTTTAGACATATTCTATAGAGAAGTAGTCTTGGCATTAAAAAGGCTTGGATTCAAATTTTAATTCTGACATTTAGTGGCTATGTGAACTTGAACAAGTTACTTAACTTTGTAATATTCTAAGTAACCTCTCTATAGCTATAAATCACAGAGCCAGTCCTGATCTGCATTGGAAAAGAGGATTTCCTCATGGAAGATCCCTGTATCAATGAAATTGTAGATCTTAAGAAAAAAAAAAAAATGACAGCCTCATATACTAAAGAGCTGACCCACCTTTGACAACTTTGATACATTGCTGAATAACCAGGAAAGTCACTTAACTTTTATAGGTAACTAGATTATACAGTGAATATAACTTTTACAAATAAGGAAACTGAGATAAACAGGGTTAAGTAACTTGGCCAAAATCACATATCCCAGTAAATAAATATCTGAGGGAAGATTTGAACTGAAGCCATAAAAATCTAAATTCAAATGCAGCTTCAGACATTTACTAGTTTGTGACTCCAGGCAAAATCATTTAATCTGTTTTCCTCAACTGTAAGAAGGAGGTAACAATAGCATCTACCTCCTTGGGTTGTTGTGAGGATCACATGAATTAATATTTGTAAAACACCTACCACGAGGACTGACACTTAAAGGCCCATTCTTTCCTTTGCCATACATTTGTCAGTGCCCCAGGCAACTTTTCAGTTGAAGAACAAGTAACAATTTGCATGGGGGGGGGGGGGCTTCTTGACAGGAGTTCCTGAAAAAGTGTTATCCCTTTCTCTCTCCCTCCCTTCCCCCCCTCTCTCTATCTCTCTGTCTCTCTCTCTATGTCTGTCTCTGTTCTCTTTCTCTCTGTGTCTCTGTCTTTCTGTGTATCTTCTGTCTGTCTGTCTCTTTCACACACACACACACACACACACACACACACACACACACACACACACACACACAAAGTGTCTTGCCTGTGATTATATAGCTTATAAACTTGGCAGAGTCAAGGATTAAACCCATCTCTTTCTGCCTAAAAGTGACATCATTAACCCTGTCTCTGCCATCGACCCTCCTCATCACTAAAATGAGAACATCTAAAATATATTAATATTAGCTTAACTTTATAATTAGATTCACTCTCCTAAAGAGCTCAATGCTCCAAAAAGCCAGAACCTTGAACCTCTCATTTCTCATCTAATGACCAAAACACAATAAGTATCTTTATATGATGGGCAGGTTCACAAGTTGTACCTGATCCTCAGTGTGAAGCTCAAGCTGGCTTCCTCAGGCTGCATATTTTCCAGGGTTTCATGTTTGAGCACGTAGAGAGACCAGCTATTCCCCTATCACTCCAGGCGCCTGCCAGAAATGCAGGCTCAGAGGACTAGGCTTCAGCCATGTGCTTTGACACCAACTGTCTAAAAATCTACCTCTGGGACAAAAGCAGGCACACACTGCAATCGGGATATTTTAGGAACAATTTCTTCTGGGATGCCCATCTCATATTTGACATCTGTACTCTGTCAAGAGGTGAAACTTTTGGCCTCTATTACCAGGGTTAGAGAAATAACTCAGTTGTGTGGGCTAGACTCAGTTCCCTAATATACCTCTAAAATTATGTATACACCAGAACTAAAGCATTATAATTATAAGTAGAAAGAATGGTCTTCTAAAGAATACTTACATTTTATTCCTAATCCTGTTGTGTTTTCCCTAGACAGGGGACTTTATTTCCTTGACTCCCCTCTCAATAGAGGCAACCCCCTTAGTTCCATTCCCAGTGTAGGCAAAACTTTTGTGGCACTTGAGTTTCTGAACTTTTGGGGTAAAATAACTGCTATACATGATAGGAGCTGTAGAATGATAGATAGTTTTATTAAATAAAAGGATGCACTTCTGCTTGTTCTTTTTTCCTTAAAAAAAAAAAAAAAAAAAGTAATTGCCTTAGCTGTGTCATCCCGGACAAATTAGTTAACCCTAATTGCCTCAGCCAAAAAAAAAAAAAAATAAAATAAAATAAAAAGTAATTGCCAATGATAAGAAGAAAGATTACATATATATCAAATTTATAATAACCCTTTTTGTAGAAGCAAACAAATGGAAACAGTAGATGTCTATTGACTGGGAAAAGGCTAACAAGTGGCACAGGAAGGTAATGGAACATTCATTTACTAAAAAAAGTAATGAATATGATGGATACAAAGAAGCTTGGGAACTCTTATGTGGACTGATACAAAGTATAATAAGAAGAACCAGGGAAACAATAAAAACAAAAGTACTGTATACATTGAAAGAACAGCAACAACAAAATAATTGAAATCCAATACTATGAAATTATAATGTCCAAGTCTAGTGCCTTCTTCATTGAAGTGAGAGACTATGGGTGTAAAACATTGCATTAAAAAAAAATCAAGCTTTTCCCCACCCAACATATAGTTTAGTTTTGCCGAACTGTTTTTCTTCTTTAAAAAAAAAAAAAAGAAAGAAAAAAAAAAACTATTGGAAAGGATAGTTCTTGGGATAAGGGATGGATACATTATAATATTTAAATTATTTGGAAGCAAAAGATCGCAACAAAAATTTATTTAAAGTTAAGAAATCACATTGGTGGACTTCTCTCTCTCTCTCTCTCTCTCTCTCTCTCTCTCTCTCTCTCTCTCTCTCTCTCTCTTAACATTCTTGAATTAGTATAGTTTCCCCAGAACTTTGAATTTTTGGACTATCTTAGAGAAATACAGCAATGGAAGACCATTAAGTGAGTAAAGAAAGAACACGTATATACCTCAATGCAACTTTATGGTTTTCTGTGACCGATGGTTATGAATTTTTTTGTTGTGTCCAAATGTTTGGACCTGTAGACCATAGCACACCAATACTGTCGATGGAGTTTTTTTGGCAAAGATGTTAAAGTGGTTTGCCATTTCCTTTTAATGAATTACATTTTGTCATAACTCTTCATTATAATCTGTCTATTTTATGTAACTCTGAACAGCATAGCTTATAGTTTCATTGAGCTATGCAAGTTTTTCTTCTATGACAAGGAAGTGATCCAGGAAAGAGGAATAGTTGTAACTATTCTTGAAAATTGATAAAAATAAATACTAGTCTGTGTATGTTATTGAAAAAAAAAGTTGTCTGAATAGCTGCCCATCAGTTGGAGAATGACTGAATAAGTAATGGTATGTGAATGTTATGGAATATTATTGTTCTATAAGAAATGATCAGGAGGATGATTTCAAGAGCCCTGGAGAGACTTACATAAACTGATGCTAAGTGAAATGAGCAGAACCAGGAGATCATTGTACCTGGCAACAACATCATATTATAGGATGATCAATTCTGATGAAGGTGACTCTTTCCAACAATGAAATGACTGATGCCAGCTCCAATGATCTTGTGATGAAGAGAGCCATTTATACCCAGAGAGAGGACTGTGGGAACTGAATGTGGATCACAATACAACATTCTCACTCTTTTTGTTGTTGTTCACTTGTATTTTGTTTTCTTATTCATTTACTTTCCTTTTTGATCTGATTTTTCTTGTGCAGAAAGAGAATTGTATAAATGTTTATACATATTGGGTTTAACATATATTTTAACATGTAAAACATATATTGGATTGCTTTCCATCTAGGGGAGGGAGTGGGAGGAAGAAGAAGAAAGTCTGAAATACAAAGCTATGCAAGGGTTAATGTTGAAAAATTATCCACACATATGTCTTGAAAATAAAAAAGCTTTTAAAAAGAAGAAAAAAAATATTTGTGTCCCAAGAAATTTTTGCTTTTGCTTGGTAAGTTCCCCATTGATGTTGGTATCTCAGGCTTCATTTCAGGTTTTTGTTTTTGTTTTTGTTGTTGTTGCTGAGAGAGGCAGAGACAGAAACAGAGACTGAGAGAGAAGGTGAGTATATAGTCCACTGGAGAAGAGGAAAGTGATGAGATTAAGTTCTAAGTCCACAAATATAGGTTGACTTTGACCAGAAAAAGGTCATCTCCTTGTCCTGAGCCTGGGAGAAGCAGGAGAGGTGGGAGATGATGTCAAAGTGTTTTGATATGAAGGGAGCCCAGATAGATGGCTCCAGTCTTTCTAGCAAACCAAGAAATAAGCTCTTTAACTGAGAGTGGGAGGAGAAAGAAAGGGGTGGTGTGTGTGTGTGTGTGTGTGTGTGTATGCCTTGAGAAGGAAATGGAAATGTTTGGAATTATATCTGTGGAGGGTGACTTTGAAAATCAGTGATATAAGACTCTAAATCTGCTTTACTGAATTGATGGGAAATAACAGAGATTTGCAATTTACCCTTCTTGGTACCATTAATGAAATTAGATGAAGAGATTGAAGGGAGGGATGATCCAGAACTGAGGTTTGGCAAAAAAAAAAAATTAAATAAATAAATAAATAAATAATTATTGGACAGAAGACAAAGGATCAACAAACCTGGGAAAGTAGAAGTGAAACAGGCTAATTATAGAATGGAGATTAGGGAAGGAGGAGGAAAAGAAGTCAGCTGAGTGGAGGGTATAGTCTGTGACTATGTCATGAGCCCAATGAGCTTGGAGAAAATAAAGTGATGGGAGGTTATAGTCAGATAGAAGAGTGTCAGGATTTCTGATTAGGGAAGTTGAACATTTGTAGATAATGGCAAGATGTAGTATATAATCATCTCTATGTGTGGCTGAGGTAGGAATGAAGGAATAGCTCATGAGATTAAGGAAACTGAGAAAATGGGAGATCAGGGTATTTAAGGAAATATATGTTTGGATATTAAGGCCCATTAGAGCATGAGATAGGGAGGAGAATATACAATGGAAATTCCTCCAAACAATATCTATTAATCTAGTCTTCACTCCACACCTGAAATAACAGGTGTCACCATCTATATGTAATTAAATGCACAAGAAGCAAGGCCTCTGAATTCCAAATGCAACAACCAAGGACTTTGAAGGAACTAGGAGCCAAACTCCTTGAGAAAGGAGGGAGAATGACTGAGGGCTCAATATATTATAGTTGCTATCATTCTGATTAGATATAAAATTTTGATTGAATGGTCTTCTTTGACTGTGATCTTCAAAGGAGAAAAAGGTACTGAGTGAAAGAGGTAAAGGAAGAAGCTGATCCTGAAAGGAGAATAGGAAATCTTGTTCTGCATTGTCACTTCCAGAGCAGATGGCAGGGACTAGATTCAAATTTAAGTTTTTTGATTTAGTATTCTACTTTTCCATTTTTGTCTTTTAAAACATTCATTAAACCAATGCTACCATTCCTACTGGTAAAAAGGGTAAACTATTTGAGGAAAGAGGCTATGTCACTTCTGGTTTTGTATCCCCAGTTTCCAGCATTGTACCTGATATATAGTAGACACTTAATAAATGCTTATTCATTCCTTTATTTATTCATCCCGAATAAATGTGCTACCTTAGCTCTAAGATCAATATTCGCAATAATGTGATTTAACATTCTCTGTTGTTAATGTTGAATCATTCATTTCATAAATGTTTGACTTTTCATGACCCCATATGGACTTTTCTTGGTGAAGACACTAGAGTACCATTTCCTTTTCCAAATCACTTCATAGATGAGAAAATCAAGGCAAACAAGTCAAGTGACTTCTCCAGGATCATACAACTAGTTAGTATCTGAGGCCAGATTTGAATTCAGGAAGATAATGTCTTTCTGACCCCAAATTCAGTTCTCTATCACTGAACCCTCCATTCACTGAGCTCATTCTCTACTGGCTGGAGAAGATGGGCTGATGGAACTGGTGGGTTTAAGGTAAGGAATTCATGGCATAAAAGGAATCATAGGTAAAAAAAAAAAAAACAAATCATGCAAAGAGCAAAGAAATTTCCTATATTGCTTTCCAGGGGTCTGTGGTTAGATCTTCATGACCTTTGGGAAGCAAAACAGGAAATTCCCTTCAGAGTCTGCAAAGGCTCTGGGTAGATTGTGTAGATTTCCATCAAGAGTCCCAGTCCCTATATTATTGTAATGAAAACCTGGGACATCTTTGTGGGTTAACATTAGATAGCTAAGGCTATTCTAGATGAAGCAAATGGTTGTTCAAAGACATGATTACATTGGCTAAATGTAATAGATTAACATCTTGTGGGTGCCTATCTGATTAAGCCCTAATAATGAACACATCTCTTCCAAAGAAAAGAAATGCATCTTTTCCCACTCAGGATAACTTAGAAGCAGATCATTTCAAGACTTCTGGAACATACATGGCTCACTTTACCAGATTGCTATCATTCTTTGTTCCTTTACACTTGGACAGGATTGTCTTTTTGGCCACAGTGATGTCTTAAGGAAGTACTTTTTCTGGGAATAAAACCAACCATTTCACTCTCAATCACCAGTGATGAATAATAATAAAGGACTGAGGAAAAAAATCTAGACTGAAGACACAATCAAATTCCAGTCTTCTAAAATATAGTAGGCCAGCCTCAATTTACTCCTTTTTTAAAGACTCTAGTGGACTTGATAGCTTTAGCTTCTGCTTTAACTGATCATATTAATGGACTACAGATGTTTCTATAATTGATTTATTTCTACTACAGTATTTCATATCTATGCAAATATTTTAAATATCCTCTTGGTGAACTCATTCTAAAATATATGATATTTTTAAAAAATTATCTTTGGTGACATTTAAATTCTAAATTGTTTCAAATAGTCTTACTGTGGTCCCTATCAGGTTAAAATTCAAAGTCCTTGGTTGTTGCATTTGGAATTCAGAGGCCTTAGTTCTTGTGCATTCAATTACATATAGATGATGATACCTGTTATTTCGGGTGTAGAGTGAAGACTAGATTAATGGATATCATTTGGAGGAATTTCCATTGTATATTAATGCAGCCAGGAACTTTATTGTTCTATTGCTTTACTGAATGAATACTCTGTTATACTGGCCACACCTTATGCCTGAGAATCTGAGGACAGGTTTTCATATAGGTGTTTTAAATTCAAAAACATTTTCTTTATGAAATGTTTGTGTTTTGTTTTTTTTCCCTTTAACTGCATATGGAACATTGGGTCAGCTCATTTAACCTTGCCAAACACTGGGTAGAAATGTAATGTACTCCAATATAAAATATTGGGAATATGAATTTGTATGTATATGGAATATTAACTAACATCCAACAAACTGATGTCAATGACAATTAATTGCTATTGTCTTCTTTGAGAAAATGAAAGTGAAACTTGTAAAGGCTAAATGATTAACTCAGAAAAATCAATTGCAGAACATAATAGTCCTTTTTCCCAGGCCCTTGTGCAATTTTGAACTAGGAGTCCTTCAGCTTTCTTAACTGATTTTCATTTGCTCAACTGAAGTTTGTCTCATATTCCCAAATCAGAAACTTGCCACTCCCATTGTTTAGATTTAACCATAATGTGGCCAACTTTGTGGGCTAGCTAATGAAACAGATTTTTCATTTGAGACTGGCTTCCTTTTACTACTCAAAATAGGTCTGGATCATCTTGTACCTCTATCAAAGAGTATGTTCAATGAATTTAACTTAATTTTTTATCTTAATCAAATCAAAATACAGTTCCTTCAATGGAAAAAAAAAAACAACACAAAATTCACTTCAAGTGTCTCCCTGGGGCTGTATTCTCCTGATTGTTGACAGTCTACTATATCTAACCAGCTTCCGACCCATTATATTGTATCTGACCATCTTCATTCTGTACTGCCATATGAGTACTTCACCCCACTTCTCAATTCCTGCTTTCTCTCCCTTATTAGCATTCCTGAAGGAAAGGTTTCAATAAATTATCCAATGATTCCATCCTCTTGACTTCTTAGACCAACCCTCCCCTTTCCCCTCCCCCCTGCCTTCACTACCATTCCTGTATGTTTTGTCTTTTCCATTAGAATGTAAACTTCTTGAGAGAAGGAATTATCTTTCTTTTCATATTTGCAGCCCCAAACCTTAGCCCAGTGACAGGCACATAGCAAGCACTCAATTTATTCATTCAAATCAAAATAATGTTGGTAGTGGTGGTGGAGTGGGGTTTATTTGCAAATTGGATTATAGTTAGAAAATAATAACGTACTTTCAATGGCCCAAATTATTCACTGATGCAAAATCTTTTTATTCATAATTACCAATTATAAATTTCTGGTGGTGATTCTAAAGGGCTGCTAATCATAGAATCCCAAAATCCATAAAGAATCAAAATTCTAGATCACTCAGAGTACAAAACTCATAGTGGGTATAACTATGTTATAGCATATCATCCTCACTGAATTTTAAGAAAAAAAGTGCTAGAAATAATGTCATCAAAAAGATATTACTAGATAAGAAGGTGAACTAGTAATATAGCAAAACCAAGGAAAAGATAGTAAATATCTTGTGTTTCCTGTGTAATGGGTACCTATGTAGTAACAGGGCATGTAAAGGAAGACTTCTATTTTATTAGGTAGATTGTTTGTGGACAGTTAATGAAACCATGGTCAAGAATTCATGGATGAGCAAGTACAGTTGGGTTTTGATTTATGCAATTGGAGTTAATGACTGAATCACTAAGATCATAAACCCATCAAAAGATCAAGGAAACTCTTAAATATAGAGAGATTTAGAATTTGGATTTTCTAGGATGAAAAGCTATGGCTAGGCTGAAATCTTTAGTATTAGAAAAAGCCAAATCACTGAGAGTTTGGAAATCTGTCAAAATATTGAAATGTAGGCTCCTATTTTTTAGATCACTGCAACAATTACTTAATTGTATATTACCCCTTTAAATTATTCAGTATCATTTCATCTAGGTCATTTTGACTTTGAGGGAGAGGTGATCCATTAAAAGATGTAGTTCCATTCTGTTCCAAAGAACACAGTCTTCAGTGATCTCCCAATATGATCATTTCAACATTTCCCAATCAACTTATAAGTTTCTTTTGGTTTGACCATGCTGACTCATCAGTTTCTAGCTACATGATGTTTACTAAGTCATTTCACCTCACTAGATCTCAATTTCTCCATCTGTAAAATGAAATGGTTGGACTAAATCACCTTTTAAGTTTTCTACCAGCTCTAAATCTGTGCTAGTGCCAATACAACTTAACCAGAAACTCTGTGAATGATTGGTAGGAAATTTACCCTAGAATCTTCTGGTTTCTGCTGAAAAGTTGACATTGGGAAGCTAAGAATACTATCTAATATGAGAAAGGAAAACAAACAGTTGTGCCCAGCTCATCTCCATAGCATCCAAGCCTTAGGTCTATATCAGTTGGACTAAAGGCTTCTTCAAGCAGCTGCATTCATTTCAGAAATCTAGGACCCATCCCAAATGGCTCTAAGGTGGAAACAGGTATTTCCATTTTTCCAGAGCAAGGACATTGGGATTTCTGCTTCAATTTGAACCTTTAACAAATTAATCACATTTGCCAAAAGCATGTCAAATGACTGGAGTAGAGAACCATTCATAAATCCTCTTTGGTACTAATAATTCAATTTTGGCATTCACATTTCTACATCTATCAGAATTTTTAGGACTATGAGTCTGAAATTTTGAGCCTGGCTGAATCTATAGGGTTAAGGAGAGGTCAAGGAGGATGATAACTGGAAAAAGAGAATTAGCTTCAATGATTCATGAATTAGTGACCTTTGAAAGAACAATTTTAAGGGGCTGGGAACTAAAATCAGATTATGAAGGGTGAAGGGAAAAAAAGGTAATGAGGAATTGAGACATCAAAACTTTTCTGAGAAGTTTGATACTTAATGGAAGAAACAGAGTCAAGGAAATGGTTTTTGGGGTGTGTGTATGTATGTATGTATCAAGGGGAGATAGTGGGCTCCCTCTCAAAAGGGCCTGATGGCTGGATGGTTAGTTGTTAGGTATATAACTAATAGTCATTAAATATTTAAGATTTGTATTGGGTGGGGGCATCTTTCATTGAGAAGCATAAAAATCTATTCTTGGTCCTGTTGTGCTTAACATTTTTATCAATGATTTGGGTAAAAACATAGATAGGATGCTTATCAAATTTGTAAATGGCATAGATCTATGACAGATAAGTAGTACATTGGATGACAGAGAGAAGATTTTAAAAGATCTTGACAGATTTAGGACACTGGGCTGAATTTAATAAGATGAAATTTGATAGGGCTATATGTACAGTATTACTCTTGTGTCTAAAAAAATCAACTTCACAAGCTGAAGATTGTGAAAGCATAGTAAAATAGCAATTCAGCTTAGCTTGACATGAGTCAGCAATCTAATATAGCAGGGAGAAAAAGTGAATGGAATGTTTGGGCTTCATTAAGAGAGCCATAGATTCTAGGGATAAATAGTAATAGACCTATTGTGTAGTTCTGACCAGACCTCATCTGGAAGATTGTGTTTGGTTCTGGGTTTACATTTTAGGAATATCACTGATAAGTTGGAAAATGTCTCCAAAGAAAGGGAAGCATAATAGTGAAGATTCTTTAGTCCATGCCATATGAGAATTGGTTGAGTTTAAATAAGTGATGTTTAGCCTGGAGAAAATACTCAAGGGAAACATAATAGCTATTGAGTATGTGAAGCTTTGTCATATGGAAGAAGTACTAAAGTTGCAAACAAACCAATTTTGGTTGGATGTTGGAAAATAATTCCTAATACTTAGAGCTGCCCAGAAATGGAATAGGCTATTCAGGAGGTAGTGGATTCTCTCTCACTACAAGTCTTCACACAGATAATAAATGATAATTTTTCTAGTATGTCATGGCATTGGTTCTTTTTTGAGAGGTCTCAATTGCTCTAGATGGATGTTGAGATCTCTTCTAACTCTAGAATTCTAGCAGCTTAGAAAAAAGAGAAAATTCTCAGAACAAAGACAGGCAGTGAGTCAGCAACAAAAGGGTTTCTCTATATCTGAAGGTCTAGTTGTTGGCATGTTTTAAACAAAATTGGGAAATGTCAAAAATTCTGAGCTTGTGATGGGGTTTAATATAGGGGGGAAAAGTACATTCAAATCATCTAATCCCTGTTATCAGACATATGGCCATAGATGGGCATTTTGATTCAATTCAATTCAATAATTATTAAAGAATTCAAATATTTAAGAATAAACATGATTTAGTAGATTAAGTTAGGAAAAAGTTAGGAAAAAGTGGGTTCCAATCCTGCTTCTGATACATGTTTGCTTTGTGACCATATATAAATAATTTAGCTTCTTAGTAACTTGAGCAACTTTTTAAGGTTATAAATTAAAGCTGAATTCCTAATTTGCACCAAGGATATAGGTAGTTTCCACATGGGGAGTTTCTCATATTGACAAAATCACAGGTTAGAACCAACAATAGACAGATAAGGCTGGAGCTACAAAGACAAAAATTAAATAATTCCTGCCCTTTGAGGACTTTATATTTTATTGGAAAGAAATGATGGAATTGTTAGGAATATTATAGAGGAGATTCATTCATTAGTTAAAAGGCTGGACTGCATAACCTCTAAAGTTTCTTCCAAAGCTAAGTTTTTATTATTCTATATTTTAAGATAATGAAGTTTTTAGTAAATGGGACTTTATGGAGCTCAGATCCTTAGTGAAATCATCTCTGACTTCAAAGAAGAAAACAAGATAAAATGGGTTAACTTGGTATTTGATCCATCTTAATTCTTGACTTTTAGGGTCTCCTTATGCACATAGGACTGAAGTAGCATAGATTGAGAATTTACAGGCAGCAGTAGCACTTACTAATTACTAATTATGTGACCTTGGGCAAGGACCTCAAATGTCAACTGATATTTTATTTTGTATATTTTGTAAATGAGGAAGGGGATCCAAAGAAGTTAAATGAATTGATCTTAGGCCCTCTGACTGCTCTAGCTTCAAATCCAGCACTGACCAACATTCAGGGAAGTATATTAGAGATTGTTCATCTGAATCCCTCTGTACAAATGGAGAACCTGAAGCCCAGACAAATGAACTGAAGTGTTCATGGTCACTGATAGCAGATATTAACAAGAAGGCATTCTTTGTTGCTAAGTTGTTTTCAGTAGTTTCGGACTCTTTAAGACCCTATTTTGATTTTTCTTGGTGAGGATATTGGAATGGTTTGCCATTTTCTTCTTCAGTTCATTTTACAGTTCAGTATATTGAGGCAAACAGGGTTTAATGACTTGCCCAACTACTAAGTGTCTGAGGCTAGATTTGATCTTATGAAGATAAGTCTTTCTGACTCCAGATCTGGTACTTTATCCACTTCACCAGCTAGCTCCCTAGAAATTATTCATTAAGTGTCAGAACAAAAGGATTTTACCCCAAACAAGAATTCAAAGACCTGCCCCTAGTTAGACTCAAAGGCCATATAATAGTCTCATCCTGTTCTTCACCCTTTTCCATCTTCTCTATTTCTTTTTCAATGTATAATTAAAAAGTGAAGTTGGGAAACAACTTGGGTGAAAGGTGGTAGTATAAATGATATTTTATAGCCTTGACTTGGATTTGCAAGCCAAGCAAATAGAAAAAAGTCTCAGGAATACAGAGTAATAAAAAATTATATAATGCTTTGAACTCATACTAAATAATACCTTTAATCCTAGGCTCTCCAATTACTTTATATAAACAAGTTAAGAATCATGGTATTATCCTCGTTTTATCAGTAGGGGAGAAAAATGGAGTGACTTGACTAGACAGGTTGTTTTTCCTGGGTCTAGGGAAAATTCTGGGATCCAAATCCCTAGAGCACTTGCATCCAGACGTGAGATTGCTAGCTGAGAACAGTTTTATGCTCAGTCTGTTTTTCCCCCTGTAGCTTAGACTAGTATATGCTTAAACATTGACATAAATATTATGCAAGTGTTGCTTAGCATTGTAAGGGCCTATGGAAGCATAATTTTCTCCTCATTCTCAATCCTTTGTAATCTGGATACTGTCTGGACCATATTAATAAAACTGCAGTTTCAGAGATTGCCAATGAAGTCCTAATTGCTAATTGATCTTTTTCTAGGCCTCATTCTCCTTGACCTTTCTGTTCCTCCAATTTGACATAAAGGTGGTCCTTCTGATATCAACCAATCAATCAACAAACATTTATTAAGCATCTACTTTTAACCCAGAATTGTGCTACTTGTGGGGGCATAAAGATAAAAGGGAAAAACAGTCTCCAAGCAGTTTACAAAATAATCCAGAGAACATAATATACACACAAACACACATAAACACACACAAGTTTAAACAAACAATATATGTGTGTGTATGTGTGTGTGTGTGTGTGTGTGTGTGTGTGTGTGTGTGTGTGTGTATTCCAAATAGATGTTAGATGATTTTGTCAGGAAAGGACTCATGTAGATGGTGGTACTTCAACTAAGCCTTGAAGTAAGGTAAAGATTTTGAGAGATGGACATGGTAAGGAAATATATTCAAGACATGGGAGAAAACCAATGCAAAGACATGGAGGTGAAAGATGAAGTTTTGAGTGTGAGGAAGATTAAGATCAATTTAGCTAGTTCACAGAACATGAAGAGCAGTTGTATGCAATAAGGATAGGATGGTAGGTTGAGGTCAAGTTGTGAAGGACTTTAAATTCCAAAAAAAATGTTTTACTCTGGAAGTAATAGGGAGCCACTGCACTTGATTGGTCAGAATTGTACTTTAGGAAAAGCAGTTTTACATATTTTGCTCGGGATCTCAGCATTTAGATGCATGTTTCTATTCTTAACTTCAGTATATAGAACTCATCAAGACAACAATCTATACAGAGAAATCTCCCTCCATCCTTCAGAAAATAGTATGTATTTGGAATTACCAACAGAAAGTAAATAGGAGCAAGGGGGCAGCTAAGCAAGAATTCTGTGGAAACACAGCTTTGATGTGAAATTTTATACCCAGTTTTTCAAGAGATTAAAAAAATCTGAAATACTTTTCTGCTTCATAGAGAGCATATACTCTATTTTTTAATTTTAAAAATGCTGTAATTTTCTGCATCATATTTATGAATTCACATAGTATGCTTTTTGTTGAATCTGATTTTTGTTTTCCTGTTTCCTCTTGATAGAGTTGGAACAGCTTAGTTATTATTTGTTTACGAGTTGAACAAACTTCATCCTTCAACTCAATTCTCCTATTTTTTTTTTACTGCCAGATTTCTTGGGAGAGATATCTATACTCATTGTTTCTGCTTCCTCACCACCAACTGTTTCCTCAACCTTGGTAATCTATTTCCATACTCATCATTCTATTGACATAGGTCTCATTAGTCTCTAATGACCTCTTAATTGCCAAATCCAATGACCTTTATTTAATCCTCACCCACCTTGTCTTCTCTACATTATTCGACATTGTCAACTACCCCCTTTTTCTGGAATCTCTCTCTTCCTTTGATTTCAGACATAATACTCTTACTGGCTCCTCTCATAATTCCCTCTCTGTCTTCTGTGACACTTCTTCCTGATTCCTTGAAGAATTTATTCCCCAATAGTTTCTCTTTGCCACTCTTCTCTTTATCCTTACTGATACCAACTTAATACAAGTCCTCATTACCAACCACCTACCTGCAAGAGCTTTCTAATAAATCATCCTTCCTTTCTTCTCTCTCCATACCCTGACGCAGGCGGTTTATGACTTTCTACAAGTCGCTTTCACGATATATATTATTACAATGCTTGTACCACCTATTTGAAAGGGTTGTTTTGAGGAAAGTGATTTGTAAATGCTAAAGTTATAGAGTTCTTTTCAACAACAATGGTAATAAAAATAATGATAATACTACTAATAACTCCTTTATTTTAGTGCCAGATAATCTTCCTTATGCAAAGTACATGTCCTTCTTTTTCTCAAAATATTTTGATGGAACCCTTCCCAAGTGATTAAATCTGGCTTCTCCTCTAATATTCAAGGCTCTCCAAAAATCTGATGCTACTATCTTTTTTAAGACTCATTCTCTTCTTTAAAGGTTTGTGTCTTTATTTTTAAATAGCATTTTATTTTTTCCAAATGCATGCAAAAATAGTTTTCAGCATTCACTTTTACAAAACCTTGTGTTCCAATTTTTTCTTCTTCTGCCCTCAATATAGCAAACAATCCAATATAAGTTAAGCATGTTCAATTCTTCTAAACATTTTCCTATTTACTACTTTACTTTTTAAGCCTTATGTACATTAGTTTCCTGTTATCTTCTCCTCAAATTGAACTAGTCGTTGTTTCCCAAACTTACTTATATGTTCCTGCCTCCTTTTCTTATGTTATTTTGTATGCCTAAAACATTCTCTCTTGAAGATCTAATTCGGTTCCAATTGATCAATGATGGACAGAATCAGCTATACCCAGAAAAGAAACATTGGGAAATGAGTATAAACTGTTTTCATTTTCATTTTTCTTCCCAGGTTATTTTTTATCTTCTGAATCCAATTCTCCCTGTGCAACAAGAGAACTGTTTGGTCCTATACACATATATTGTATCTAGGATACACTATAACATATTTAACATGTATAAGGCTGCTTGCCATCGAGGGGAAGGGGTGGAGGGAGGGAAAGGAAAAGTCAGAACAGAAGTGAGTGCAAGGGATAATGTTGTAAAAAATTATCCAGTCATGCGTTCTGTCAATAAAAATTTATTTTAAAAAATAAAATAAAATAAAATATTCTCTCTCCCCATTCTTCATCAGTAAATTTCTGTTTATTCTTTAGTACCAACTTAGATGACACCTTCTCTTAATTGCTTCCCTGATTTCCCCTAGTCCCCTTCCCCCTGGACCTCACTGTTTGCATTCTTGAATGCAGTTATGTATGATTTTATTATAGTGATTTGTATTTATATTGTCCCTTCTTATTAAAGTGCAAGCTCCATGAAGGCAAGGATCATAGCTTTGAAGATGGAAAGGACATTATAAGTCAACCTTTATCTTTATTTTAAGTGCTTTAAAGCACTTAAGTGACTTTACCTAAGATCACACAGCTAGAAGGTATCTGAAATAGGGTTTGAATCCAGGTCTTCCTGCCACTAGATCCACATCTTATCAGTATACCATACTCTTTCATGGATGAGTTGCATCTTCCCTACTACCTATTGAAGTACTTGATACACAGTAGATATTTGAAAACATTTGTTAAATCAACTGAATTGACTGAACTTGCATTCCTCATGGATTGTACAGTATTAACTATTCATTGTTGATGGCTATTTTAATTTCCCACAGAGAACAAGGTGTTTTAGAAACAGGAATGCTCTTCATTTCTATATAGCATGGTAATTATTATTAGCCCTACTTAGTAGAAGAGCTAGGTGATGCAATGAATAGACTGCTGGGCCTAGAGTCAAGAAGACTTGTGATCCTGAGTTCAAATCCAGCCTAGTTGTATGACCCCCATGCACGTCACTTACCCCTGTTTATCTCACTTTCCTCATTTGTAAAAGGAACTGGAGAAGGAAATGGCAAAACATTCTAGTATCTTTGCTAAGAAAAACCCACATGGAATCATGAAGAGTTAGACATAACAAAAAACAAAACAAAAAAAAAAGACTCAGAAACAACAACTATGATTTTATTACTCACTCTAGATCTCTTTTAGAGAGTCATTGTCCAGGGGTAGAAAATAACTTCTTCCACATTCCATTTAAATTCTCTAGCCACCAGATGATACTCTCCAAGGAGTCTATAGAGAGTATTACAAGAAGATAATCACCCATTAGAAGCCCCAAACTAATGCCTTTGTGGTCACAGGAACCCAGATGGTGATAGTTTTCATGGTGAGGAGAGCAGCATAATGTACTAACTAGTACATAGCTAATATACACACATCTGCAAGGTTGCTGGCTAGTGAATACAGAAACTATTCTTCTGAGGAATCAAATTTATGTTCTTCACTATCTTGGGAGTCATTCACCTTTATATTTTATTATTCTAGTTCAAGCAGGGATCCTATTCCATTCCCTTCTTTCCATAAAATGAAAACAGAGGAATAAGGAATGTCACCCCTGGTCCCATGCCTACTCTGGTCATTAAAATTGGGCAGATAAATGGCAAGCAGCATCATGTGTTTAACAAATGTTTGTTAGCTGTGAAATGGAAACAGCAAGTCCAAAATCTCCCTGCTAATCTATCTGCAGTGATGTGTAGTTTACTATTGAGTATTTCAGGAGACAACTTCCATAAACAGGGAAAGTAGAAATGATGCAAACTGATCTGGATTTGCTCACTTGTCTCCTGCCAAAGGCTTGATCTTCATCTTCCTGTCATGGTGCTGCATGAACCAGAGTACCAGATTCAACCCCAAGCCACAGATTTGGGGGCGGGAACAGTAATTAGCTTTGGGACAGTGGGTTTTTTTGAGGTCTTGGAAGGTTAAGTCGTGGGATAACTCACTGGGAATTATGAGCAATCCCAGCAGATTCCATGAAGCTACACAACAGATGAGGAGCCAACAAGTCTGAGTTTTAACCTTGGCCCTGCCTCTTGCTTGTGGCATGACTTTAGGCAGCTCTTTCAACCCCTGTGACTCAGTTTCCTCACCTGTAAAAGGGGATAATCATTTTGCGCTTAAAGAGCTATTCTAAATCTCTAATGAGTGTTTATTAAACATTTTGTTGGGGATGAAGGTTATTATTTTTGTGGGAGAGAGGAATTCCAACTTAGTAATCATTATTTGGATGTTGGGTTTAACTATGAATTTTGTTGCTCAGTCATGTCCAACTCTCCATGATGCCATTTGGGATTTTCTTGGCAGAGATACTAGAGTAGTTTGCCATTTTCTTCTCCAATTCATTTTACAGATGAGGAAACTGAGGCAAACATGTCTTACCTATGGTCACATAACTAGTAAATATCTAAGGCCAGATTGGAACCATTTAATCTCTTAGTACTCTCAGTAATAAATTTGAGCTTTCAGAAGTTTCTTACCATTGGAAGGGGAGATTTCTAAATGATCAACTCACTATTGTATTGAAGTCCCAGGTTGAGACCTCCCCTCCTCAAAAAAAAAAAAAAAAATCCTTTTAAGGCATTGCATTCTGTCTTAGTTTAAATGTGTCTCATTTGAAAGGCCCTCCAATGCAATATATCATATATATTGCAAGGAACATTCTGCTATATGTCATTTGCTTTTTGTGGCCACTGTGGGGAAAGAGCCAACAGCAAAGTAATTAGCATTGCAAAAATGAAAGATGGACCCATCTCACCATAGAATAACAGAAGCATAGACTATCTGAGGAGAATAGAGCTTTAAAGATTATCAAAACCTTGACCAAGTCATTTAGTGTAGGCCTCAATTTCTCCAAGTGAAGGAATTAGACTAGATGACCTCTTATTTCCCTTTCTCCCTTAAATCTCTGCTCCTATTATTCTAGTTCATGCAAGAAAAGGATTTTTGTTGGGTAGACACAGTGGATAAATTTTTCACATCAATAGATAAATCAAATCTTTTTTTCTCTCTTTTTTCTAAACTTTCATATTGTATATTTGTTTTTTTCTATTTCTAAGGCAGCTTGCATAGTGGGAGAAACTCCCAACAATTGAATATCTCTTCCCTCTAGAAACTTGGGATCCAAGAGACAATGCAAACATGAGCTTAGACTATTACCTTCCTTAACAAATATTTACTATATTAATAAAGCTAGCCTTAAGAAGCAGCCCAGTTTTGTTTTATCTCTTTCCTCCTATGTATCTTCAAGCTTCCTGATCACTAAGTAAAAGGAAGTATGGGGCAGAGGGAAAAAAGACCTGGAGTAAAAAAAATGCTTTGGGCAAAAGCTCAGGGTAATTGGTCAAAGGATGGTCTTACTTTTTAGCATGGCAGAAGAGTAAAATATTCTGAGATGCTCAGCTGAAGTCTTATCTCTTCTTTCAACAATCTTATACGGGGTTAAGGACGTCCGATTTTGAGTCAAAGAGCTATATCCAATATCTGTATAATCTTGGTCAAGTGTCTTACTTGCCATGACCTCAGTTTTCTCATCTGTAAAATGAATATGTTTAGATCTAATGACTTCAAAAGTCTCTTCTAAATCTATGACCCCAAGGTTTAGTTAGACTGACTTTTTGACTCTCTTGATCAATAATAATAGTCTATAAACAAGGAAGAATTCTCCTTGTTTAGTTACTAATTCTCAAACTCACTTGTTTAGTCCTAAGAGTAACTGTAATGCTTATTTTCTGCCCTTATACTTTTTTTCCTCTCAGGGATGATGTGAGGATTTAATGTTAGAACAAATTCCAAATAATGACTTTTGTTTTCTCACTCCAAGGTGGAAGATGACATGGAAAGATGGTAGTTCTTTTCATCATATGAAGAATTATTTTGGAGTCTTAGAAAGGGAATTTAATTGAATGTTCAGGAAAAGCCTTAAATTGACTGGGGGAGAGTCAAGTTGGTTATGCATGTAAACCTTAAACACTGTAACTATTATTATAAGGGCAAATCATTCGATTTCCCTTCTTATAGAATAACTTGTCCTAGTCAAAATTAGTTTGGTAATTTTCACTATTCCTTTCCTTACCCCCTGGTGATTTATAAGCAATACACTTATTAGAAGCCATAAATTCTCTGGGCAGAAATGCTTAATAAACATGAATAATGAATATGGTCAGCTAAACTTTCAATATTTTTTTTTCCCTCTAAACCTACCCAATACAGCAATGAGACACAGATTGGTGTGGGACTTCAGGATCTGAGTTCAAGCCTCAGCTTATACTTACTGGTGACACCAATTTGGGCAACTTACTCCATGTCTCTGAGTTTAGATAGGGACTGCCTTTTACCTTTCTTTGTATCTTTGGCTCCTAGGACAGAACCCAGCCATAGCAGGACTTCAGCAGTGCTTAAAGACTGATTCACTCTTGTCACTTTGATTATTGCTATTCATTTTGCATTATAATTATATTCTGGTTTGTGGACATAAAAACATTCTCAGTTGTAAGATGACCTTACAAATTTCTACTTAGTTCTCCTTGTTATCCCACTCCATAAAATAAGCATGGTACCAATTAATTGGGAATATATAGTGTACATGTGTATGTACATGTATGTCTGTATTTTTATATGTACACTCAAACATATACACAGAGGCAAAATACCATTCCTGTTCTCAAGGAACTCAGTCTAAAGAGGATTCACAGTTCAATGTATACATAATACTTCAAGCTTTACAAAATACTTTCCTCAAAGCAAGCTTATGAGGTAATACAATAAGAAACTAAATACATGTATATGTGTAAATATATATACATACACACAAATATATTTTATACTTACATGTGTATACATATACACACATACATACATAAATGTATGTTATATTTATGTCTATGCACATATACACAAAGATACAGTTATATTTGCATGCATATATACCTTTATAGCTCAGTGTATCGGAACTTTTTTCTCACAAAGCAAAAATATAACATATATTAGAACTTCTTTTCTGAGTGAGTTCAGATCTCTTTTGAAACTCAAGTTCAATTCAACAACCATTTACTAAGTGCCTACTATGAGCCATGGATACTGGGGATACAAAAGCAAAAATAAGACAGTTCTTACCCTTAAGGAGCTTGCATTCAATTTTATTTTATTTTTTTTACTAATAAGTATTTATTTTCTCCTTTCCATTCCCCCTTTTAGAAAAACAAGAAAAATAATGCAAAAAAATATTTTTAATATGCATAGTCAAGAAAAAAAATTCTCACATTGACTGTGTTAAAGAAATGTTGATCTCATTCTGAATATCTATCAGGAGGTAGGCAGAATATTTATTTCATCCTTAGTTCTCCAGAACTATAGTTAGTCACTAGTCACTGCATTGATCAGAGTTCTTAAGTCTTTCAAATTTTTTTTTTTGGTTTGTTTTTGTAGTGTTGTTCTCTTGTTTGGATCACTTTACTATGTGACAGTTCTTATATTTCTTCCTAGATTTCTATGAAACCACCCCTTCTGTTATTTCTTATGGTGCAACAGTATTCTATTACATTCATGTACCATCATTTGTTCAGGCATTCCATAAATTGATGGTTTAGTTTCCAGTTCTTTGCCCTTACAAAGAGAATTACTTTAAATATGAGTACATATGGATCTTTTACTTTGTTTACTCTCTGGGTTCTAGATTGTAGTGATATTGTTGCTTAAAAGACATGCACAGACCATTGACTTGGATATAGTTTCAAATTGCTTTCCAGAATGGCCATTCCAATTCACAACTCTATCCAGGGTGCATTGATTATGCTTGCTTTCCTATTGCCTTTCCAGCATTTATCTTTATATTCTTTGTGAGTTTTTGCTAGCCTGATGCATGTTGAGAAGAAAATTCAGCATTGCTTTCATTTGCAAATCTCTAATGATAGGAGCTTGCATTTTAATGGAATATTGTATCCACACAGAGAAAAACTATCTGCTGCAAAGTAAAAAGCTTTTCAATCAGTCAAAAAGTATTAAGCACCTACTTATGCTACATGCTAGGGATACAAAACCAAAAGCAAAACATCCCGTCCTCAAGGAGCTTACATTCTAATTGGGTACAACATGTATATATCTAAATATATACAAAAGAAGTTTTGAGGTGATTTTGGAAGGGAGGATAACTGGAGGCCAGGGGTTAAGAAAGCCCTCGTTAAGATGGTGGACTTGAGCTGAGTTGAGGGAGATTAGAAATTTTAACATATGAGAATGAGAAGGAAGAATAAGACTGCAGAAAGAAGGAGAGGTGGGAAACAGTGTGGAGAAAAGGAAAAGGAAATGGGAATGCTATACATAAAAGGGAGTATTGTATAATCAAACTGGAAAAATAAGTTGGGGTCAGATTCTGAAGACACAGAAAAAGTTTACATTTTATTTTAATTGGAAGCTACTGGAATTTATTGAGAAGGGGAGTGAAAATGATTAAACTTATACTTCAGGAAAATTGCTCTGGCAAATAGGTAGAGATTGTTTTGGAGGTAGAACAGTCTTGGGGCAGGGAGGCCAGTTAGGCTATTACAAGAACCTACATGAGGTCTCAAACTAAAGTATTAACTTTGGGCTCAAGAGATAGGTCGATAAAAATGACAGGATTTGACAACTGGTTATATGTTTGAGGTGAGTGGGAGTGAGAAGGAAAAGGTGACACTGAGGTTGTGAACTTGTGGGATTTGAAGGATAGTAGTGGCCTTGTTACTAACAGAAAAATGTGTGGGTTTTTTTTTTTTTTTTTGGTGGGGGCTTGGCAATTGATAACAAGTTCTATTTTGGATAATGCAATTTGAAATTATGAAAGGAATTGGTGATGAAGGACAGAAGCTCAGGAGAAAGACTAGGGCTGGATAGATTTGGGAGTCATCTGCATAGAAAAGGTTCTTGAACCTGATGAGGTCAGGGAACCAAATGATGCAGTTAGGGAACCAAATGATGTGGTTAGTGGCAGTGCAGAGAGTTGTGGGAACCCCTTTTTGTTCAGCACAAGTCCAACATAAAAGAATTCACCAACAGGAAATATTAGACTGGCAAAAGGAAGTTTATTGTTGGTACTGCAGAAGCCAGCTTTAGCTAGGAAGACTGACTTCCAAGTGACAAAGTCCTGGCAGAGAGATAAACGTCCTAGCAGAGAAATCCTGGCAGAGAAATAAACAGAAGTGTTAACACTGAAAAGAGAATGCCTCTTCTCAGGGAGCAGGGGTCCTGGTAAGCAACTGTGCCAAGGAGAGAAAAGTCCCTTGGCATGGCATTATTCCTACTTCTGGCATTTGCAAAGAAATGAGCCCAAAATTGCCCTTTAAATAGGAAATCTGAGACTGAGGTTTCAATTGAATGAAGTTACTTCAATGTTGTCACTGCCCTCAGGCCTAGGTTCTCAATTGAATGAGATCACTTAAGTTTGAGCTAAGTAGGAGTGGTCTTGGACTAATTTTCAGCTCAACAGAGGTCGAAGCTATTCAATAGAAATATCAGGTCCAGATCTCCAGCTAAATGAGACCACTTAAATTCAAGCTAAGTAGGGAAGTGGTCCTGGGCCAATCTTAATGAAACCATTTAACTGCCCTGAAGGGTGGATCCCTGTCAAGAGAGTTTTAGGACTTATCCCAGAAGTCAAGGGCAATTTCAGGGTTCCCCCATCAAACCCATAGAAGCTAAAGAGATAACCAAATAAGAGCTCAAGATAGAACTTGAGGGTACACATAAGGGATAGATATGAACCATAACACAGTAGAACTAGGTATTTTAGCAGCACCATGCCAAAAAGTGGATGCCACAAATTTTAAAAAATTATTTGTTTTGCTAGGCACAATTTCAATTTTATTTCTTTTGACTACCCATAATAGGAAAGGGTGAGTTTAGTCCAAAAAGGTTTTTTTTTTTTTTTATCTAATTTTGATATTATGGGGAAAATCTTTTTGAAAAGAATCTATTGCATATCTCTGGATTCTAGGTGAGAACACAACTGTTTCCCTTTTAATTAGGTAAACTCAGCAGTTCTTCTTGGTGATAGCTTCAGGCTGTGTGGAGGTATAGATTTACCCAGATTTGATCAATATAGATACAATTTATTCACTCTTATTTTGTACTTTCAAACTTTCTCCTGGCCTTCAAGATATTCAATCCTATTTACTTTTCTCTCCGTGTGTGTGTGTGTGTGTGTGTGTGTGTGTGTAAAATGACATCCAGAGAGCAGCAAATAGAGCACAGAATCAAGGATTAGCAGAGTTGAAGGGGCCATAAAGACTTTCTAATCCAAAGGTTTTTACCTGAGGTTCAAAGACCCCTTTTTGGAGATTTATCAATAAGATATTAGGGAATCTAGGAATTGGGGTTTTTCCAATATTTTGATAACCATGTTCTAATATAATTTATTTTCTTTAATTTTATGTGTTTTATTTTAAGCATTTAAAAACATTATCCCTCAGAAGAGCTCTCTAAACTTCACCAAATGGCAAAAGGGTCTATGACAAAAATAAGTATTAATTCTCCCCATTTTAGGTTAACTCCTTTTTACCATGGATAAACAAAGGTTCAAAAAGGTAAATAATATATTTAAGGAACACAGAAAGTATTAGTTACATATATCTGTACTTTCCTCCTACAAAAAAAAAAAATCTAAAATTTTTAAAAAAAAACCAACAAGAACCAACCAACCACAGACCCCGGATGTGATTCCTCTTGGTTTCCTGACTGTTTTGATCTGCATTTTGTGGTTGTCAGACAGACAGTCTGACCTTCTGGGTGTCTCTTCCAGAGTCTGGAACACAACCTCAAGATGCCATGGTAGGGGCCCCAGTGAGGAGGTTTGTAGTAGATTCTGTGCTTTTGGATCTTATACCATCATTTTAGAACCTGACTCTTTGACAGAAAATAGAAACATATTCCTTAAATCTTGTGTGAACTAAATCAAATAAATCTCACCAAGGAAATGCTTAAAAGACCAAATAGCTATGTAAATATGGTCAACATTTTAACATAACACAAAGAACTATACATGTATCTTTTTAAACTTTCAATCAACAAACACTTATTAAGCATCTACTGTAGTCAAGGTACTACACCAAGCCTGGTATGCCTACATACCTATAAACATCTAGATGAAGGCCTTTTTACAAGAGTGAAGTGGTGTTTCTATTCAATCAAATTAAGCAGGAACCTAGGTTTAGATGGCTTTTCTGCTATGTTTGCAGACCAGATGACAAACCCGTCATTGACAAACTAATATTTCTTATTAATAGCACATTTATGTAGAAAAAACATGGTGACAGGTTTGGACAAAAGGAGGAGAAAAGAAAACATAGTCCAGTTTGTCTGAATTGTAGTGTGTAGAAAAGAATGGTATGTATTAAGATTGAAAAGAAAGATTCAAACCAAATTGTGAAAGAGCCACAATCAAAAGTTTATAGTTTCCATAAGCAACAGGGAGCCAGTAAAGGTTTTTTAGTAGTGGAATGAAATTATTAGAGTGGTGCATTAGGAAGATATGTGGAGGCCAGATGACAAGTTATAAGAACATTACAATAGTCTAGAGGAGAACAGGAGAGGGTTTAAACTGCTTTAATGGCAATGTGACAGGACAGCTAAGAGAGAAGTAGGTGAGGAAGAATCTTCAATACTTAGCCATTCTTTGTCAAAGGGAGATGGCAGCCCAGAAGAGGATACAGCCAAATAAGTGTCTGAGTTATAAGATAAAATGACTGGGTGATGGTGATGCATTCAGAGAAATATAGAAAGGTGGAGGAAGGGCAGATTTAGAATGGGAGTTGATAAACTTGGTTTTTTGTCACTATGAATTTGAGGAGCTAGGAGAACGGCGAGGATAGAAATACCCAATGTGCTCAGAAATATTGGATTGGGGTCAAATCCCACAGGACAATGCAGGTATTGTCTATGATTAAATGGTGTCTATCAAATTATTTTGGACATTATGCCAGTTATCATGACAATGGAGGAAACATGCTTTATAGCATCTAGAAACTGATCGGTGGAACCTACTTCTCCCCCTCTTTCTCCCAGCACAAGTTTTGGCAACTGTACAGCATGGCGTCTTCCCAGTCCCATGGAAAGGACTTACTCTGCCACCTTATGCCCTTAGAAGCAAGAATGGAGCTGCCTATTGCTACAGCCATGTGGCCATTTCAAATGAGAGAACATACCAGGCAGTGTCCAGAAAGAGAAAGATTGCTTGGGGGTCAGGCAGGGCAAGTGCATTGGCAAAAGGAGGCTTGTGAAGGAGAGGTTGGCCGGGAGCCCACTTAGCCTCTGTCTGGCTTTGGCTGGCCCTCAGAAACCTCTCATTTTCGTAAGCACCATGAAATCACCGCCCAAGCTCTCCCTCCCAAGGAAGGAAGTAGAGAGAGAGGAAGGGAGGGAGGGAGTAAAAGAGAAGGCATGGAGGAGAGGACAGGAGAAGAGAGGAGAAGGAAAAGAGGGAGAGGGAGGGAGAGACAGTGAGTAGGAATGAGGGAAAAAGAGAGGAAGAGAAAGGAAAATAGGGGAGGGAGAAGGGGTGAATAAGAGTAAAGGATGGGAGACTGACACGGAGACAGGGAGTAGGATCAAAAAAAATAGCCCACATTTCAGAGATTTGGGACATTAGCCATGAAAAGAACGAAGCAATTTTTGGAAGGAAGTGGACTGCAGTTAGAAACCTGAAAAGGAAGGCTTCAACAAAGACAAGTGCATAAATTGTTGGTGTGCATGCACTTAAAAAAAGCTTCACACAGTTCCCACTTCCCACTCCTTCCCCCTTCATTCTACAAGGTCTGCCCAGTCTAACCCTCTCTTTTTCTGCCCTTCTTTGGGGAATGGCTCATTTTCTCTTACACTATGTGCTCCATTCTAATTTTTTATGACATATCCCCAGATTAATGATTAACACATTCATCCTCTCCACCTCCACCCTCCATTATCAAAGAGTGCTTTGAATAACTATTAACTCCCTGGTTAACGGAAAGAAAATAGTTAATCATCTACTACAAGGCCAGGGCGCAGGAATTATCCTCTGTAACCCCTTCCCTCAACGGGCATGTGGGGGCGGGGGGGGGGGGCGCTCCCTCTTTCCCCAGGGCTGACCTTCACCTACACCTGGGATTATTTTATTAGTAACTCAAGGTCATAAAGGGATAAGTGAGGAGGGGAGGAGGGGGTAATGAACCCGCCAGGTGTGGCTTACGTTCTGTTGTCCAAACAACCGGCTCTCTTACCAACGCAGCTTCTTCAAGCCCCCCCCAAAGAGATCAAGCATAGCTTTGGTTTGTATCTCCACCACGGTCCTCCCTCCCTTTTCCTCCCTCCCCTCCCAAACCGCTCCACCTCAACTGTTTTGCAAGTTAGGGCTAATCTATTGTACGTTCTTTGTTGCTGAGAAACATGATGTGGGCAGTACAGCCTGTTCCTCCTTCCGGGCTACAGTTCAACTGTGCCCCTCCCTGCACTCCCCTCCCCGGCCCCCCAATGTGTTGTAATCTAGAAGCGACAACACGGGGCTCTCTTTGTATTGTAGTGCAGAAAACAAGGGAGGAAAAGCTCCTTCGGGTCAGTCAGCCTCAAGATAGGAGTAACAAAGACACCATGTTGTGGGATGGGGGCAAGAGAGGAGGGGCTGAGAGAAGGAGGTAGACCCTGACGAGGTTTATGCAAATCCTAAATCAGAGAGGGGGCAGAGCTAGCAACCAGAGCTTGGAGGGGGGTGCACCGAGAAGGGGGTTAAGGCATTAAGATTTGAGCAGGTTATTTAGATCTGCACACCTCAGACTTGAATTCGAGATGGGAGATCTTAAGCTTCAGCGTCCAGGGCAAGGAGACCCTGACTGTCCAGAGCTCTGTACGGCATCGAAAACATGTGGCCTAAAGGTTAAAGAATGACCGTGGAAAACACATCAAGTTCATTCACAAAGCTGGTGTTGTGCAGGGGAAGGGTCAAGATGAGAGGGAGCAGAGAATGGGAGGGAGAATTGTTCTCCAAAGGAAAAAAGTGTTGGTCACTCCTTCCTCTCTCCCTCTTCAGTAAGTGGGAAGAGGGAGGGGTGCAGTTGGGTGGGAAAGAGAGAAGGGAGGGACTTCTTCGGAGAGAAATCCTGCAGCCCCAGACTTATTAGGAAAGATCTCGTTGAGGTCTTGGCAAGTCAGTTAGGGCTGAAGCTGTAGCACATTGTTCCTAGTGAATCTGGTTATTGTCAAGCACAGTACCAATAGCTGCGGACCGTGTGCCCTCCGCTCCTAGGCCTTTGGTGCAGGGAGCCCATTGTGACTCCATATTTACTGCTCCAGATACAAACATTTCCACATTAGGCATTCTTAGTCTCCGCCACCCTTCTGCAACTTCCATTGCTTTTTTCACCATGTGGGGAACTAGAAACTTGCCATAAGACATCACTGAATGTACGTCACAGTTACATGGTACATTTAGTATCTGAACAGGAATCCACTCTATAACAACCTTGATTAGTAATTATCTAATATGAGGGGCATTTGGAGGAACTAGGATGTGTAAGTTCAGAGAAAGGAAGATTGGAAGAGGGGCAATACTAAAAAAGGGAAATGGACTGCCTTGGTAAGTGGTGAATCATAGGAATTGTTCTAAGATACTAGACCATTTGTCAGGGATATTAGAAAAGATTTATTTCTGTTCAGATACAAGTTGTAGTAAAATAATTTCTAAGGTCCTTCCTACATGAAAAATCTGTTTTTATTTGATGTTCTTTCCTCAGTAGGGAGGCTTCTACAAGTGACCTTGGGTGACCTCTACACAGGCCCTGACACAAAGATCTACATTTTCTTCCACTCATCATCAGATGCATTTCTTTCTATGTTAACCTGACATGGAATGTTCATGAACTTGGTGAAATTCATCAAAAGTATTACTTCTTCTAGTACTTATTTTTTATATGCATAAATCTTTGAACATTTCAAAATTCAGTATTTTCAGTTGCCTATATTCCTTATATTTACTTCTGTGCCCTCCCTCACTTCCAAATTATAGAATCTTAGAGTTGAAATAAATCTTAGAGGCCAGATAATCTGATTCTAAAGCATGAATCCCCTTTATAATATCACTGAGAAATTATCATATAGTCTCTTTGTGAATACTTTGAATTTGAACTCACTACTCACTAGTCCATTCTTTTAAATCTCAGCTAAAAAAACTATCAAGCTAAAATTTGTTTCTATTTAATTTCTGCTAAGATAGAGATTGAAGAATCAATGAAGTGATTTAATTGCTCTTGATTAAGGAAAATTGTTCTACTAGTGTACCTTCTCTGTGACTTGAGTTACCCAGAATTCCTGGGAGGAAAGAACTTATCCAATTTTATGTTAGAGAGTAGACTTGAACCTTAGGCTTCCTGCCACTAAACTATATTGATTCTTATCTACCATATGTAGTTCAAGTTTGATAATTTCTATATGGTAGTGCTTCAAATAAATGAAATCGACCATCAGATTCCCCCCAAGTCTTCTCTAAACATTCCCAGTTATTTTAACACATCTTTATATGGTATATTACTAGTACAGTATTCAATTCCCTTACCAGTCTGGTTACCTTCCTCATTGTCCAATGATACTTTCTCTATTTAGCAATATGTCATATCTTCCTATCATTACTACCCTAACTGAAATGTTGTGAATGAGAAACTACTTTACCTTCTGAGTGCTATCAGATGATGCAATGATTTAAGTTAATAAGTTAATATCCACTTTGGGTAAAAGGCTCCATAATTTTCTTATCTTTCCTAGTCCTTTCTCTTCCGTGAATGCAACATTTTTATATTTTTTGTTTACAATTAGTAAATAGCATTCAGGATTCTTTTTTTTTTAAATAGAGTTTCATAAAACTTAACTTTAAAAATATAAATATTGTTTTGCAAAACAAAATATATTGTTTCAATTCTGCTACAATTTTTCTTTTAAACTGGTCTGACCCAGTCGCCTAAGTATAAATTTGTTTTCTTTCCTTCCTTCCTTCCTTCCTTCCTTCCTTCCTTCCTTCCTTCCTTCCTTCCTTCCTTCCTTCCTTCCTTCCTTCCTTCCTTCCTTCCTTTTCTTCCTTCCTTCCCTTCCTTTCTCTATCTTCTCTTTCATTCTCTCTTCTTTTCTTTTCCTTCCTTTCTTTCTTTTTTCTTTCTTTCTCTTTCTTTCTCTCATTCTTTCTTCCTTCCTTTCTCTCATTCTTTCTTCCTTCCTTCCTTCCTTCCTTCCTTCCTTCCTTCCTTCCTTCCTTTCTTTCTTTCTTTCTTTCTTTCTTTCTTTCTTTCTTTCTTTCTTTCTTTCTTTCTTTCTTTCTTTCTTTCTTTCTTTCTTTCTTTTTTTTTTTCTTTCTTCCTTCCCCCTCTCTTTGTGTGTGTATATATATATATATGTATATATATATATATCTGTTTAATATGTATATGACTAAAGATGAAGCAATGCAAAAGTGCATAGGAGATAATTTTAAAATTAATAAAGAGTTTTTGTTTGCATTTCCATTATGAATCAATCATTTGTCAGTTAAGTCACCATGCTCAAGGTTTAGGAAGATGCTGACTAACTGTGAAATGAAAGAGAAGATAAATATTTGCGAAATGAAAAACATTCTTCTTTATCAGTACCAATGGCTAGAATAGAGGCAGAAAATTTCACTTAAAGCAATGAGTAGTCTTAACTAGAGAAAAACTTAAAAATCACATTATAAGTAACTTATATGGTGATAAAAGATGCATGGTGGATGTAGGCAGGCTACTACATATTAACACTGATAAACATGCATATTAAGAAGTGAAGTAAAAGACACTCTTGATTATGAGAATACCAGAAAATGAAAGAGAAAAGGTGAACAATTTTATCTGTGAAATATAAAAAGCCCAGAAGGCAAGCCTCCAGTACTCTGAGTAGACAGATCCTATATGGAAGATTTATGGTAAGATTTGAATGAGTGTTGTTCCAATTGAGGAAGCTTAGAGCATTTGAAGTGTTCTTAGTGTAATTTCATTTCAGCTAGGCTTAGGGTCATTTATTAGGATCTTATTGCTTCTTATAGAAACTCCTCTTCACATCAGAAAACATATTCAACAGCTAAAGCTTCACTATCAGACCCCAAAGTTAAAAAAAAAAAAAAAAAAAAAGGCCCTGACTATAGTAAAAGGATCATAGAGTATTAAAACTGGAAGGGTATCTTAGAGATCCTTTCCTTCTATCCTCTTAGTTTACCAGTAAGGAAATTGAGGTCCACAAATTTAAGTGTGTGCCCTATGATGAGGCAGCTAGGTGACAAGTAAAATGAGTGCTAGGTCTAGAGTCATTAAGGCTGAATTCAAATTTGACTACAGATATTTAGTAGCTTTGTCATGACTAGTCACTTAATCTCTGACTGCTTTCCTTTACTGTCAAATGGGGATCCTAATAGTACCTACCTCCCAGTATTGTTGTAAGGATCAAATGAGGCAATATTTTTAAAGTGCTTAGCACAGGGGTTGATAGATAGTAGGCTTTTAATAAATATTTGGTTTCTTCCTTCTTTCCTTTCTATGATCACATAGTTAGTGAGCCATACAGACCAGGAGTTATACTCAGGAGTTCTGACTTTATGGTGGCGTTGCAATGAGCCATTTCCTCTGTACTACATCCCAAAACCCTTGCCAAGAACTGATAAGAGCATTCTCAAGTTCTATAGGGTCTTGTAGTACCAAAGTTTGATCTATATTTATGAGCAGGAGTGCACAGAGTTCTGGGCCTGGAGTTAGGAAGACTCATCTTCCTGAGTTCAAATCTGGTCTCTGACACTTACAATCTGTGGGATCCTGGGCAAGTCACTTAACCCTATTTGCCTCTGTTTCCTCATCTGTAAAATGAGCTAGAGAAGGAAATGGCAAATCATTTAAATATTTTTGTCAAGAAAACCCCAAATAAGATCACAAAGAATTGGATATAATGGAAAAATGACTGAACATGTTTGTGATTTTAATTCATTATACTATTTGTGATTTGATCTTTTTCACTTAGAGACCAAAGTTTTTCATTTTCTAAATTTACAGGGTAATAGATTAAGAGCTGGGAAGATATTAAAATTCATCTAGTCCAACTCCCTTATTCAGTGCTTACTGATAAAAATACCTAAAGTCATAGAGGTAATGGGTGACAAAGCTGAGATTTGAACCCAGATCCTTTGACTCCAAATTTATAATCCTTACTATTATATCACTCTGCCTAGCAAGGTTTTCACATCACATTACCCTTATAAGATGACAAGACTATGGCAGATGTTTTATTAAAAGTGATCAATTCTTCCCTTTAAACTTCATATCTCACTGATTTTGCTCTCCTTTAATGCTCATGATATGATATTATTTAATATATTCATCTTTGTATATGTCTTATCTCCTCAGGAAGGAAGAACACAAACTTTTTTTTTTTTTTTTTTCAATTAAGTACTTAATATATGCTGGGCCTTTTTCTAGGGATATAAGTAAAAAGAAAGATAATCTGTGCTCTTAAGGAGCATATATTTCAATGCAGAAAGACAACACATAACAGGGAGCTGAAGAGACTTGGGCGAGGTGAGGCTGGGGTGGGAGTGGGGGGGAGGGGGTTGATTTGAAGTCCAGAAGCTAGGAATAGAGGCAGAAGAATTAAGGCTTACCTGGGCCCCACCCAGAAAGAACTCAATGATAGAAGAAAGGAATGGGTTTTACAGAGGAATATGCCAGGTTGGGAAGGCTGCGGAGATGATTGGATATTCAAGGATATTGTCCTTCAGTCACTCTTCATAATCCTATGGAGAGTTTTCCTGGAAAAGACTGTGGAGAGATTTGCCATTTCCTTTCCTAGCTCATTTGCCAGATGGAGGGAACTGAGGCAAATAGGGTTAAATGACTTGCCCAGGATCACACAGATAGTATCTGCAGTTAGATTTGAACTTGGATCTTTTAGACTCTAGACCTGGTATTCTGTCCATTGGGCCATCTAGCTGCTCATATGTTCCAGGGAAAGGAGACCTCAAACCCTTCCTCAAATATAAGGACTGTGAGAAGAGAGAATGTGTTTTGTTCTTCCCCTTGGACCACAGTATTCTGTTTGAACACAGTAGGCACTAAGATGTGTTTCAAATTAAACTAAATTGAATTGAACTGAAGGATATCAGTTTATTGGACTTAACAAGTCTTGAATTTGGCTTATAAACCTACCTTCTTAGATAGCTTACTTATTTGAGCTTTAGAGACATAGAGATTGGAAGAGAGACTGAATCTCTGATTTCATCTAAAGGTATAGAGACTTATATACAAGCATGTATTTATTTATTTGACAAACACACAAGCACCTTTTTGAGCCTAAATAATTGGAGAATAGGGTCTAGCTACATTTCCTATATTCTTTGAATCAGAGAGGAAGATATCAGCCCTGCTATATTTCTTAGGGTAGATGATAGTGAAAGATTTCCTGATGAATCAGGTGTTTTTGCTTATTTACCGAAACCCTGCCCTCTGCCCTCCTTACTCCCCATACTGAATGTAAACTGACTGCTATGGAAAGAAGGGGGGGGGATCCATCAAACATTTATTAAAAGGGTGGAAAAATGAAGGTCTTTGCATTGAGGTCAGATGGTTTTTAGTTGGATCAGCTGGTTAGGTACATCGCCAACTTTCATGGCCTCTTGGAAGCAAATGAGTGTTTTGAAAATAATGAAGCCCTTAGTCTTGTAAGTAAAAAAGCCATTTATCTCAGGATTTTTTTTTTTAAGTGCTAGCAATGGAAATTTTCCAATGAGATGCATTTCTTTTTCTTGCCTGTCTTGAATGCCTGCTGGATTAGTTTCCCTGGGAAGATGCTCACACTTGCAAATCTGTGCTTTTCAAGGTGGGGAGCTGAAAAAAAAGTCTCTAAGATATATTTCTGGGAGGGCTAGAATACAGGAAACAAACTGGAACAGTCATGTGTAGGGTACTAATGTTAGCTTCAGAGAGAAGGTATTTACTTATTTGAACTAAGAGCAAATAATCCATGCTGACCACTACCAGGGACTCTGAGTTTCACTAACATGCCATGGAACCCACAACTGCCATGCAGGACTTGATTCTGTTCTCAGCTTATAATATTTTATATAGTAACTAAGGACTTTTTTCTGAAGTGCTTTTCTTCTTAAAACAAAATAATCTCTCAAGTGGCTGATAAGCCAAAGAGGAATAGAAATAAATTCATAGTATGGGTAAGTAGGCTTTAACATATCAACAACAATGTCTTGCCCTCAAGAAACTTCACGAATATTTATGACTAGAATGGGAAGTGGGGCCAGATATGAGAGTAAGAGATAATAGATGGATAGTCTAGTTGTTGTTAGGACCCATGAAATTTTCTAATTCCTAGAAGAAGACTTTTAACTTGTTGGGTAAATCCTCTCTGAAGGATTTGTGGAAGGGCAGATGTGAATTTCAATCTGTATTAATGGAATGATTACCTCAATGAGATAACAATAATAGGAATAATAATACTGCCTTTATTGATTTAATGTTTACAAAACACTTTGAACAAATATATTTTTTTTATTTGACCTTCACAAAAATTCATCAATCCATAGAAGTTTGGAAGTAGGCATAGGGACTGGATCCGGATATCATCAGCATAGTGAACTCCTAGATCAGGAAACTCAGTTTTCCAAAAAGATTAATGTCTTCTCTGTATTTTTAGCCTTAGGTTAAGTGGCTTGCCCAGGTTAAGTGTTAAAGGTAGGACTTGAACTCAGAACCTTTTGGCTTCTAAGTTAGCTCTCTACTATATCCTTTTATAATGGAAGCCTCATAATTACTTTAGTTAGGCCAAATTTTTGAGTTAGAACTGGTTGGTAAGATGAGTATTGTATATGAAAGGCAGGTAAAAATCTGACTAAAGGCTGTAAGAATTCTTTTTTTTTTTAATGTAAAGATGAGTAATGTCAATTAGAAAGTCATCAGATTGGAAAATACAGTAATAAGGTTTTGTACTAGCAAATGAAAAAATTCTTTACTGCAGGTAAGTAGGCAAGAAAGACTGACTAAGCTGGCAGGAACTCTTTGAGAGGAGCAAACGTTTGTAAAGGTAAGCTTACACCTGCTTTGGGGTTTATTGTTAATAGGTAGGTAGAGCTTTCTCACTAGAGAGATGAACAAAGGCAAAGGTTTTTGAGCTAACCTGGCCATAAGCCTTAATGTTCCTGAGCCAGGAATCCATCCTGGGAAGGTTTTTTGACTGAAAGTACTATAGAAAAGATTCAGGGTGAGTTGAAAGAAGAATTCTACTCAAAATTTGGAGGACTATCAATTGAGTAAGCAGTCATTAATAACTATTAAGAATAGGCAAGAAATGTATAAAATTGGATTTAAATGTTTTTATTTCTTTAAAGAGACAAGATGAAGGCCATGACAACATTGAGTAGATCTTCTGCAGAGAATTTATGAAAAAACATGGAAAAAAGTGAAGGGAAAGAGAGGGTATAAATGAGTTGTGGACTATATCGGTGAAAGGGAATATAAATCAATGATAAATCAATAATAATTTTAAATGCCCAATAATAGCTGGCATCTATATAATTCTAACTATGTGACAGGCATTTTACAAATATCATTTCATTTTATCCTTATAACTCTATGAAGTATATGCTATTATTATTCCTCTTTTACAACTAAGGAAATTGAGGCAAACAGGGTTAAGTGACTTTCCCAGCTAGTATGTCCTAGACTGAATTTGAACTTAGGTCTTCCTAATTCCAGGTTCTACTGTGCCATTTACATGCCTACTGCATGCAAGGAACTATACTAAAAAACTGATGATACAAAGACAAAAACAAATCAGCCCTTGCCTTGAAAAAGCTCATATTTTACTGGGTGAACATAATTGTTATTTAGATAAGTAAATGCAAAATGCAGACAAAGTATTTTCCAGGTAGAATAGGCAGAGTCAGGATTATGCTAGTAAATGTTTAATAATAACTGACTCTTCAAAAAAAAGTACCTACAATACACTTTTAATATGTTATTAACACTTTATCCATTACTTTCTTAAGTCTAGACTATCAACAAAAATATAAATCAAGCCCTGATTTGTAATGTTTACTCATTTCCAAGGTGTAAATGTTTTCAGAAGCTGATAGGAATGGGATCTGGCCTGCTGAAACATTAACAACTCAGTGAAAAGGGGAATCAAATCCCTGAGTTCTAGTTTAAACTGGATTCTTTGTTCTATTCTCTCATACTGTGAGTGAAACAACATCTTGATTTCAAAGATTCTGTACTTATTTTTGATGAACAGCCCTAAGGGAAGTCAAATGTCCTGTAGGAACTATGTAGTTATATTGTTTTGCCTGTGCTTAAGAGAGCTGTCAGGCTATATAATGCCAAAAATTATTGGGTCCAAATCAATACTATTTGGACAAAGTGTTTTTGAAGTCAAGGAGAATCCTGATTTTTAAGATGCTTTTTAGATAGATTTTTCTATTTTCTGGCCAACTTATTGACTTAATGCCTAAATCAAAGACCATACTTTGGATATTTTAACCTTTTCCTCCTGGCTTTTTGGCCCTAGTGCCCCAGTCTTGGTGACTGCTTCATTCTGTCAGATGGACCCCAGCTGTATCTTATTACCTTACTACCTTTGCACCAGCCTCCTCACTACTCAATGTCCCCACCCATCCCAAGGCCTTGTCCCATTCTTGAACCATGATCAAACCAATTCTACCATCTCTGTGGATCTAAATATGCCTCCCTAGCCATCATTCTCCTTTGTACATTGGCTCATTTGTATTCCTTGAGCATGGGAACGAACTATTTTTCCTTTTATTCTTGTATCCCCAGATCATACACTAAAAATTGCTACATTGTAAGGCATTAATAAATGCTTTTTAAATTTTTTCTATTCTTCATCCAATCATTCAGGTCTTATTTTATTTTACATCATGTTATCTTGTTATTAAACTGTTTATTTTCTTAACTGATTCTATGTCAAATAAAATCTTGTATCTAACATTCTAGTATGTGTGTTTTCTGTGGGGAATCAATTCACTTATGCCAATGTTATGTGACTAGTATTCATTAAAATGTACATCCAAAAGGAGACAGGTTAACTAAAAGGAGACAGGGGCTCAGAGCTAAGTTTTGATAGGTAGATCCACCAATCTCCAGGGTCCTCATTGTCTAGGACAATGAGTGGCACTTTCCTATGAAAATAAATGTAGCATGGATAGAAAGTCTCTGATTCTCTTGTTGACTATAGCATGCTCCATACTTACCTAGGACTTTTATCCTGGTAATATATGCATACACTGCAACAGTCAATTAACTACATTCCAATGAGTAGCACTAGTGACCCCTGATAGTTAAATCTGAATTTTCCTTTGTCCCAATCAAATATGACCTTGTACTTTTAATAATAAGCATTTGTTTGTTAGTCATCATATTCCTGGGGTATGTTAAGTGGCACGGTGAACGAACTTGGCCTGAAGTCAAAAAGACCTGAGTTCTCATTTAGCCTCAAATACTTTTTAGCTTTGTCATCATGAAGGGACCCTGAAACTCTAAAACTCCTTGTGTTAGAAGGAAAATCTCCTTCAACTCTGCCTCAATGAGGGATCCCACCAGAGGGAAACAAGACAGTTTCACTCTGTTACCTAGCAAAAGAATTCCATCTATTCAAGAAACTCATTCTATTCAAATTCCAGCTCAAGCTGAAACCCAACTGGTTGATGAGCCAATTTGGGACTCCACCCACTATCCCCCTTTAGTTTGTAGCAAAAGCTCCTATTATAAAAGAGCCAATCTAAAATCCTCTCTTTGCAGAAGTTTTAAACATGCCTTGCTATGCCAAGGAGGCCTCTGCCCACTGGAATAATATTCTTTTCCAGTTTTATCCTGTCTTTACCCTCACCTATTTCCCTACTCAGACTTTATGCCTCTCTGTCAGGATTTCTAGCTTTACTTCCCAATCCCTATAATAAACCTCTTTTGTCAATCTAGGTTTTTGGGTCTGTAAATTCCTTTACAGAGAATCTCCGTGTCGCCAGAAGGGAGTTCTCCAAAACTCCCTATCCTTGTGCCAAATCCCAAGAGAATGTAGGGGAGCCAAACCTCTCCCTTTGGTTCCCTGAACCCCGAACTTGCCACTAGACCTTATCATTTAACTCCATGACCACCAGAAACCCTAATCTCATTTTGGTTCCCTAAATCTATACCTTATCATTTGGTTTCCTACAAAAGGGAACCCCAAAACCTAAACTCATCAATCATGGGCAAGTCACTTCAGTATTTGCCTCAGTTTCCTCATCTGTCAAATGAGCCAAAGGAGCAATTGGCAAACCCCCTCTAGTATCTCTACCAAGAAAAACCAAATGTGCTCACTAAAAGTAGAACTCAAGTGAAAATAATTGAACAACAGCAACATCACTCTGATAAACTCTCCAACTCTCATTAATCTATGAACTTCATTACAATACCTTGCAAATGTTAGAGATAATATTTTTGAATTGTAGAATTAAAAAATTCTTTCTTACTCTTCATTAACTCTAGAACTAGGCTTAAACCCTGGCACTTAAGGGGGGTTCAGTCAAAAAGAAATCCTAGAATTTTCTTCATGGACAAAGAAGAAAATGAGACAATTGTGTGGGACAGCTATGACCTCCAACCTAAATTAAAATCAAAGACTCTCAAAGTAGAAAGCAAAAAAAAAAAAAAAAAAAAAAAAAAAAAAAAGCATTTATTATGAGCACTGGAGAAAGGGCAACTCTCAACAGACAAGGTATCAGTAGAAGAGTGCAAAGTGCTAAACTTTATATAGACCTTAATCAGAAGCCCCTTCACTCCCCCTCCATTTTTTTCTCATTGGTATGGGAGAATCCATGCTTATGTTCTCATTGTGGAAATCTATCCTAGAAACAAAATAATACTAGTAAATAAACTCTTTACACATTAAGTACTTAAATGCTAATTAAGAGGTGGGGGTGACTGGATGGAAATGTTTATCTAAGATAATGGAATACCTATAGCTTTTAGCTATAGCTCAACTTGTTATTGCAAAGTCTCAAATCATAATTAGGGAATAGGTGGAATCCACATTTCCATAAGAGGCCTTCTTTCCGTTTATATCTTATAATCCCTCCTCTTTATTTATAAACCTTTGAAGACCTCTCTCACCACACCTGATCCATTTCCTCAATCTCTTATTCCCAATTTCCAATCCCTTTGGACATAGTTTGTCTTTTTCTCTCTACTGGGTCCATCCTCATCCTTTTAATACTCCAAGTCTAAGTTAACCTTACCTTTCAGTTCTTCATTCTTTACCATTCTGACCAGTGATGTCTAAAATACCCTTGTGATAAACTGTATCATACTGGGGAGGCAAAACAGGGAGTAATATGACTCCACTTAAAGCTATCAGCAGGAACCAAAGAACCTGTTTTCAGTTTGGTTCCTTGATCCTACCCTCTAATTCAGTCATGAATCCAAGTTATGTCAAGCTCTTGAGATCCAGCATCTGTCATGTCCCCTATAAAACCTATTTGTGAGCTATCCCATGGCTATTATCTTCCTTTGGGCTAGCCCAACAGAACATTTTGCCTCGTGGTGTTTTTTTCCTTTCCCCATACTATATGGTATCTCCCTTAACTCCACTATGCTTCCCAACCCCATTTCTCTTCACAACTAACTCTTTTAAGGTGCTGAGTCCCTTTTAGGATTTAGCCTGCCAACTAAGAGCATGCCCCAATCTCATGGAATATTCTCTTTCTACTGGGAAATTGTGAGTTTCACTGAGGAACCTGTGTTTCTCATGTTTTCCCAACTTTATTTCATATTTACCCTTCCCATTGTCTATTGTATCCCTTCATTTTGTCTGTAACCTATTGCCCCAAATAAATCTACCCTTTGCCAAAATTGCCCATTGTGAATTCTTCACGTGACCCAATCCCAATTTTTGATGCCTTCCACCATTTGGTGACAAACCCCTCACTATAGATCACATCAGCAAGGACCATATCTGGAATGAGACATGGACTGATTTTCTGACATCTTTGTCAATCTCCTTCACTACCTGTCCTTTACCATCAGTTTTCATACAGCAACAATTTAATTTCCCACAAACTCCACCTTCTTCAGCTAACAAGTCTAACACCAATCTATGCTGGAGTACTGCTTCCCTAATCTGAGTAGCCTGGTCTGCTAACAAATCTAGTGTTTTTGTCGTCTGCTTAGTAATTATTTTGACCATGGCCTGAAGACTAATGAGGCTATTCAGCATATAATTTGGGGTTCTATACTCCCAACTCCCATCCAGGGCCATCTATCAACCCAAATATTTGTGTTCCCTGTTATTAGTGTAGATAACTCTTCACAAATAAAGATGTACCAACAATAGAAATTCTAAAAGAAGCGGCCATATGCAAAAATGTTATAATTATAAAAATTAATTTTAAAAAATCTGATTCATTTTTTTCTACTTTCTTTGATAAGGGCAGATGTCCAGGTGTATGGAATTCCCACTCAATTTGCAATCCCTTCCTATTATTTCTATTAAAACCTTAGAAGTAAAATATGTTCCTTTATCAGAATCAATAGTCTCTACCAATCCTTACTTAGGTACAATTTGTTCCAATGTTATTTCAATAATAAGACAGTAGAGCTCAGGGGAAAGCTTCTAACCCATGCTATCAAATAGTCCACTATAATCAGTAAATACCTCAGTTTTCCTACTGTTGTCATTTCAGTAAAACCTAACTTAAATATTCTGGAGTCAGGCTCCCTCCATCTAGAGGGACACCTTCTCAATATCTTCTTATTTATTCTCTAGACATATTATACCTTTCAGTTACAATTTGTTTTACAACCACACATATCCCTCTACATAAAATTTTCTTGCTTTTATTTCTTTGTTAAAGGGACAAACTTTAAGATTCAGAATATAGAATAAATAACTTTGGACCAAATTTCACAAAATGTATACCACTTATCTAGCAGAGCTAACAAAATATTAAAGCACAGATCATACGATTTTTACAAATTACCTAATATAAAATTTAGAAAGCAACATGGTTTAATTAGGAGATATAAACATGTGATCTCTTTAGGTAAACTACCAGAGAACTTTGTTTTAGTACCCAAATTTTTTAACTTAAAATTTAACCAAAAACAGATTTAAACTTCTAGTAGCAATACTTCAATATTTCTAAAATCTTATATCAGAATAAACAAGTTTACGATTTTAACACACTAATTAATAATAATTATCTCATACAATTTCAGAATCAGAATTCCAATTTAAATACATGCAGCCCCAAAATTTAAGGTGTCAGAAAACTGTCCTTTGAAGTCCATCGACTGGGCTTTAAGAAATTGGTGGACTTTAGAACCCTGGGGGAGAGGATCAGAGAAATTTGGACTCAGGTGTCTGGCTGCAGGTCTATGGCCAGTGAGTAGTCCATGCTCCATGCCAGAAATGCTGGGGGGCCATGTCGAAAATGTTGGCGCCTCAGCACAAACTCCAAAAGAATCCGGGCCAGGGAGAAATGCCACCTTAGCCAAAAGCCTCTCTAAGGGAAAGAAGCTTGGAAAATCCCAGAGAGGGTGTTTTTTTTGTTTTTTTTTCCCTTTTGCAGTTTTCCCATAAGCCTTAGGTTCAGGTCCTCAGAAGGCTTTTATTCATGTAAATTAGGCCTATTTAAAAATACAATAGACAACACCAAGTTAGCTGACTGAGAAATAGTGCCAAATAACTTAAAACTTAGTCTCAAAAACCCCAGAATCTGCTAAAATGTTTTAGTAATTGTATAATTTGAACTATTTCTGTAGACCACATTTAATAGTTCTAGGTCCACAGAAATATGTCAGTTTTGTTTTTCTTTTTTTTTTTGATGTGGTAGTTAAAAACTTTCCCTATCTTAGATTCCTTTAATTCTCTAGCTAAAAGCTATTTGCATAAATTCAATTATGTACAAAACATGAGCTTTTAAATCCCAAATAGCCAGATCTTTTCCTTTGTAATTCAGTTGACTGAGAGAAATATAGAAGACAAAACACAGGTTCTCACACATACACACAAACACAAACTGCTTTTCTAAATTAATCAAGCTCCTGTTCTTCTCATCCTCTCCTTGGGGTAGAGGTGAGGAGGGGGGGAGTTCTGAAGCTGAAGCTATAAGAGACAGCCAGCCAGGTATGGAAGGCTCTTTTGAATTTATACCCAACCCTTGGGGGATTGACAGTTCTTCCTAGTGGGGCACCAGCCCAAACAAAACAATAGTATTTAGTCCCTAAACATTTTGGTACTTCATCCCAATTCTTCCTAAACGGCTATCTTCCCAGGACACTAGATAGGTTTTTAGAGTCAACTACCTTAGATTGTTTCTTTCTCAAGGCTTATAGTATCTTATCCTCTTTGATGGAAGAGGATCTTACCAAAAGGAAAATGGGATCTTACCAAAGGAAAGTGGGATCTTACCAAAGGAAAATGGGAGAACCTTTACACACTCAAACCACTTAGAGTCTTCCAATATCAAAGAGAAATTGGAGTCTTTTATAGACTAACCACTTAGATTCTCCCAATCCCAATCCCAGTCACCCCACCAATTCTTGGCAAAGGGAAAGTCCTATTATGGACTTGAATATTCCTCATCAGTTTCTTGGCCTATCTGGGTTGTGCATAATTTACCTGACTGATTTCAAACTTTTCTCATCTGGCTTATCTTCTGAGCCAAATTAATCCTCTATCTTCACTAGTTTAGTGTCTCTCCTTGGGAATTTACCTGATTGGAATGGGAGTTCCTGAACCCAGTCCAAAAACCAACAGAGGCCACCTGCTCAAGGATTTGATATAGGGGAGGTCCCTCACAAACATCTGGGAAATATCCCAGATGAGCCCCCAAAACTGTGGGATAGCTATGACCTCAATCTAAATTAAAATCAGAGATTCTCAAAAGTTAAAAAAGGATTTAATTCCATCTCTTGAGAAAGGGCAACTCCCAAAGGACAAGGTGTCAGTAGAGGGACGCAAAGTTCAAATTATAAAACACAAGATTATATAGATCCTAACCAGAAGATACCTCCTACCACTACTTTTTCTCCCATTGGTCAGGAGGAGTCTAGGCTTATACCTTAAATTTATACCTTAAATGTGGAAATCTATCCCAGAAACAAAAGAATACTAATAAATAACATACTCTTTATCCAGCAAGTACTTAAATGCTAATTAAGGGAGGCAGAAGGGAAATGTTTATCTAAGATAATCAAACACCAGCAGCTTTTAGCTATAGCTTAACTTGTTATTGCAAAGTCTCAAGTTACAATTAGAACATAGGTCAAAGACATATTCTTATGATTGATCTTAATTTGGTTTATCACATTCACAATGCTCATTCATCTTCAACTATTAGGTAGTCTTCAAAAGCCTTAATACTTTTTAGTGTAATTTAATCAAGGGGATAAACATTTATAGAATGTAAACATTTAGCCATCTTGTAACAAAAGAGAAATCCAAATGGAATTGAAATTGAAATTAGGTGTAGCTAGGTGACACACAGGATAGAACACTGGCACTGGAATAAAAAGGACCTGAGTTCAAAACTAGCCTCAGATACTTGATACTAACTGTGTGAATCTATTCAAGTCACTTAACCCTGATTATTGTACCCCCCCCAAAAAAAAAGGGAATTTAAATTTGGAATTAAGAGTCTTTGATTATATGTCTAAAGTAGAAGTTTAGAGAGTCATTCTGATGATTCTTAACATTCCTATGCATTAAAATTTTAATATTATACTAACTAGCATGAAACAACCTTGTTATAAAGCTATGATAGGATCAAATATTCATTGTAATGCTTTATGACACTATATATTTTTTATGCATATTTCTTATTTCCTAAATAAATTTTAATCTCCTTGAGGGTAGCAACTTAGATGTCTTTGTTTCTCTCACATGATGTGAAATACCAGTTTTTTCTCTCTGAGATACTTCCCTAACTTGCACACATACTCCCTAGAGAGCAGTTGCTATCTCATTTTCTAAGGCTAATACAGGGGAGCTATACTCCTAATACCACAGCCCATGAGCCATTCCTAATGTCATTCTTATTAACAATCAACCATTAGAGTTAGCTTGTAGTATTTACTTAGATGGCAAGAGCAGTGGTTACAATACCTTTCCCTCATTTTAACATATCTGGAGTGCACTCTCCCAAAAGTAGAAAGAATGAGTTCTAAGAGTAAATTGGTAGTAAGTTACCTATGTAGGACACACATATAATAAAGAGATGTCATCTCCTGATAATCCAGGTCTGAGAAATTCACTCTCCCTTTGTAAAGTCTTCACATAGTTCCCTTTGGATTCTGTTTTCTCCCAGGCAAGTTGCTCAGCTTGATTCCTGGGATCTTCTCCTCTGACTGACTTTCTTTTCTTTGCTGTCAGGAGTGACCTCAAGACTGTATCTGGCATCTCTCTTTATCTTCTGTCTAGATTTTACCTCTCTGCTTTCTTCTGGATTTATTGTCTCCTATTTGTCAAGTTTTTTTTCCTTTTAAAGCTACATGTTCATTGTGGAAGACCAAAGGGTAGAAAGAGGGGGAAATATTTCTTCTTCCCATGTAGGGTGTCTTTCACAGGGATCTCTCAACTTTCAGTCTCTCTCACTCTTGAAGTGCTGAAATCCATCCATCAGAGGTTAGACATGGCCATCTTCAACAATGAGATGAACCAAATCAGTTCCAATAGAGCAGTAATGAATTGAACTAGCTACACCTAGTGAAACAACTCTGGGAGATGATTATGAACCATTACATAGAATTCCCAATCCCCCTATTTTTGTCCACCTGCATTTTTGATTTCCTTCACAGGCTAATTGTACAATATTTCAAAGTCCAATTCTTTTATTGGACTTTTATTGTCCAAAATAACTGTTTGGACATATATATATATATTGTATTTAATTTATACTTTAACATATTTAACATGTATTGGTCAACCTGCCATTTGGGGGAAGGGGTGAGAGGAAGGAAGGGAAAAATTGGAACAAAAGGTTTTGCAATTGTCAATGCTGAAAAATTACCCATGCATATATCTTGTAAATGAAAAGCTATAATAAAAAAAGAAGAAAAAAATGTGGCTAATTTGTTTGTTCACCCAAAATAAGTTATTCTCCTTCTTGACTCATTTAGAGATGTTTGCACCTTATAAAGTGATCAGTTAGCTTAATATCTCTACAATTAATTTAACACATCATTAACACTTTGTGATTAAATTCTAGGTTTTCTGTGAAGGGGAAGTTGAGGTACTCTCTCATTTACACTGGAAAGACCACTGTTCAAAAGCTTGGAGTTCTAGTCCTAGTTTCAGAACGTAAGATATGAATATACTAAGGTTATTTCATGGCAGCAGTTTGTGAATGTAAATGAAATAACATGCCATTTAAATCATTCTTAGTTATCAGTGGAAGAAAATAGGGGTCAGTTATATTCAATCTACTTAATCTACTAAATATAGCCATTATTAAGTATATGATAAGCCTATTAGACACTCCTTTTAGTACTAAAGAAATCTCTCCGGAACATCCTCAAAAATCATTGTGAGAGAATCATCTGCACATAACTGTCCTGGCCACCATGCTCTGAGTGTGGCAATGGAAGAAAACATGCAATAAGTAAGCCTTTTTTACAGTCAGCCCTAAAGTTACACCCAAACTTGGAGAGGGGGAAATATGACATTCATCCAAAGATTTTCATTGGCAATGCAAAAATGAAAACTGTCAACAAACCATCCAAAGTAGATCACCAAATTAGAGAGCCAGTATATTCCATGGGAGATCAGCATCAATAATATCCAGGTAGCATCAAGCACCAGATTGAATCAAGGACCGACAGAACTCATTTCCTTTGTGGTTATGAGACAGTTTCCTGGTGTCAGCTAGAAGCCATATGTAACATAATTGTCAAAATGGGATTTTCAGCAAGCATGGACTTTCCATAAGGACACAAATAATTCCATGGCTACACTATATTCATTTGCACGACAAAACAACAATTTCTTTCCATCTCTGTCCCTATCTGTTTGTGTCATCTATACTGATAATTTATGGAAAATGGATACCTACCAAACAGAAGGACAACTTGCATAGATTTTTGCTATCATTTGAGTCTGGGCTAATCCTTAACTTTAATGATTTTAGAGTGCCAGAAACTCTAGCTGAATGCTTTGTACATACCAGACCAGTTTATAACCAAAATAATTTGAAATTTTTGGGAAAGGGAGTTGTTGGCTTGGATAACTACTGCTAGGGAAAATTATGGACCCTAACTATTTGAAAATTTTTTTCTGACCATTTCACGCAGCTCTATTTTAACAAGCAGAGAAGAAGAAGCTATGGGTAGATAAGTGGCAAATGTTGAATTTCTGAATTAAAAAGGAGGATACATGAAGCAACATGAGCACTGAAGATCTATATAGCATGTCTGACCTGCAGTTACTCACACACTAGCTCACAGTAGCCCCAGTATTGCCCTAAAGATTAAGACAAGTCCCTGGTTTGTTATTGGAACTAGTGCTGATGAGTCTCTTTAAATAGAGCCTAAGCAAACCTCACAGTTTGTTTTTCTTGACATGGGACTGAGTGGCGCTTTCCAAGAAACAAGGATAAACTGAATTCACAGTGGTGACTTTGATTCTGTCTGGCAAAAGCCCTCTGATCTGGGGGAAAGTAATTGGGTCATTACCAACTATAAGTCTCATTGCCCAGGGTCTGCAAACAGTGAAACTTGGGGCCAGGGCTTGGGAAATCATAGCTGTTGGGAGCAGGAACAGTGAGTGATGTATTCTTCTCAATGAAAGGGTTCATACCCAGTGCCTTTCATATAGTAGGTTTTCAATAAGCATTTGCCTAATTGAATAGAGGAAAAAAAGATTCCTTTTCATTTATATAGTTAATATACCAGTTAATATACCACAAACCAGGTAAGCTATAACTAGAAACTAGGTACAATCTTCTATCTAAGAATCTTGTAGAATAAGGATTAGATTCGGGGGCAGCTAGGTGGCACAGTGGATAGAGCACCAGCTCTGAATTCAGGAGGACCCTAGTTCAAATCTGGTCTCAGACACTTAACACTTCCTAGCTGTGTGACCCTGGGCAAGTCACTTAACCCCAGCCTCAGGGAAAAAAAAAAAAAGGATTAGATTCGAAAATGTGTACCTTAGTGGGGTCATAGGTGGAGGACATGACTTTCTGGTCCCATTTCATGAATTGAAAGTTTTGGGATATCAGAAAATTTGAGGACGCCTAATGGGCACAGTCTGGGCAAAGGCTTGAAATCCTACGGTGTGCTTCAGTGTGTGTGTGTGTGTGTGTGTGTGTGTGTGTGTGTGTATGTATGTGATATAAGTAACTGGCATTAATAAGTATCTATCAATAAAATACTTCAACCTTTACAGAGTACCAAAGTAATAGTATGTACTTATCTACTGAGACCTATAGTAGGTCACAGAATTGGGCTGAGACCTCAGGATTCTTAGACTGCTGCTCTAAGTACCACATTGCATGTTCTTTTGATTTATGGGGCAACCAAGAAAATGCCCAAGGCTCTCTAGTTAGTACTTGGATTAATCCACATAGAACAAAGGATCCTCTTCTATTTGTTTCCTCCATTTTCTTAGAACCAAATATAACAGAGGCATTTCTAATGGGAATATATTTCTTTTTTATTATTATGAAAACTTTTTATTTCCAAAATATATGCATGGGTAATTTTTCAACATTAACCCTTACAAAACTTTCTGTTCCAAATTTTCTCCCCCTTTTCCCCCACCCTCTCTCCCAGATGGGAGGTAGACCAATATATGTTAAAACATGTTATATCCAATGTATGTATAGATATTTATACAGTTATCCTGCTGTACAAGAAAAATCTGATCAAGAAGGAAAAAAAAAACTGGGAAAAAAAACAAAATGCAAGAAAACAACAACAGAAAGAGTGGGAATTCTATGTTGTGGTCCATACTCAGGTAATATATTTCTTTATAAAAGTGGCTTAATGATGCTTTAAAAAGGATCATTTCTCAATAATCCTTTATGCCATAAAACTTTTTCTTATAATAACAAGAAACAATTATAGTGAAATATTAACCAGCCTAACAGCATATGCAACATTCTGTGTTCATAGTCCACAAACTTTCTAATGGCTAGTGATAGAGACTATACCTGTGATGTCAGTAGTATATATGAAGAAACACCTTCAACCAATGTAGATTGACCCCTTTTCTGCAACTCATAATCTTAAAGAACTACCTAGAATACTAAGTGATTTACTGGCTTATCCCACGTCACACAACCTGTAAATATCAGAGGCAGAATTTAAATCTAGTTTTTATGGCTCTTTGGACAGCTCTCTATCCTCTATGCTTTTCACCCTCTATTAACAGGAAAGAAATATTCATGTCAATCTTCCAGAATTAGTCAGTCATTGCAGTCGCTGATGTTTCTTACTGTTTTTTTCTTTTATGCTATTGTGATCATCGTGTATATTATTCTCTTGATTCTGCTTTCTTCATTCTGCATCAGTTCATAATGTTTTCCCAAGTTTTTCTACTTTCTCATATTCTTCATTTCTTATGGTTCAGAAATATTCCCTTTCATTCATGTCACAATCTGTTCAGTGTTTTAGTAGATGAGAACCTAGTTTTTACATTTTTTTTTTGCTAATGTGACAAATGCTGTTATAAATTTTTTGTCTTTTATGGGAACTCTTTCTCTGCTTTTTACCTTCTTTGTATGTATCATCAATAGTGACATAGCAAAGAATATGAAGATTTTAGTTATTTTTCTTGCATAATTTCAAGCTTTATGGAAATGATCTTTCAGCCTTTGCTTGAAGACAATCGATGCAGGTGAATATCTCCTGAGAAATCCCATTCTACTTTTGGATAGCTCCTATTAGGAAAACTTTTTTCAAATCAAGCCCAAATTTGCTTGTTTGTGACTTCTACCCATTATCCTGTGGGGCCAAACAGAACAAGTCTAACGCAGCCTCCCCAAATGATTGCCTTTCAAATACTTGACGACAGTAAT